>NC_064422.1:17487500-18087500 GCF_023375975.1 Astyanax mexicanus
ACAAACAGCTGTACTGTGTGACATCTAAATGCAATTGTGGCAAAATAAAGGAGCTATGGTGTTGAATAATGATATACAGTACAGTATGTGAAGTTATAAACGTGTAATGTCTGTCTGGTGCATCATTGCCACACAAGACACCCTCCCATATATGGATGAACTCATGAGTTCACTCTGAAGGCCAAATGCTTCTAGACATGCCAACAAATAGCACTGAGTACAAAGTTATATTTGGATCTCTTTCACTTTCAGTTTTACTCAGTGGGTGAGGGGGTTTTCAGATTTATCCTACATAAACAATCTATTGATAATATTTAATAATTTATTTAGCATCTAATATTTAAATGGTAGAATGTATTGATATAAATATATATTAATGTAGGTCTGCATGTTTTATAATAATAATAACAATAATAATATAGGTATTTACTGTTATGAGTCTGATTTTATGAGGTGTCTGGTTACAGTGTGTGGCAGTACCTAGTATTGGAGTGCAGTTCTGTAATGAGTGGAGAGTGGAGACCTTCTTTGCACACATGTTAAACTTTTAAAGAACACAGGTGCTTTAAAAACCATGAGCCATTTTAATTTAAAGTTGCATAGCACTAATATGGCATGTTTCTCCTCCTAGGAATGGTATTCCAGCCCAGAGAAATGTAATCCCTGTTCTTTCTTTCTCTCTAATATTTTTTAGGAAAAAAAAGCTGTGTAAAAGTGGTTTTAATGGGAAGACATATAAAATGAATCGAGTTTCAATCCTTTTTTGTTTGCTGTATTTATTTAGAATAGAAAGTTAAGATAGTGTAAAGTCAATTAACTAGATTTAAAAACAATAGCTTTCCTTTACCATTTTATTTCGAGGCACAGGTTTAAGGGGTGTTTTTGTTGGAATACAGTGTTCACTTATATTTCTTACATTTATTGGGTTATTTTGTTTAATAAGATTGCATTGTTTATTTGTTTACACATTTTTTACACTTTTATTTGTTTCCCTTTTGTATGAGTTTGAGTGCTTTAAAGTCCTTGTAAATTACTGTTTTTAGTTTTTTTGTTTTTCTAATAAGAACATTTTGTGAAATAACTCTTTTTCTTCTTAATTTATCTTCGTTAGCCCTCTGAAATTTTTAGCAAACCTGAGTGGGAACTAAGGGGAGTGACTAAGCTCCTCCTGTTGTGGCATGACCATAAAAAGTTCTTAAATTTAAACTGAGCTAAAAATGTACTACAGATACAGACCCAGATCTTTTCTATATTTCACCCTAAAAATAACAAAACATCATTTGTACTTTTTCACTGACAAATGACATTTCTTAATTATTTGCAGGCAAAGGCATCCTTGATATAATAGATAACTATGACAGGCCTGGAGCAGCGTCTACTGATGCTACATATGCTGAAGCAGGCACGTATGCGTATGCTTTCGAAGACAAACCAGGAAAACGCATCCCAAAAGCTGGAGCCAGCGCTTCGGCTGGAGTAGGACGAGCTCGAGCCGAGTGGAGCATTTTTGAAGCTGAAGCCAAAGGTCCAAATGCCTCTGCAGGAGCTCACGCTGATGTTTTGGGTGCAAATGCCATGGCTCGAGCTGAAGTCGCAAGTGCATCAGCAGCTGCTGGACCAGTGGGAGTGAAGGTTGGTCTGGGTGTTGATTCTGGTGCTGCAGTCGGCCAAGGGAGTGCTGAACTGAAGGTCCTGGGCTGTGGAGTGTCAGTCGGCAGAAAAATTGGAATTTCTTTATTTGGAAACGAGTTGAGTTTCAAACTGTGGTAAAAGCACATTCATGTCATCTAGATTTTGATGTATGTTTGATGAAAAAAAAACATGAAAAACTGCATTAATGTGGTTTATCCTAGTTCAATGTTTGTAAAAACAATTAAAATTCTTCAATATATTGTTTTTGTTCTTAATGTGTTGCCATTCTTTCTTATCTAAATGGGATATTTATTTATAGCACTTTCACATTAAATAATTGTCTCACTGTTGTAACAATGATATAGGAATTAAACATAGGAAGACAAAGAGAAAGGAAAATAAATGTGAAAAAAGGCAAATTAATGAAAATGAGTAAATAAGATTAATTAAACTGAATAATAATTTATTTAAATAATATACTCATATATATATATAATATATATATATATATATGACTTCAGCTATATATACATAACATGAGTAACTTGAGGACAGAGTAATTCACATACATCCAGCTATCCAACTGGTTAATAGGAAAGAAGAAAAAAAGCTACAGTGTAAAAGCTAATGGTTATATTGTTTTATATGTCATAGGTACTCCAAAAAAGGTTTCCATATGAAAAACACACTTCACGCTACCAAACAACACATGTCTGAGCCTCTCAATATGCAATATGCGCATTTTGTAAGCCATATTTTAAACATTTTAAATGGGATTTATGGTATTAAATGGGATTTTATGGTATGACTCAAACGAGTGGGAAAATGCATGGGCATGGTAAATTGGACCAAATTTTATTAAATGTGTTAAATTATATGTGTTAAATCAATATCTTAATACATATTCTAAAATTTTAAAAACAAACGGTTGTTCCTAGGATGTACTTGTAAAATATTCTTAAAGAAACACATGACCTATATATATATATAGCCAAATTCAGTAAGGCGTTAGTATTTTTTTATTTTGCATTATTGAGTCATTGTATAATTTTTGTATCTTTTTGCATTATAGTGAAACACATGATAACTCGTTACTAATTACTGCAGATAAGGAACAGTATTATATAGTGAAACACATGGTACACGCATAATATCGTCGGGAATAAAGTCATAACATTACAAGAATAGTCATATAATTATTACAAGAATAAAGCCTCAATATTACTGGGAATACAATTTCGTTCCACCTCATGTACCACATGTGATAAAACATGACAATAAAATAAATCTTAAATCTTTCTTTTAAAAAACATACTGGTATCATTGGAAGGTTGGTTCAATAAAATCGGATTCATTTATATTGGGTCATGACTTTTATTATTATACTGACTGTCATTTGCATTGAACATTTAGTAAAAACTGAGAAAAATATCACCTGCATAAAAATTTGGAACACGGTGTAAACTGTGCTCCCATGTCAGGAGTGCAGGAACTACTTCGCAAAGGTGTTCCGCTGCCGTACATGCCGGTTATTACGACTTTTTCTTATAATATTAAGATTTCATAGCTAACTGTTTTTTAACTGTCATTACTCTTTGTTTTTACTTTTTATGTTAGGTTTAACACAAATGGTATAAAACAATATTTATACTTTGATAGTTAGATGCATAATAAAATGCATTAAGGGGCATGTTTTTCTTTCTTCAGTTTATATTTGTAAAAGAATTAAGGAAAAAATGCAGGCAATGAGAAGGGGTTAGGGTTGAAATTGGGGTTAAAAATCTAAAACTAAAACCTTTGTACCTATTGCTCATCAAAAGCATAAATATCCATACTCTAATTCTTATTTCTGTGTTGTAATTTGAAATTTTAAAGCAATTTATTTCTTTGCAGTCTCAATTTTGAACAGCGTTCAAATTATGATTTAATCTTGTATCTAATGCAATCTGGAAGTTATACAAGTGTACACAGTGCAGAATGTGAAGAATTGAAGTTTGGATTTGGGCGGTTCCAATGTGTTAACGTGAATTATTGCGTCATTAAGGAGAAATCTTAAACTAAACCTGTGTCATTCTTTTCCCTAAACATTTCAGCCCATAGTTCTAAACGTATCGTTTATTAATATTGTTAACCACCAGAGGGCACATCCTGATAAAAACTAGCAGGGGGTTATTTATTTATCATAAAAAGGGGGTGTTATCCTTTGAAACAAAGTGAAATAGAAAGTAAAGCCTCATCTATAAATTCAGATAATTTTGCTCAGACTCAGAACATTCAGACCAGAGGCAGGTAAGAATGGATGTCATTTAAAAGTTATCTATTTATATTACAATCAGATTAATTTATGGATTCCTAATATTTTTTTGTGTGTGTGTGGGTGTAGAACAGAAGTCGAAGAAAGCTCAAACAGTAACAGGAGAGCTACAGGTCAGCATGTCTGCAAAGCAATGGGAAAAACGGAGTAATGGAGAGATGGCAGGAGTTGTAGGTATGTACTGTGCATTTAAATCACTTACAGCCCTATCATACACCCTGTACAAGGCGCGTTGTTATATTACATCTTTCAACAGTTTATTTTTACGGCTTGCCCTCACACCATTAAAATAGTGTCAGAGTTTAGGAATGTATCTACACTGATGTGTGTGGTGGTCTGGAAATGAGGTGTGTTCAGGTAAATTTCCTAGCCTGTTGCTATTTTGGTGACAGAAAACACAGGTGCCTACGGAGCCCAGGAGGGGCCGTGGATAAAAAAAATAATTAAATTGAGTGAATGATATAGCAGTTCGTGCTCACATTTTCTTTTATTTGAGTGGACGATTTGCAATTCATGCTCACAATTTCTTTAATTCGTACTCACAATTTCTTTAATTCGTACTCACAATTTCTTTAATTCGAGCAAACGTTTTCTTGAATTTGAGCAAATGATTCTTATGCTCACTGAGAAAAGAAGCTCAGAGGGAAAGGAGCATTTTCCGCTCTTGATCTGTTACAGAGCTGCTGTGATGAAAGTTAGTTATCTACATTTATAACCTGCTGATTAATAAACACCTAGTGTTACAGTTAGATGATTTTGCCATAGTGGTCTGCGTCGGCTCCCGCACGCGGTCCTTCGCGGAGCTTATTGCGAACGAAGGAACACAAATACAGGCAAATTTCATGAATAAAGGGAACAAAAAATTGATAAAGGAAACAAACACTTTACTGATGCAGGATGACTGTATGTGTGTTATATAAACTATATCAAGACAAAGTTATGATGCAATGTGGATTTGTGTTTATTAAATTTTAAAAAACATTCAGTCAGCCTCATTCATTACATTCATGATACTTAGATATCATCTATATGAAAATCTTTGTAGTAAAAAAAGTAAACACAATGCAGAAAATATAGCTTGAATAAGTCTATTATTATTATTATTATTATTATCATTATTATTATTATACATTTTTTCTTTTTATATGAGGCTTGTGACATGTTTCTTAAGCAAGACACTGTAATACATTGTAATAATGTATCAGAAAATAGTATGTTTAATGGTTTATTTTCATATAATTTGCATATAAGTGTAATTTAGATTAGACATACAAATTCATTGTATGAACAGGATAACTGTCTTTAGTATTATATAATGAGTTTAATCTACATCTTACAGTTACATTTGGTCACATCTAAAACATATTTTTAGGAAACATACTGCATCAGTAAAATGTATGTTTCATGACTGGATACTAAATAATACATACACAAATTTGCATGTATTATATATATATATATATATATATATATATATATATATATATATATATATATATATGTTTAGTTCAATGTTGTCTGATATGCTTTGAAGGTAATAAATATGCATTTATTATCTTTTTTTTAACTTAATTTCAAACGCCCTTGTATTTGTTAGTTTAGTTCCAAAATTTGGCTACATAATTTCTCAGCTCGGACCCTAGGGGCCAGCGATGACTAGAATCTTAAACAGGAAACAGGAAATACTCCGTAGGGTAAACTGTCGCATTTCAGTACAGCCGTCGCGGCCTACCCATCCTTCGAAGGACACACCTTCATAGGCCCCCCGTCCTTCGAAGGATGCAGCCCCTGAATTGGGACACAGCTACAGACAGGCCCTAAATCAAGCTGCACATGCAAAATTTTCCGGTGCACTATAGATCACTAAAATAGAGAGCCCTGATTCTCGTCCACAACACACTGCCTTGCCACTGTGTCAGTAGCTCCACCTGCCTAATGTTAAATTGGGGCTTCATTTGAATTTGTTTTGTATTCCACTTTTTGCAGGCAAGGCCATCATTAATGCAGTAGATTACTACGACAGGCCTAAAGCAGCATTTGCTGAAGGACCATATGCTGGAACAGGGACATATGCATTTGGTTCTGAAAACAAACCTGGAAAACGCGTCCCAAAAGCAGGAGCCTTCGCTGAGGCTGGAGTGGGAAGAGCTCGAGCCGAGGTTTCAGTCTGTGAAGCTGAAGCCAAAGGTCCAAATGCCTCTGCAGGTGCTTACGCAAATGTCCTGAGTGCGGAGGTCAAGGCTGCAGCTGTTTTAGGACAAGCCCGAGCACAGTGCAACATCATTGAAGCCGAGGTCAAAGGTCCAAATGTTTCTGTAGGTGCTCAGGCTGGTCTTGAAGGTGTAGGTGCCATGGCTCAAGCTGAGATCGCAAGTGCATCAGCATCTGCTGGCATAGTTGGAGTGAAAGTCGGGTTGGGGTTTGATACTGGTGCTAAATTTAACCAAGGTGCTGAATTTAAGGTCCTGGGCAGTGGAATTTCTCTTGGCAGAAAAATGGGAATTTCAGTTTTAGGAAGTGAACTGAGCTTTAATCTTTGGTAAAGAAAAAAAAAATATATATATATATATATATATGTGTGTATTTTTTTCCCCATAATTTGGAGCTACGTTAAATAAACAAAACAATATTAACTGCATTTTTGTGCAATCGTAGCAAAATAAAACCTTTTTATTCTAACTTGTGTGTGTCTCATTAGATCTGGTGTAAAAATAACACAGTATTTCAGAAAAGAACACCATACTAAAAGTCAAACATGGTGGTGGTAGTGTGATGGTCTGGGACAGTTTTGCTGCTTGATGGAACCATGAATTCTGCTCATTAGAAAATCCTCACTCATACTTGGGTTCTGTAGCAGAACAATAATCTGAAGAACACAAACAAGTCCACCTCTTATGGCTTAAAAAACTAAATGAAGGTTTTGGAGTGGCTGAGTCAAATTCTGATTGAGTTGCTGTGGCCTAACCTTAACCAGGACTTTCATACTGGAAAACTCTTCAGAGTATTTGATTTAAAACAGTTCTGGAAAGAAGTGTGGACCAAAATCCCTCCGCAGAGATGTAAAACGATTCCAGTTTAACAGTTATTGCCAATGCTTGACTGTAGTTGTTGCTGCCAAGGGTGACACAACCATGTTATAAGGTTTAGGGGGCAAAAATTCTCATTACCCACACTTTGTAGAAGGCCAGATTACATCATCAGATATCTTAACATAGTCTCTACACATGCCTACTCTGTCAGGTAAACAGTATCAAGATCAGAACAGTATCATAATCTTTTCTTTATTAACGGTGAAACCTGTAAGTAGAAGCTGGTCAAAGCAGAGTGTCTCTTTGCCTAATTATTTCCCCTTTTATTTCCATCACATGACCTATTCTAATCTTAAACATATGAACATCTAATCTTAAACTATATGTTGTAACTAAAGTGACAATTCCTATTGTTTACAGTTTGTCCTGCAAGAGACATGTGTGGTGTCATTTCTTCCTTGATGATGTCACAAGAACTTATCTACTTATTTTATAGGGGGTAAAATTAAATGGTGTGATGGGGCTGAAATCAAACTGTGGGCTGGGTGTGTGTGTGTTAAAATGGCAATTTCAAATAAAACAGAAAAACATAGTTAAATTAGCAGCCAAAATTTGGCACTTATTAACTCAACATGGCCCCTCATTATGTTTTACTGCTCCCAGAAAGCGGTCTCGAACTGGGCCAAAAAAGTTTGTGAGGAACAGACCAGGGTGCCTTTCTCCATGACCTTGAGGTGTGGTTTGTCTATAAATGTTTGTGTCTTCTTGTGAGTTAGAGGTCTCTGTACAAATACATTTTGAGGTGCACCTACAGGTATTCAGTCTCAGTCATGTCCTTTTCCCATTGCAAACGAACGCGTGAGTAGAACAAATATATAGGATCTGAGGGCATACTCAACAGTATTCACAAAGGAAAGCCTCTTTCATTCCTTCTGGATGCAGCTATTTTTTGATGAAATACAGAGTATACAAATTCCCAGCTGTAAGAGTATATTCACAATACAAAGACCTGGCTCACATCCCCACTCAAGCTGAAAGTCAAAGTCTGATCTTTCCAATCTAATCAACAAGTTTCCTGGAAGATCAAAACATGGAAACCAGAACCAAAAACAAACATAAGGCCTGTTATGTGCAAAGTCTGTTTATTCATGTGCTCTCTCTCTTTTTCTCGCTTTTGTTTACTGACTATCTAACAGTCTAAAGGTGTGCTTGGCTGAGCTTAACTAAACTGTGTTCTGATTTGTTGGATTGGAGTTGGAGGATGGGATTGTAATATCTTGAGCTGCGATGTCATGTAGATGCATGGAATGAGTCTTCGCTGATACTGTTCTTTGTATAAAAGAAAATGTGTTACAGAAAAGAACAATTAGTACAAAAAACAGCATCACAACAAGCACCTGGGTTGTCTTGGAGAGAGTGTTATAGCTGATCTGATCCTGAGCCCTCTGGCTTGAATTCCTGAAGTCCCACTTTTATGTTTGAAAACATCTCACAGCTGGAAACACTTAACATACGCTCCTATGGCGCACATACATAGAATATACACAAGTCAGTCTGACGCAATGCATGAGAGGGGAAAGAAGTGTCCCCCATACCTTCTAGCCTATGATTGAAAAAACAGATGTGTTTAGGTTAGGGCCTAACCCCTTCTGTACCCTGTTGTCCAGTGGCCATTCTGTGTGGAAAATATATACAGGATGATGAATAACCCTGCTTACAAATGTTTATGATCAAATATACATCAGTATAGAATCGAGATGGCTGCCTACCTCTGGGCTCCTCCTCCTTTTTCCTTGCACTTGACCAGACAGACCATGAAATAGAGTAATGTGGCCTGCTCTCTATGTGTTCTAAACTTTTGTGATACTTAACTGTTTCTCTGCAGTGGTGTGTAAAATACCGTCTAGCTTGGAAGTTTGAGGGGGTGTAGCCAATTTCCTTTGGGGTTTTGTCTATGTTTCTTGTTAGGGAGTTACGTTCTGTTCTTGTATTTTCTTTTCTTTGTTTTCTTAAGAATGCTAGTTTAGGGAGGAATGTTTTTGTACTATTTTTGGCTGAGACCAATGTCTTACAAACATTCTTCGCTACATTGAGACCATCCCTGAAGTCTTGTGCTTCCGTAATCTCAAAAGAAAAGATCTGAGGCTAGCATATTTGTGTCTGCGCTTGGTCTGGTGGTTTGAAAGTTTGGGAGGGTTGGGGAGACACTTTTTATCTTGCAGCCTAACCCTAGATGGCCTGTAACATAAATTGGGGGCTCGTCCAGTCCTTTTCTTTTCCTCCAATAATTTTGTTTTTCTCTGTGTGATTCTCTGACTCTTCTTGTCTGATTCTTGTCTAGTCAGTTTTTTGGGTGGTGAGGGCTATTGTTATGAATGTGACTCATGGAGGCATTGGAGAGTAAAGCTCAAAAGGGGTATGAGCTGCTTTAACTGTAGATCAAAGTTTAGATTACGATGTCATGAACCGCACTGTGTTACGTGCATATGAGTTAGTCCCTGAGGCTTATGGCCAAGGTTTTCGAACTCATGTAAAAACTGCCAGTCAGACTTATGTAAAGTTTGCCAGAGAAAAGGGAACTTTATTTGATAAGTGGTGCACCGCTTCAAATGTAACAACCTTTAAACAATTATGAGAGTTAATTCTGCTGAAGGAATTTAAGAATTGCGTGCCTGATGGTATGGTGGTACATCTAAATAAGAGAAAGTTTTCTTCTCTCAGGGATGCAGCTGTGTTGGCTGATGAATTTGTTATCTCAGAAAAACGGACTGTTTCAGCAGTGAAATCTGAGCACATGATGGGTGGAAGTAGGGGATTTGCACAAGCAAATTTCACTGCTTCAGTGAGGAGTGAGACTTCAAACAAGGTGGTCCATAGACATAGTCATGCTCATGAGACTCGTGTTTGTTTTTATTGTTGTAAACCAGGGGGCTGTTCCACGAAGCGAGCTTAAAAACGGCACTTATTTGAGAAAGCCTCGCGTGAGCCAAACAATTCACTTCCAGCTAGTTCCGTTCCACTAACGCAATTCAGACTCAACCTGTTCCCACTAATACAAGCCAGGCTTTTGTAATCAAGGCTCGCACGTGCACACAGTATTTAAACAGCCTCAGTAATCGAGCCCTGAAAAGCAGAGAAAAATATTGAAAGAGGTGGAGGAACACGCTGCCTTTTTCTTTCCTGCTGAACAGGAGTTACTTACACATCTATTTGATGAATATAAAGACATAGTTACAAGGAAAGTGAACACTTCTTGTATTAATAAAGCCAGAGAAGCTGCCTGGCAGAAAATTGCAGACCGATTAAATGCGTAAGCATATTATTTAATCCATTCATTGGCATTCCAAAATGTTACAGTAAATTAAGGAAATTGATAAGTATATCCTGATTTAGAAGCAACATGGGGGAGTGAAAAGAACATGGCAGCAGGTCAAGGTTAAATATAAAAATAAATCAGAATGGTAAATGCAATTTCAATTGGTTAGTCTAATGTGCAGGGAAATGTTAAACTACATATTTTAATGTGTATTATGATATATTTTAGCAACCAGAAAGAAAACAGCTATTGCTGCTACTGGTGGTGGGCCTTCTCTAGCAGCCCTCACTCCTGCAGAATACCTAGCTTTAGAACAAAAGGGAGGGACATCATCTGATCCTGTCTGTCCCCATTCAACAGAACCTTATGTTCAGGGTGAGTTCAGTTGTTTCTCAGATATTACATTTTATTATTATAGAATTCATTCGAATCTTTATTGTATATTTGATGGCTTTATATTTCACAGTGGATCTGTTCTGTCCCGGAATGACCTTGGAGCTGGTAGCCTGAAAGATCTGCGCACTACCTGCACTCCCTCATCTACTGGATTGTCTTCAAATGGGCATGCCATTATCAATCACTGCATACATCCTTTAATGTTTTTATAGTCTACAATACAAGGCTATGATGTCACATGGCTCATCCAATAGAAGCGTTGCAGCTAGCTAAGCGTCAACTCTAGCCTGGTACAGAGCAGATTTGTACAAACATATATGTTGCTGTACTAACTGAAGGAGGCTTAAGTCTAGCCTCTTTCGTGGCTTTGTTTTCCCTTTTTTGGAATGTGCTGCAGAGCTGAAATACAGAAATAGATGTATATTAATACATTAAGTTGAAAAAAAAAACATGAAATATAAAAAAACAGATAAAACATGAAATATATTACTGACTGCAGCCGAATGTTGGGAGATCAATTTAATCTTTTCGTGGAGAGAACAGGTGTGTATTCAAACAGTGTACACTGTATAATGAAATACAGTACAGAATGTTAAGTTATAAAAGTGTAAAATCTCATCTGCCTCATGCATCATTGCAGCTCAAGACACCTATCCCATTAAACTCAGGAATTCACTCTGAAGATCAAGTGCTTCTGTTGTAAACAAAGTTAAATTTAGATTGCTTTCGTTTTCAGTTTTACTCAGTGGGTGGATGGAGTTTTCTAAAATTACACTTGGGTTGTAGAGTCTGAGAGATTCCATTCCCCAGGTCAAGCCACTTTTCAACCAGAAATAGCGGCAGAAGCGCCTGACCTGGGCTACAGAGAAGCAGCACTGGACTGTTGCTCAAATTTTTGCATGTCATTCGGAAATCAAGGTGCCAGAGTCTGGAGGAAGACTGGGGAGAAGAAAATGCCAAAATGCCTGAAGTCCAGTGTCAAGTACCCACAGTCAGTGATGGTCTGGGGTGCCATGTCAGCTGCTGGTGTTGGTCCACTGTGTTTTATCAAGGACAGGGTCAATGCAGCTAGCTATCAGGAGATTTTGGAGCACTTCATGCTTCCATCTGCTGAAAAGCTTTATGGATACCTGGCCAAAACCTCACAGTGCCAAAACCACTGGTAAACGGTTTACTGACCATGGTATTACTGTGCTCAATTGGCCTGCCATTTCTCCTGACCTGAACCCCATAGAGAATCTGTGGGATATTGTGAAGAGAAAGTTGAGAGACGCAAGACCCAACACTCTGGATGAGCTTAAGGCCACTATCGAAGCATCCTGGGAGTCCATAACACCTCAGCAGTGCCACAGGCTGATTGCCTCCATGCTACACCGCATTGAAGCACTCATTCCTGCAAAAGGATTCCCGACCAAGTATTGAGTGCATAACTGAACATAATTATTTGAAGGTTGACTTTTTTTTGTATAAAAAAAACTTTTCTTTTATTGGTCGGATGAAATATGCTAATTTTTTGTTTTTTCTTTACTTTTTTGCCAAAATCATCAATATTAAAACAATAAAAGGCTTGAACTACTTCAGTTGTGTGTAATGAATCTAAAATATACGAAAGTCTAATGTTTATCAGTACATTACAGAAAATAATGAACTTTATCACAATATGCTAATTGTTTGAGAAGGACCTGTAGTCTAAGGTCCCCACCTGCAGAAGCACTCCTTCATAGGTGTTGTCTTGCTAATTGCCAATAATTCCACCTGTTGTCTGTTCCATTTGCACAACAGCAGGTGAAATTGATTGTCAATCAGTGTTGCTTCTTAATGCCTAATAAATTCCTAATCATCACCGAGTCTGGTTAGAGTCGAGCTGCAGTTGAGTCACGGTCATGTGATCTCGATGGTTCAGTGTAAGGTGGTTACGATTAAAAGTTTTAGTCAGTCGGGTTCGCGTCCTGGCGCTCTGATAAAATCAACCGTGTTTAATATTATCGCAAGAATATTTTACATGACTTCACAAACAATTCGAAAAAGGACACATTTTGCAGTTAATATGCCTTATATTGGTCTTAATTTAATATGTACAGTGTTTTAAACACAGGTAGTGTCACGCTCTCGCTTTGTTTCCCTGTGTTTTCCCCGTTTCCTAGTGTGTATCCCCAGTATTTTTCCGTCATGTGTTTGTAATTTGTAGCTCCACCCTTTCCCCAGGTGTTCATTGTTTCATGTTAGTATAAATAGTACCTGTTAGTCTATGTTTGCTGTCGGTCTTTGCACCTTCCTCTCTTGTTTGTCTTGCCACGTTTATAGTAGTTTATCTCCACGTCCCATAGTTCTTTGTTTATTAGTTATTCTCTGTTTATTTCTCTAGTTTGTTTCCTTGTTTATTTCTTGTTTATATTTACGTTTATTTCCTTGTATATATCCCCAGTCCTGTTTAGTTATTACCTTTCTAGATTTAGTTCTTGGTTATTTTCCATGTTTGTTTATGTATTTATATTTCCTCGTTTATTCCTTATTTGTTTATTTGTTTATTTGTTATTTAATAAATTCTGTCTTACCCGCATTTATGCCCACCTCCCGTCTGCTCCCGTCTGTTACAGAAAGACCGACCATAATGGACGTAGCGGGTCATCCTTGGGCTGGGTCCGGGCTGGCTATCCGCCACACCCCCTTCGGGACCTCGGCGCAGGAAAATTCAGGGCCTCGAGGCCGGACAATGTCCACCGTGTCTTCTGGAGGAGGCCGCCTTCGTCCCGGAGAGATCTCCAGCAGAGCCGGCCCCCGTCCTCTTGCCTCCCATGACGCGCTCTGACTCGGCAGCGGCTCAGCTAGCTTCAGTGGCTAACAAGCTAGCAAGCGGCCCTGCGCTTCCCACACCAGACTCTTCCGGCGAATCAGCAGCTTCAGTCCGGGTTTTCGAGGCTCCCGTGGTGGCAGCAGATCTCCGCTTCAAGGTTTCCATGGCAACGGCGCTACACTCCACTGCTCCTGCTGCCCCGGAACCTACATACGCTGCGGTTCGTTCAGCTCAAGTCTCCATGTTTTCGTCAGCAGCTCAAGCCTCCATGCAAACACCTACAGCCCAAGCGTCCAAGTCTGTTCATGTGTGTGTTCCTGTGCCAGCGATGCCCACTGCTCCTGCTCCGATGCCAAGAACTGTAATTCTTTACTATACAAGGCTGTATCAAAAAATGGGGTAATGACGCTATTCAATTTTTATTGTATTCTTTATTTTATCTATATATCTATTTTAATAACAGCCCTTGGGTGTAAACTGGATCGTGAGATCACAATTTCGTTCCACCTCATGTACCACATATGATGCGAATGACAATAAAATCGCTTTAAATCCTTGAATCCTTGCACCTGGATACACCTTGACAGCTTTGCCCAGAGGCCAATGTGCTTGGGGCTGCTGGGGATCCGCGACCAGAACCTCATCGTTCAGCTATACTGGAGACTGGTCGAATATAGAGCTGCTTTAACTAACCTCACTTCCCTTTCCCATACTCATATAAGGGGGGACCATCCTACCACTGGTCGTACAACTTTAAATGAATATGAAGGTTAAAAAGTCATTATACACACAGGTCTAACCTATTCAAGTGTACAGAAAAAACAGTAATGAAAGCACTTAAAATTCATGTAAACTTGGATGTATTAGGTAGTGCAGAGTGAGCAACTAGTCCGAGACAGGTTGCAAAACTGGATGAGGGGTAGCTGATCTGTGGTGGGTGATGGAAAAGAGCTGACTTCAGAAACTTCCATCAGCCGGACAGGGGACATGAGATCCTGAGGGTCCAACATCCACCGGTATCAGGTCAGACAGGTGGGCAGTCAGTAACTCAGAGGAAGGCAGAGAGATGGAATTAATTTTAACTGGATTTATGTAAAACAGAGAATCTAAAACATTATTAAAGTGTGATTATGATCTAATGGCAGATCTGAATAAAACAGTGGTGTGTAAAATACCTTCTAGCTTGGAAGTTTGAGGGGGTTTAGCCAATTTCCTTTGGTCTTTTGTCTATGTTTCTTGTTAGGGAGTTTTGTTCTGTTCTTGCAGTACAACAGTGCAAAGCTTAAGAGGTATGTGCTGCTTTAACTGTAGATCAAAGTTTAGTCCCTGATGCCTATGACCAACGCTTTTGAACTCATGTAAAAACTGGCAGTCAGACTTATGTAAAGTTTGCCAGAGAATTTTTTACTGTTTCAGTGAGGAGTGAGACTTCAAACAAGGTGGTCCATATACATAGTCATGCTGGTGAGTCTGGTGGGTCTCGTGAGTATAAAATCTGGCAGCAAAAGAGAAACAAACAATGTTAAGTGTGGGCTTTGTGCAACCCTCAGTTACACAAACTGACTGTGTGATGATGCCTATAAACCCTTTTTTTATTGTGTGTGGGGGGGGGGGGGTGGTTCTTTTACAAACATTAACCCATTACCATCTTACGTGATACTGGGGCTGCACAATTTTTCATTTTGGCTAGTGTTTTGCTGTTCTCTCAGAAGACATTTTGTGGGTCTGTTTTAACTGAGGTGGGCAAGAAAAGTAGTGAACCTAATTCTCTTGTGGGGACTGTGGAACTTGTTTCAGCAAAAAATGGTAGAAGTCAGCTTATTGAAGCTCAACAATGTGATTTGACTTTAGAGTCTTGCTTTTCTAAAGTGGTCTTCTTTTCTAAAGAGTAAAGTAGTTATATCTGTTGCCTTTTTCTTAGATGATGGAATGCTAATGCGCAAATGGAATACAGCCTATCAGATTGTTGTTCCCGAGATTTATAGATTGTCTATCTTGAGTTTAGCTCATGAAAATGCTTTCTCGGATCACCTGGGCATCACTAAAGCCTATGATCGCATTTTGAAAAACTTCTTTTTGCCGGGTCTCAAATCATCAGTTTCACAATACTGTCGGTCATGTCATACTTGCCAAATTGTTGGGAAGCCGAATCAGACAATTTCTCTTGCTCCCGTCAAGCCAATTCCAGTTATGGGAGAGCCTTTTGAGAAAATAATTCTTGACTGTGTAGGCCCACTACCAAAAAACAAATCAGGCTACGAGTATCTCCTTACCATAATGTGTACTGCTACTCGCTATCCAGAGGCCATGCCTCTGTGCTCCATTAATCAAGAGCTATAGTAAAGGCTTTGGTGAAATTCTGCTCTACTTTTGGCTTGCCAAAGGTCATTCAAACTGACCAGGGTACTAACTTTATTTATTTATTTTTTTCTCAGATTATTCAGCTACCTTTCAGAGGTTAATGAACTTATTACTTTCTGGTGTAAGTTACTGTGAGGCATAGTTGGATGATATAGTCCTGTATTCAAGTACATGGTCTCATCATATGCAGATTCCTACTGAGGTATTTTCTGGTTTACAAGCTGCCCCATCCTTTGAATCTAGCAAAAGGTGAATTTGCCAAGGCTGTAGTCACTTACTTAGGACGCGAAGTGGGTCAGGGTCCAGTACCTAAGTATTGAGTGCAAAGATCTCTGCCATCATGGATTTTCCTGTACCTACAAATCGTAGGGAATTGAGACGATTTTTAGGGATGGAACATCCTGTTTGCTTCTTCTCCAAGAAACGTAAAAAACATCAGGTACATTACAGCACCAAAGAAAAAGAAGCACTAGCTTTACTACTTGCCTTGCAACATTTTCTGACCAGCCAGACCATGAAATAGAGTAGTGTGGCCTGCTCTCCATGTGTTCTAAACTTTTGTCTTTTTTTTGTTAGGGAGTTATGTTCTGTTGTTGTATTTTCTTTTTTTTTTCTGAAGTATGTTAATTTGGGGAGGAAATCTTTTTGTATTATTTTGGTCTGAGACCATTCCTGAAATTTTGTGCTTCCGTAGACTCAAAATAAAACATCTGAGGCTAGTATTTTTATGTCTGTGCTTTTTTGTGGGATAAAGGTTTGGGAAGGTTGGAGAGGGGTAGAAACTTTTTATGTTGCAGACTAACCCTAGATGGGCTGTAACATAGCCACACCAGAATATAAGCATAGAGATTTTGTAAAAAAAATTAAATTATGTCCAGTTTTTCTCAGTGTGACTGTATAGTCGCAGGGTTTTAAACTAGTGCCATTCACTCTGGGTAAGATTTTATATTCCTTCACTTGTGATTTAGAGCAGTAACAGAATATAAACATTAGTTGATGTGTGTGCAACAACAAATCACAATCACATTCTAGATTCACATAACATATAACCAGAGGTGGAAACTAATTACATTTACTCACTGTAGATCATTTGGATAAAGGATTATTTTGATTAGTCATCACTGTGTATATCACTCACTTGAAGGTGGAGCTTAACAGCAGTCTGTGTTCATTGTGCCCAGTGGAGTGTTAATAAAAGACAGCAGTCGAGAACTGCGGATTAAATGAGTAACCTGTAGTTCATCTCTAACACTAGAGTGTTCCCTCGGCTCACATACTCAGAAGACCAAGTTTCTACACTCACGTTACTGTAATTAAGTACCTTTGTAATTTTTTAAGTAGTTTTTAAAATAGGTTATTTTACTTTTACTCAAGTACATTTTGACAGAAGTAATTTACTTCGCTATTGGAAAACTCCCCGTTACTGAGTAAAAAACAAAATGATGGGAAAAAAATAATTTAACCAATACGGAACACAATTTGTTCCAATCCACATGTCTGACACTCACATCCACACTAACCCGCTCCTCTGTGTGCTGCTGCAGCGGTTAACTACAGACACACCCCCGTCCTCACACACACACACACACACACTCACACTCACACTCAAACACACACACACACACACACACACACTCACACTCACACACACACACTCACACTCACACACACACACTCACACTCACACTCACACACACACACACACACACACACTTACACTCACACACACACACACACACACACACTCACACTCACACACACACACTCACACTCACACTCACACACACACACACTCACACTCACACACACACACACACACACACACTCACACTCACACACACACACACACACACACACTCACACTCACACACACACACACACTCACACTCACACTCACACACACACACACACACACACTCACACTCACACTCACACTCACAAACACACTCACACACACACACACACACACACACTCACACCCAAACACAACGGCGCTGCTCTAAAACCTCGCGCCTTTTTAAGTCTCCACTACAGACAGTACTCCGCGAAATCGGGGCAAAAATACAGGCGTGAATGGGAAGAGGGGCGTCAGTAGAGATGATTATAAGTTAAATTGTAAAACACAGTCAAAGTCTCACAGTCCTTCATCACCCACTCATCTCCTGAAACTGATATTTTACAGGTAATTATGTTATTATCTGCTGGTAATTTTGCCAGAAGATGTCAGTGCATGGGGCAGGGCTTATTTTAGTAGACTATTGTGTTTTGATCGATTAGTATGTTGAAATCGATCGATGAGTTTTGTTGAAAGAATGATTATATATGGCAATTTAAAGAACAAATCTAAATATAGTATATATTAAATTCTTATATATTTTCTAATATATATATAAGGATTTAAGACATACTTATTTATTTTGATTTGTTGATCCACAATGTAATAATAAAATCATCTAAAATTATTTGTCAAATTAAAAATGTGTGTATTTCTGTGTATTTTGTGTCAAAATGTTTATATTTTTAAGGAATACAGTGTCCAGTGACACTCAGTGACAGTCATTACATAAAATATAATAATAAGTGGGGTTTAACTGTTTGGATAACCTGGCTTCTTTTCAACTCATCAGAAAGGCACCAGCAAATACTTTTCAATTTAAGTAAAAATGACCCCACGGTTCAAAGAGTGTCCCTATAGTTATGCACGTAAAAAGTCTCAATTTACTTAGTTTATATTTTAAACATTTGTTGTTGCACACAAACAGAACCAGTGTTCTGTCGAATTGTGCTACCCATCAATATGTGCTTCTTTACGGCACTGCGCATGCGCCAACATTTTTAGGTATTTTTTCATGTTTTTAATGATAATTCCTTAAATTTTTATTGGGAACATTAAACAATCTGCTTGAATGTTAATAAACATGTACATAGCAGTTAAAGCACAGCAATGGCAAATACAACAACAACAAATGAACAAATACTGCCTTAAAGGTTCAAAGTATTTTGTGGAATAATAGTTCATTAAAAACTATTTAATTTATGATTTGTTGTACTTTTTTACATCAAATAATAAAAAGTAAGTACATTTTAAATTGAGTACTTTTTTACTTTTACTCGAGTAGATTTTTAGATGGGTACTTTTACTATTACTTGAGTAGAAGTTTAGCAAAGTAAAGTAGGTAGTTTTACTTAATTAAATTTTTTCAGTACTTCTTCCACCTCTGGGCATAGTAAATTGGACCAAATTTTGCTCAGAAATGTGACAAAAAGCACTTTTAAATTTTTGACCCAAATAAAAAAAAAAAACATAAGCTGGCGGTATGTCGTTTTGATAAAATTTTGACCATTCATGAAACCTTGTTTTTTCCATGAAAAATTACTCAAACGAGTGGGGAAATACATGGGCATGGTAAATTAGACCAAATTTAGCTCAGAAATACGACAAAAAGAACTTTTTAGTTTTTTTACCCAAAACAGAAAAAAATGTAGATCGTTTTGGTAAAAATTTCGACCATTCATAAAAACTTGTTTTTTCCATGAAAAAGGACTCAAACGAGTGGGAAAATGCATGGGCATGGTGAATTGGACCAAATTTTATTCCCAAAAACATTGAAATGTGTTAAATTCAATATCATAATACATATTCTAAAATTTAATAACAAACGGTTGTTCCTAGGATGTACTTGTAAAATATCCTTAAAGAAACACATGACATATATATATATATAGCTAAAATCAGTAAGGCGTTAGTAATATCTTTTTGTATAATTTTTGTATCTTTTTATTATCTTTATAAAAGTGAATAAAGTGAAACACATGGTAACTCGTTACTAATGACTGAGGAATTACTGCAGATAAGGAACAGTATTATATAGTGAAACACATGGTACACTCATAATATCGCCGGGAATAAAGTCATAACATTACAAGAATAGTCATATAATTATTACCAGAATAAAGCCTCAATATTACTAGATTAAAATCGTAATATTAATAGTATCAAGTTGTTATTTATTATTATTATTATATAAATATTGCAAGAATAATGTTGTAAGATTACAAGTATAAAGCCGTAATATTACGAGTTGCTGCTACTTCCCTACTACTTTATATTTCGTGTATTTATCTTATCTATTCTATTATTATTTTATTTTTATTCTATTTTATTTTGCCTTTATATTTATTTATTTTAACAGTTCCTCTTTGAGTGTAAACTGGACCGTGGGAATACAATTTCGTTCCACCTCATGTACCACATGTGATGAAACATGACAATAAAATCTCCTTAAATCTTTCTTTTAGAAAACCATACTGTTATCATTGGAAAGTTGGTTCAATAAAATTGGATTTATTTATATTGGGTCACGACTTAGAAATTATACTGTCTTTTGCATTGAACATTTAGGAAAATCTGAGAAAAATATCACTTGCATAAAAAACAGTGTAAACTGTGCTTCCATGTCAGGAGTGCAGGAACTACTTCGCAAACGTATTCCGCTGCCGTACATGCCGGTTATTACGACTTTTTCTTATAATATTAAGATTTCACAGCTAACGGTTTTTTGTTTGGGTGGCACTAAAACGCTGTTGTAGTTATTTCTTTTTGTTTTTACTTTTTATGTTAGATTTAACACAAATGGTATAAAACAATATTTCTACTTTGATTGTTAGATGCATAAAAAATGCATTTGTTTTCTTCAGTTTATATTTGTAAAAGAATTAAGAAAAAAAATGCAGGCAATTAAAAGGGGTTAGGGTTGAAATTGGGGTTAAAACTCTAACTCTAAAACTAAAACCTTTCTTGTACCTATTGCTCATCGAAAGCATAAATATTCATACTCTTGTCCTTATTTCTGCATTGTAATTTAAATTTTAAAGCAATTTGTTTCTTTGCAGTCCCATTTGAACAGCGTTCAAATTATGATTTAATCTTGTATCTAATGCAATCTGGAAGTTATACAAGTGTACACAGTGCAGAATGTGAAGAAGAATTGAAGTTTGGATTTTGGTGGTTCCAAGGTGTTAACGTAATTTATCAAGGAGAAATCTAAAACTAAACCTGTGTCATTCTTACCCCTAAACATTTCAGCCCATATAAAGTTACCTTTTCTAAATAATGTTAACCACCAGAGGGCACATCCTGATAAAAACAGGGCAGGGGGCAGGGGGTTATTTGTTTATCGCAAAAGGGGGCGTTATCCTTGAGACAAAGTGAAATCGAAAGTAAAGAATCATCTATAAATTCAGATAATTTTGCTCAGACTCAGAACATCCAGACCAGAGGCAGGTAAGAATGGGTGTAATTTCTATTTTATCTATTTATATTACAGTCAGATTAATTATGGAGTCCTAATCAGTTTGTGTGTGTGGGTGTAGAACAGAAGTCGAAAAAAGCTCAAACAGTAACAGGAGAGCTACAGGTCAGCATGGCTGCAGAGCAATGGAAAAAACGGAGTAAAGGAGAGTTAGCAGGAATCGCAGGTATGTACAAATTTTCCTAAGGAGACAAATAAAACCAATCAGAGAACAGACCTAATTTCTCTATGAAGGTTTTGCATTGATTTGTCTTAACAGAACTGGATGTTCTGAGACATTTTATGAACAGGTTCTGAATAAACTTGTGATGTGTTTCAATGTTCTTATAGTGGCAGTTAAACTGATCGTGAACTGATCTCAGTCTCACTGTTAATGGCTTCTGTCACAAATTACAGTTTCATTCTGCTGGATCAGTCTTTCTGGACAGTTCTGAACAGTATTTTGTAGCGCCAGAGCATAAACATAGAAATAATCATTAGTGATTTATTACAACTGCACACATCTGCTTTAAGATTTTAGATTAAGAGTAAATTTGGATGTATTTACTGCATTTTAAGTCACACCCACACAGTCAAAATAGCGTCAGAGTTTAGGAATATATCTACACTGATAGCCGTGGTGATCTGGAAATGATGTGTTTTCAGATTAATATGCCTACGGAGCCGGGAGAAGCCATGGATTAAAAAAATAATTAAATCGAGCAAACTATATAGCAGTTTGTGCTCACGTTTTCTTTAATTCGAGCAAACGATTTCTTTAATTCCAGCGAACGATTTTTATGCTGGCTAAGACAAGAAGCTCAGAGGGAAAGGAGCATTTTCTGTTCTTGATCTGTTACAGGGCTGCTGTGATGATAATCAGTTATCTACATTTATAACCTACTGATTATTAAAGATCTAGTGTTACAGTTAGATGATGCAGTGTGCAGATTTCACCATAGTGGTCTGTGTCGGTCATTTGTGGAGCTTATTGCGAGCAAGGGAACACAAATACGGTCAATTCCAGTCATGAATAAAAAATATATATATATTTGACTGATGCAGGATGACTGTATGTGTCTTGTGTGCAATGTGGAACTGTGTTTATTAATTTCTCAATAAAATTAAAACCAGCCTTCAAGAAAATGCAACCCTTTTTAAATCTGCTTAGATCATTATTATTTTTATGATACTTAGATTTCATCTATATATTAATCTTTGTAGCAAAAAAAATAAACACATAATTCAGAAAATATATTGTGAACAAGTTTATTATATATATATATATATATATATATATATATATATATATATATATATATATATATATATATATATATATTATTTTTGCTTTTAATATGAGTCTTGTGACATGTCTCTTAAGCAGGACACTGAGATTTCAAAATATGCACATCTTCAGGCTATTTTATCAGATACAGATACAGATACAAATGAAATGCAATTTTGTGTTTCCATCATTACATACCTGTGAAAGGTGACCATATGGGAAGCGTAAAGATCTTTGTCCCACCACTATCACTAAAATATACACAGTCAACAGTGTCTGTGATTATACTGTTTATGTATGTTTCTGAGCTCATAATTCTGCATTATAGTTTTGATTTGTAATGTATTTATATTGATATGCAATTTATTTACATAAAATTTGCATACAGTTGTGATTTAGATATTAGATTTAGATAGAATTTAGATTTAGATAGACATACTAACTTGTTGTATGAACAGGATGTTATGATTTTTATGTAAATCTTACAATTACATTTGGTTACTATTAAAACACACTTTAAGGAAATATATTGGAATAAATGACCAAATTGATCCGATTTGTTTTAATTATATATTATATATCTTCAAAGCTGTATATTTACAAAATTATACTTCTTTGTGTTATATTTTTAATGAACATAAGAAATTAATAAACAGTTCCACATTGCATCAAAACTTTGACTTGATATGGTTTATATAACACACATACAGTAATCCTGCATCAATATTTGTGTTCCTTTGGTCGCAATAAGCTCCGTGAAAGGACTGCGCATGCTCTCCCCACACAAGAGGTGTCTCGCGGTGGGGGAGCTGACGCCACCACTATGGCGAAATCTGCACACTGTATTTAAAACTATATATAAAACTGGTACACTAGACTATTAATAATCATCAGGTTATAAATTTAGATAACTGATTATCATCACAGCAGTAACAGATCGTTACACAGGGACGCGCTGCAGCGCACAAATCATAACATTTTTGTTCCCATACTTACCTACTGGCGAACCTTCAGCGCAGCGGTGTTAAAATATCCACACCAGAGCGCACCTGGCTCTTAAAGGGAATGTAAACGGGCACACTGACTGGCTTTTATTTTTCACCTTACGCCCAAAACACATGCATGATTAATTAAGAGAATCAGTTTGTGCCTTTTGCACGTTTTGAGACATGCAAGGCATGTTTTTTGCATCCTTACAATATTAAAGACATATGGACACGCCCCAAATCACCAGTGTGCCATTGATCGCTAAAATAGAGCCCTGAGTCTCGTCCACAACACACTGCATTGCCACTGTATCAGTAGCTCCACCTGCCTAATGTTAAATTGGGGAGTCATTTAAATTTGTTTTGTATTTCACTTTTTTTTCTTGTGCAGGCAAGGGCATCATTTATACAATAGAGTACTATGACAGGCCTGGAGCAGCATCTGCTAAAGGACTGTATGCTGAAGCAGGGGCGTATGCGACTGGTTTTGGAAACAAATCTGGACAACGCGTCCTGAAAGCCGGTGCCAGCGCTGCGGCTGGAGTAGGAAAAGCTCGAGCCGAGTGGAGACTCTGTGAAGCTGAAGCTAATGGTCCAAATGCCTCTGCAGGTGCTTACGCTAGTGTTCTTGGTGCAGAGGCCAAGGCTGCAGCGGTTTTAGGACAAGCCCGAGCACAGTGCAGCATCCTTGAAGCCGAGGTCAAAGGTCCAAATGTGTCTGTAGGTGCTCAGGCTGGTGTTGAAGGTGTAGGTGCCATGGCTAGAGCTGAGATCGCAAGTGCATCAGCATCTGCTGGCATAGTTGGAGTGAAGGCTGGGTTGGGGTTTGATACTGGTGCTGAATTAAATCCTACAGGTGCTGAAGTTAAGTTCCTGGGCAGTGGATTTTCTCTTGGCAGAAAAATGGGAATTTCATATTTTGGAAGTGAACTGAGCTTTAATCTTTGGTAAAAAAAAGATAAAAAATGTTATGGCCTGGGACAGCTTTGCTGCTTTAGGTTCTGGAAAAATTGCTGTAATTAATGGAACCATGAATTCTGCTCTACTAGAAAATCCTCAAGGAGAATGTTTGCCCATTGGTTTGTGACCTTAAGCTCAGGCATACTTGGGTTCTGCAGCAGAACAATGACCTGAAGAACACCAGCAGGTCTATCTCTAAAGGGCTAAACTAAACTAAACTCAAAGTCTGATTGAGATGCTGTGGCTTAATCTTAATCAGGCTGTTAATGCTAGAAAACCCTCCAAAGTGCCTGAATTAAAACATTTCTATTTTTTAAATGATCACAAAAAAGCATTTTGCTATGCAGTATTAAGATATTTCCTGTCATATTTCTGATTTATTTTTTCAATTGTTTTTATTTATCCTATTTTGAATATTATATTTTTATTAAATCTTTATCTTTTGAATTAAATCAATGTTTTTATCATCAATTTTTTATCAATTTCTTTTCACTGTTTTTTTTTTCCATGTTAAATGTAATAAAACTCCATTCAAATCCATTTCTGTATTTGTGCCATTTATGTTTTAGTTTCCTGTTTAGTGAGACCAAGTTTGCCATCCAGAACACACTATGTAAGTGCGACAAAACTGTTTTGGGCCGATTACAGCAGAAGTCGGGGTCAAACTTGGTGGCATAATGTATTGTGTTAAAAAAAAACTGTGATTAAAAACCAGGGTTATTCGACTTAATATTGATTTCTGAACTTTAAGAATATGAACTTGTTTTCTTTGCATTATTTGAGGTCTGAAATCTCTGCATCTTTTTATTATTTTAGCCATTTTTCTCATTTTCTGCAAATAAAGGCTCTAAATGACAATATTTGTATTTGGAATTTGGGATAAATGTCTCTGGTTTATAGAATAAAACAACAATGTTCATTTTAGTCAAACATAAACTGAACATTTTCCAGAGCTATATATATAAATATCATATTTTTAATAAAAAGGCCTGGCTCATGCTCCACTCAAGCTGAAAGTCAAAGTTTACTCCTTCCAATCTAACCAACCAGTTTCTTGGAAGATCAAAACATGGAATACAGAACCGAAAGCAAACAATGGGCTTATTTTGGTCTTGGAGGACGACTGTCCTGAACAGTTGACGTCAGAAAACATCTGCTTGCATTGAAATATTAAGAACTGAAATCTATAATGTTTCCACCTGTAATTGTACTCTAACATTACATCAGTTAGAGTTTATTGTTTTATCCGTTATAACCTGTATGTAAGCTTCACTCTCAGAGCTACATTTATTACATTATTAACATTAGCTTTATTGGTCCTACAGTAGTAAAACCCTGTGGAACACCACAATATATGATGACCTACATCAATCAGCCAGTCAACAACAGTTTACTACAGTTTACGCATTACAGTTAATAGTTAAATAAGGTAAAAAAAAAAAAAACACTGCAGTTCACTGCTTGACTCTCATCTTGTTTATTTTTCTCCGTCTAAATCCTACTGAGAGTTTTAGTCTGTCTGCAGACGAATCTTGGGAGATCAATTCAATCTTTTCGTGGAGAGAACAGGTGTGTATTAAAACAATGTACACTGTATAATGATACGCAGTACAGTATGTGAAGTTATAAACATGTAAAATAACATCTGCCTGGTGCATCATTGCAGCTCAAGACAGCCATCCCACTAATCTCAGGAAGTCACTCTGAAGCTCAAGTGCTTCTAGACATGCAAGCATACTTAGCATTGTACACAAAGTTAAATTAGGTCCTCCTTCACTATCAGTTTCATTCAGTGGCTGGACGGGTTTTTCTAAAGTTATTTCCAGTGGGGAAAAACACTGAAAAAAGAGAAACTAGTACTGTTGGGGATACTTTGTGGACTGTATAGTCGCATAGTTTGAAATTAGCTAGTCGCTAGTCAAAGGACAGGGGTGAGATAAGAGTTTATCTTCCTTCACTTGTGATTTAGAGCAGTTACATTATATAAACATTAGCTGTGTGGCTCTAAATGATAAAACAAATCACTATCACTATTCTTTACATCAGAGTTTTATCATATTCAATGTAGAAACATTACAGAACTAACATATACTATAGTCTAAACCAGTAGTTTTCCATTAACTTTTAACATGCTAATCGCTAGTGGCTAATCACAAAAAACTGCCTTCTAACAATGTTGCGTGCATAAATTCACAAACAATAAAGTATAAACTCTAGCTTAATAACATTTACCCTGGCTTAACAGAACACTCAGGGTTCCTCAGTGTAGCGCTGTTGGGCGGTATTACCCGCCAATCGAGGCTAGCCTTAGTCTTAGTCTTACTGTAAATAAACAGAAATGCTTTACTCACCCAATAAACTAAGTTTTCAGGAGAGAAATCTGTTTAGATTAACATCTACCGCTCGTTTGACTTCAAAATATATATTTTTAAAGAATTACAGTTTTATTTACTTAGCTTAGCTTTAGATTCTCACCACCCAGCGATGAGACCTGCTGAATTAAAAAGGAAAACATGGTGACAACCTAGTTCCTTTCTAGTGTTGCATAATTTGCCTTATAATCCAGTGTGCCTTATAGTGGAAAAAATACGGTACCAGTAGGGAACATAGCCTCGGTCAGCAGCAAGTAGCAGATTGTTTGTTATCTTAACTAAAGCTGTACCAGTGCTATGATGAGGCCTAAATCAAGACTGGAATTTTTCATAGATCTCGTTTCTTTGCAGGTAAGATCAAAGTTGTTGGGCCACAGCCTTTTATAAAATCTTAGAGATAAATGGTAGGTTTGAAATAGGTCTATAGTTAGACAGTACACTAGGTTTAGATTAATAGATTTGGTTTCTTGATCAAAGGTTTAATTACTGCTATTGTAAAGGCTTTGGGTACATGCCCTAGGTTGAGCGATGAGTTTATTATCATTTACAGCGGTTTGATTATATCTGGTAGTACCTGTTTTAGATATTGTGTGGGAACTGCATCAAGTGTGCAGGTTGTGCTGTTTGATGAGGAGATAATTTTCTCTAGTTCTAGCTGTGGAAGTGAGTTTAAGACTTCCAACCTAACTTTAGTAACTACATCGTGCTGCACCGAATAAAGTAGACTGAATGACATGTGGTTAGTTTGTCTAGTTCTACTGGATCTGCCAGAAAAGTACACTGTGGTTGATACATCTAGTATGGTTGATATTTGTAAGAGATAAAAGCTGTGTAAAAGTGGGTTTATTTATTTTTTTACAAACCAAAGATGGTTACAAAACTCAAGAAAGTCTTTATTTTAAAGAAATGGTTGACAATAATGAATATTTGTGGGGAAAAAAAAAACACTTCTGTTAATGACACACATTTTTGTTACTGGAACTCACTCCTGTTACTGGCACTCTTTTCTGTTACTTCTTATGTTTTGAGTAACATAAATAAAAGTAAAAAAATTATATTATAAAAATAAATTAATAAATAAGATCTAAGAATTCATTTATGTAACAGTAATGAGTGTTCAGATTGACCTCCTCAGTCACAGTTAAAATAAGATCAAATATACAGAAAAACAAATGAGGGAACCTAATTCTATGAAAGGGTGGTGTATTAATGCAAAAAAGTACACTGAGATCTTAGAGCAACAGTTTCTGCCTTTCAGATGACATCTTATCCAGTGACAACTATGCATTTTTTAATAAGACAATGCTTTTGAAATTAAAAAAATGTAATAACGACCCGTACTGTTACACACCTTAGATTTTGGGTTGTATATTATAACCAGAGCATTTTCTAAAAATACATAATACAAAAAAAACTAACAAAAAAAAACATTTCCCAGAGGAAACTTCCCCACCCCCCATCATTACACAAACATTCAACTGATTCCGTCCTCCTTCCAAACATCCTGGAGAAACAAAACATGGAAACCCCCTCCCCACGTTCTACTTCCACTTCTATGACCAAATCACAAAAGGCTGGTACCGTATTATTGGATTGCAGAGAGATGTACCTCTAATTTAAATAGATTTAGAAAACATTCCATTTCACTGGCCGGGAATACCACTCCTAGAAGGAGAAACATGCTAAATTAGGGCAGGTTTTAAATTTAAAGTACATATTTTTGAACATGGTTTAACCCTAGTGTGATGGAGTGTTAACCATATACAGGGGTTGGACAAAGAAACTGAAACTCAAAGAACCTGTCATTTTAGTGTGGGAGGTTTCATGGCTAAATTGGACCAGCCTAGTGAACAATCTTCATTAATTGCACATTGCACCAGTAAGAGCAGTAAGAGTGTGAAGGTTCAATTAGCACAGTTTTAATCAAAATATTGCAATGCACACAACATTATGGGTGACATACCAGAGTTCAAAAGAGGACAAATTGCTGGTGCACATCTTGCTGACGCATCTGTGACCAAGACAGCAAGTCTTTGTGATGTATCAAGAGCCACGGTATCCAGGGTAATGTCAGCATACCACCAAGAAGGACCAACCACATCCAACAGGATTAACTGTGGACGCTGTAAGAGGAAGCTGTCTGAAAGGGATGTTCGAGTGCTAACCTGGATTGTATTCAAAAAACATAAAACCACGGCTGCTCAAATCACGACAGAATTCAATGTGCACCTCAACAATAAAGTACAAACTCTAGCTCTAGAACAGTCTATTTTATGTGCCCCTCTAGTTTAGTTGGTGTTTTTTTAAACATTTTTCTTTTCATTCTTATTGACAAAAGGGTGTTTTCAGTTTTTAATATAACTATTACATCTTAAATACTCGGTACTTTTAAGTTTAGGAGAGATTTATCCTCTCATTTTTAATGTAGCCAACTGCTGGGGTTTAAGGATTTGTATTGGCATTGTACATGTTTAAGAAAATTTAGTTTTAGTTAGTGTGGTAAAATTGTTCTAATAATTAAGTGGTTGGTTTGAGTAGCTAATCTAAGGTTCAGATCACATTGCTGCTCCCCTTATAACCTATAAATTATACCCAGCCATAATATTAACTTCTTCTTTTTGTGTGTATAATTTAAAAGTGGCTATTTCCATATTCATGCACTATGAAAATAAAATAAAAACCTTTGAAAGATTTTACTTTGTCCACAATGCTAATTATGTTTGCATGTGTTACAAGCATTGCATGTGTTACATATGTCAACAAGTGATACAGTAAGTTTAAATTATAGTACAGAACACTGTTTGATTACACAAGTTCTCTGCACGAAAATATTATATTGATCTCCCAACATTCGGCAACAAAAGGTTGATCATTTGGTATACACAGTTGCACTAAATAATAATTGGCAGGAGCATATAAAATAATTTTCTGTTTGTATAAAATGCAAGTGAATAAATTATGTGAGAGTTCAACAAATCCCAGCTGGCACACGACCGACCTTCAACATTGAAATGTGGTTGAAATATGACTAAAGTAATGAAACAACGTTGAATCAACATTTAATGTTCAATGGTTGTGCTAACGTTGACCTTTTAACGTTGAAACTAATGTCCTCAACCTTTGAATCAGCATTTTACATTTCATCACCATATCATTTCTAAAAACGTTTGGATGGAGGAATTAAAAAATGTTTTACTTCTATTTGCAGTAATTTAACATCATGTTCATGTTCTATCAGTTTTACTGTTTTAGTGTTTTTAAGATCAGATGTTGAATCAGATTGGTAGTGGTGGGTAACATTTGTTATACTCAGCTTTACTGGAGTGATGTAAGTTTATTGTTAACACTTTGTTAACAGGGGGTTTTCTAATTTTAGTGAGCTATGGTTTATTAAAGGTTAAACATATAACGTTGAAACAAGGTTGCTATATCAATGTTGATCCTTTTTAAAAATCAACGTTAATTCAACCAACGTTATTCACCGCGGTCACGCCATCTGCACTTAGAAAACGCTCGGTCGCGCTATCCACACAGAAAACTGGAGTGCGCGTCTAAACCGTGTTTTACTGTAGCAGCGTGCACAGCGCACCCGGAGGAGCGGAGACTGGCGCTTCTCGTGCAGAGACTTAAAATGGAACAGAAACGAGTTTTACACCTAAATAAACATGATTTAACGAGGTCTAATCCACAAATATACACCAGAAAGACCACTGCTTATCTGTAGAACAGTGTAACGTTTTGAAAAGGTTTGGAGTGTTATTAAATAAGCAAATCAAATTGTTATAAAATCACAGCCCTAAATTCTTAAAGATCTTATTCTCATGTATCCCAGATATATGTTTGAAGTGATATTACTGTATCATTTTTGAGTAATTGAATACCAAAACTATCTATTCGGTTTTGTATAAAAGGGATTTTGGAGTGCTATAAAACCAAAAAAATCTAATTCTTCTTAAATCAGAACATGAAATCCTTAAAGAATACCTTCCATACTATTTATGTCATGCATGTATACTGATTGTACAGTATCATTTTGGAGTAAATGAATACCAAACTTAGGAAAAATGTATATTCGGTTGTGCATAAACCAGATTTCGGTGTCCTATAAAACCTTCAAATAAAATTGTTATCCAATGAAACCAAGAAAGTCTTGAAGAAAACATTCCATTCTATTAATGACATGAGTAACAAGTGATATTACGGTATCATTTTGGATTAATTGGATACCAAACTTGGAAAAATGTCTATTCGGTTGTGCATAAACCACATTTCAGAGTCCTATAAAACCAGCAAATCAAATTGTTATCCAATGGCACTAATAACATCTTGGAAAACACATTATATACTAATAATAACATATGTATCAAGTGATTTTGCTGTACCATTTTGGAGTAATTAACTATCAAACATACGAAAAATGTTAATTCACTTTTGCATCAACCAGATTTCAGAGTCCTATAAAACCAGCAAATCAAATTGTTATCCAATGGCACTAATAAAGTCTTGGAAAACACATTCTATACTATTAATAACATATGTATCAAGTGATTTTACTGTACCATTTTGGAGTAATTAAATATCAAACATACGAAAAATGTTAATTCACTTTTGCATAAACCAGATTTTAGAGTCCTATAAAACCAGCAAATCAAATTGTTATCCAATGCCACTAAGACATTCTTGAAGAACACATTCCATACTAGTAATGACATGAGTAACAAAGGATATTACTGTATCATTTTAGAGTAATTGAATACGAAGCTTAGGAAAAATGTCTATTCGGTTGTGCAAAAACCTGATATTGGAGTCCTGTAAAACCAGCAAATTAAAGAACACATTCCATTCTATTATTGACATGAGTAATAAGTGATATTACTGTATAATTTTGGATTAATTGGATACCAAACTTAGAAAAATGTCTATTCAGTTGTGTATAAACCAGATTTTAAGGTCACATAAAACCAGCAAATCAAATTGTTACCCAATGACACTAACAAAATTCTATACTATTAATAACATAAGTATCAAATGATTTTACTGTACCATTTTGGAGTAATTAAATATCAAACATACGAAAAATGTTGATTCACTTTTGCATAAACCAGATTTCAGAGTCCTACAAACCATTAAATCAAATTGTTATCCAATGCCACTGATAAAGTCTTGAAAAGCACATTGTATACTATTATTGACATGAGTAACAAGTGATATTACTGTATCATTTTGAATTAATTGGATACCAAACTTGGAAAAAATGTCTATTCGGTTGTGCATAAACCAGATTTTAAGGTCCCAGAAAACCAGCAAATTAAATTGTTATCCAATGCCACAAAGACAGTCTTGAAGAACACATTCCATACTGTTAATGACATGAGTAACAAATGATATTACTGTATCATTTTGGAATAATTGGATACCAAACCTAGGAAAAATGTCTATTCGATTGTGCAAAAACCTGATTTCGGAGTCCTATAAAACCAGGAAATCAAATTGTTATCCAATGCCACTAATAAAGTCTTGAAAAGCACATTCTATACTATTATTGACATGAGTATCAAGTGATATTACTGTATCATTTTGGAGTAATTGAATACCAAACTTAGGAAAACTGTCTATTCGGTTGTGCATAAACCAGATTTCAGAGTCCTATAGAACCAGTAAATCAAATTGTTATCTAATAAAACCAAAACAGTATTGAAGAAAATATTCCAATCTACCAAGAACATTAGACACAAGTGATATTACTGTGTCATTTTGGAGTAATTTGATAGCAAATTTAGAAAACAATGCCTGTTCAGATTTTGGAGTCCTATAAACCAGCAAATCAAATTGTTATCCAATGGAACCAAGTCCTTCTTGATAAACACATTCCATACTAGTTTTATAGAACCCTGAAATCTGGTTTATGCACAACCAAATAGACATTTTTTTTATGTTTGGCATCCAATTAATCCAAAATCATACAGTAATATTCTTTGTTACTCATGTCATTAATAGTATGGAATGTGTTCTTCAAAACTGTCTTGGTATCATTTGATAACAATTTGATTTGCTGGTTTTATAGGACTCCGAAATCTGGTTTATGCACAACCGAATAGACATTTTTCCTAAGCTTGGTATCCAATTACTCCAAAATGATACAGTAATATCCTTTGTTTTTCATGTGATTAACAGTAAGGAATGTGTTCTTTAAGGCTGTGCCATTGGATAACAATTTGACTTGCTGGTTACTACGGGTTAATACGGGTTCTATTTATATTGCTACGGGTTCTATTTATATTGTCACTTGATCTTAATCACCATTAATATTGCACTATTATCTTCTGTCTCACAAATGTCTATTGTGTTTTTGTTGTATTGTACATATAGTGTCTCCCACTCATTTAGATTTAGATTATATATTTATTTCTTTTTATTTCTATTTATATATCTATTTCACCCCCACCACTACTGCACCTTGTTCTGTCTCATGTATGTCTGTGTCCCTGCTGCTGTATTGTACACATAGTGTCTCCCCTTTTTCTTTATTTTTCTTTATTATCCATTATCTGTACTTGCTGTAAAATTGGGAAGGAGAGTAACGTAATTTCAATTCTATGTATGTCCTGTACATATGCAGCATTGACAATAAAACTACTTGACTTGACTTGACTTGACTTGACTTTATGGGATCTTAAAATCTGGTTTATGCACAACCGAATAGACATTTTTCCTAAGTTTGGTATTCAATTACTCCAGAATGATACAGTAATATCATTTGTTACTCATGTCATTAATAGTATGGAATGTGATTTTCAAGAATGTCTTGGTGGCATTGGATAACAATTTAATTTGCTGGTTTCATGGGACCTTAAAATCTGGTTTATGCACAACCGAATAGACATTTTTTCTAAGTTTGGTCTCCAATTAATCCAAAATGATACAGTAATATCACTTGTTACTCAAGTCATTGATAGTATAGAATGTGTTCTTCAATAATGTCTTGGTGGCATTGGATAACAATTTAATTTGCTGGTTTTACAGGACTCCGAAATCAGGTTTTTGCACAACTGAATAGACATTTTTCTAAGCTTGGCATCCAATTAATCCAAAATGATACAGTAATATCACTTGTTACTCAAGTCATTGATAGTATAGAATGTGTTCTTCAATAATGTCTTGGTGGCATTGGATAACAATTTAATTTGCTGGTTTTACAGGACTCCAAAATCAGGTTTTTGCACAACTGAATAGACATTTTTCCTAAGCTTGGTATCCAATTACTCCAAAATGATACAGTAATATCCTTTGTTATTCATGTCCTTACTAGTATGGAATGTGTTCTTTAAGGCTGTCTTGGTGGCATTGGATAACAATTTGATTTACTGGTTTTATAGGAGTCAGAAATCTGGTTTATGCACAATCGAATAGACATTTTTCCTAAGTTTGGTATTCAATTACTCCAGAATGATACAGTAATATCACTTGATACTCATGTCAATAATAGTATAGAATGTGCTTTTCAAGACTTTATTAGTGGCATTGGATAACAATTTGATTTGCTGGTTTTCTAGGACTCTGAAATGTGGTTTATGCACAACCGAATAGACATTTTTCCTAAGTTTGGTATTCAATTACTCTAAAATGATACAGTAATATCCTTTGTTACTCATGTCATTACTAGTATGGAATGTGTTCTTCAAGAATGTCTTAGTGGCATTGGATAACAATTTGATTTGCTGGTTTTATAGGACTCTGAAATCTGGTTTATGCCAAAGTGAATCAACATTTTTCATATGTTTGATTTTTAATTACTCCACAATGGTACAGTAAAATCACTTGATACTTATGTTATTAATAGTATAGAATGTGTTTTTCAAGACTTTGTTAGTGTCATTGGATAGCAATTTGATTTGCTGGTTTTCTAGGACTCTGAAATGTGGTTTATGCACAACCGAATAGACATTTTTTCTAAGCTTGGCATCCAATTAATCCAAAATGATACAGTAATATCACTTGTTACTCAAGTCATTGATAGTATAGAATGTGTTCTTCAATAATGTCTTGGTGGCATTGGATAACAATTTAATTTGCTGGTTTTACAGGACTCCAAAATCAGGTTTTTGCACAACTGAATAGACATTTTTCCTAAGCTTGGTATCCAATTACTCCAAAATGATACAGTAATATCCTTTGTTATTCATGTCCTTACTAGTATGGAATGTGTTCTTTAAGGCTGTCTTGGTGGCATTGGATAACAATTTGATTTACTGGTTTTATAGGAGTCAGAAATCTGGTTTATGCACAATCGAATAGACATTTTTCCTAAGTTTGGTATTCAATTACTCCAGAATGATACAGTAATATCACTTGATACTCATGTCAATAATAGTATAGAATGTGCTTTTCAAGACTTTATTAGTGGCATTGGATAACAATTTGATTTGCTGGTTTTCTAGGACTCTGAAATGTGGTTTATGCACAACCGAATAGACATTTTTCCTAAGTTTGGTATTCAATTACTCTAAAATGATACAGTAATATCCTTTGTTACTCATGTCATTACTAGTATGGAATGTGTTCTTCAAGAATGTCTTAGTGGCATTGGATAACAATTTGATTTGCTGGTTTTATAGGACTCTGAAATCTGGTTTATGCCAAAGTGAATCAACATTTTTCATATGTTTGATTTTTAATTACTCCACAATGGTACAGTAAAATCACTTGATACTTATGTTATTAATAGTATAGAATGTGTTTTTCAAGACTTTGTTAGTGTCATTGGATAGCAATTTGATTTGCTGGTTTTCTAGGACTCTGAAATGTGGTTTATGCACAACCGAATAGACATTTTTTCCAAGTTTGGTATCCAATTAATCCAAAATGATACAGTAATATCACTTGTTACGTATTTCATTAATAGTATGGAATGTGTTCTTCAAGAATGTCCTAGTGGCATTGGATAACAATTTGATTTGCTTGTTTTATAGGACTCTGAAATGTGGTTTATGCACAACCGAATAGACATTTTTTCCAAGTTTGGTATCCAATTAATCCAAAATGATACAGTAAAATCACTTGTTACTCATGTCAATAATAGAATGGAATGTGTTCTTCAAGACTTCTTTCATTGGATAACAATTTGATTTGCAGGTTTTATAGGACTCCGAAATCTGGTTTATGCACAACCGAATATACATTTTTCCTAAGTTTGGTATTCATTTACTCCAAAATGATACTGTAAAATCAGTATACATGCATGACAGGATTTCATGTTCTGATTTAAGAAGATTTTTTTGGTTTTATAGCACTTCGAAATCCCTTTTATACAAAACCGAATAGATATTTTTGGTATTCAATTACTCAAAAATGATACAGTTATATCACTTCAAACATATATCTGGGATACATGAGAATAAGATCTTTAAGAATTTAGGGCTGTGATTTTATAACAATTTGATTTGCTTATTTAATAACACTCCAAACCTTTTCAAAACGTTACACTGTTCTACAGATAAGCAGTGGTCTTTCTGGTGTATATTTGTGGATTAGACCTCGTTAAATCATGTTTATTTAGGTGTAAAACTAGTTTCTGTTCCATTTTAAGTCTCTGCACGAGAAGCGCCAGTCTCCGCTCCTCCGGGTGCGCTGTGCACGCGGCTACAGTAAAACACGGTTTAGACGCGCACTCCAGTTTTCGGTGTAGATAGGGCGACCGAGCGTTTTCTAAGTGCAGATGACGTGACCGCGGTGACCTAGGAATGCTTCAGCAAGGCTGGAATTTATAGTCATCAGTAGTTTATAGAATAAAACGACAGTGTTCATTTTACTCAAACATATAGATAGTTAAATCAGATAAATTAATTATTTTGAAGTGGTCTCTTATTTTTTCCAGAGCTGTATGGAAAGGAAAAGCTAGAAAGAAAACTACAGCATCATTGCTCTCTGGTAAGCAATCTGATAATTTAATTGTGAAAAATACTAAATAATAAACGCTCCTTGAAAGGTTTCTTTAAAAGTAACTTTATGTAACCTTCACTGCTTTATTTCAGCCACAAACATGCGTTCTGAAGTATAATGCAGCGTCGAGGCGAGCATTGTGTCGCCGAATTTGCCAAATTAAGGCCATAGTATTACCTTTGGTGTAATTTTTACCGTTAATAAAACTATGATTTGTCCACAAAATGCCTAGGACTGGTGGATTGTGTCAGTAATGTTACGGCCTAGAAAATCGAAACGGTAACATAAGCCAAGACAACACCCGCTCACGCATTTCAAGCCCAGACCAAAAATAATACCCACTACAGAAATATAAGCCAAAGTGATTTATTTTTAATTCATAGTATCATTTTGTTTAGGGATATAAATGCCTAAAATAACAAACACAACTATTTTTCTTAAGTTTTTAGCAAACGCTCTTAACAAAAATAAAAAGACCCCCCCCTCACCTAAAAGCCTTAAAAGCACACCGAAACTGCCTCCATACTATAATATCCCATTTAAAATATGGCTTACAGAAGACGGATATTGCATATTTAGAGGCTCAGATGTGTGTAAGCGTGTTTTTTTCATATGGAAACCTTTTTGGAGTACCTATGACATAAAACAATATAACCATTAGCTTTCACACTGTAGCTGTTTTCTTCTTTTCTATTAACCAGCTGGATAGCTGGATATATGTGAACATGTTTTTACTCCTCTAATGTATGTCCTCTAATATGTCTATAGATATAGATATGGATATATGATTTAAATAAATTATTATTCAGTTTGATTTATTTTATTTACTCATTTTCATTAATTTGCCTTTTTTCACATTTATTTTCCTTTCTCTTTGTTTTCCTATGTTTAATTGCTATATCATTGTTACAACAGTGAGACAATTATTTAATGTGAAAGTCCTATAAATAAATAATCCATTTAGATAAGAAAGAAAAGCAACACATTATGAACAAAAACTGTATATTGGAGATTTTTAATTGTTTTTACAAACGTGCACGTTTGCATTAGGATAAAGCACATTAATTAGTTTTTCATGTTTTTTCTCATTTAACATACATCAAAATCTAGATGACATGGATGTGTTTTTACCACAGTTTGAAACTCAGCTCGTTTCCAAATAAAGAAATTGCCATTTTTCTGCCGACTGACACTCCACAGCCCAGGACCTTCACTTCAGCGCTCCCATGGCCGACTGCAGCACCAGTATCAACACCCAGACCAACCTTCACTCCAACTGGTCCAGCAGCTGCTGATGCACTTGCGACTTCAGCTCGAGCCATGGCACCTGCACCCAAAACATCAGCATGAGCTCCTGCAGAGGCATTTGGACCTTTGGCTTCAGCTTCAAAGATGCTCCACTGTGCTCGAGCTCGTCCTACTCCAGCCTCAGCTTCGGCTCCTGCTTTCGGGATGCGTTTTCCTGGTTTGTCTTCAAAAGCATGGGCGTATGTGTCTGCTTCGGCATACGTAGCTTTAGCAGACGCTCCTCCAGGTCTGTCGTAGTTATCTATTATTTCAAGGATGCCCCTGGCTGCAAATAATTCAGAAGTGCCAGTTATCAGTCAAAAGTTTGGACACGTCTCATTCAATGTTTTCTTAATTGTTTTTATTTAATTTATTTTCTACATTGTAGATTAATTTTAAAACAATAAAAAATATTAAATGACGCATGTGGAATTATCTAGTAAACAAAAAGGTGCATGGCCTTCACAATCTCCTGACATAAACCCAACTGTGATTTGGGTTGAGCTGGAGCTTCACAACTAAAAACAGCATAGTATAAATATTAGCGACTGTTATGAAAAATACTTTAGTTTAAAGCTAAATATTTTCTGCGTTTTGTTATAGTGTGACGGTTACTTGGATCCTTCTAATTAAGTGGACCTGAGGGTCAAGTTTATGCACAAAGCCAGGCGTACACTGTGCAGTTTTTTAATCATGTGCATTGTGGAGATCACTGTACGTTTAAATCGTTTGTCGTGTTCGTAAAACGCCTGCGATTCATTTGCTCACACTGTACGATCCGACTGATATGCTGCGACATCAGTGGTGCAACCACATACTTTTTAAGGTGTATACAAACATACAATCGACGCCCCCCTAAAACTATTTCTAGATGCACAATATAAAAAACAGCGTTGGCAACCCCTGTTCTATAATTTATTAGTTTTATGATTCACCATCTACTTACAACTTACTACTTACAACTTGTTATGATCCGTTATATTTTAAATACAGCACCTGTCCTGCAGGTACGCCAGGACGGAAAAAACATGCCTGGGTGCTTCTCTATGAGGAGCGTTTTCAAGCGCCTGTGTTTGGAAGGAAGTGACAGCAGGGTAGATGGGGAAGGAGTGTATGGGCGCCTGATGTGATTCTGTTGTTTGATGTGTATTATCAGGGGCGTTGCCTGGGTATGTACAAATCCGAGGCTCAGCCCAGTTAATTATATTAGTTTATTAGCTGATCAGTTGGATCTGGTGGAAAACATACAATTTTAGGGCAGAGACCAGGGTTAAGAAACTCATTTAAACTAAGTATAGTACTAAATTCTGGCTATCCACAACATCCAGCTTCTCGCTAACTGGTAAGTTAAATACATTTTCGTTAATTATAGCTTACAGTAATCCTGCAATCCTGAATTAATAAAAACAATTGGCTAATCAGGTACACGAGGGCAAGTTAAACAGCGTTATTTTCTCAAACCTTGATCTGTGTGTTTTGATTCAGAGAGGAGTTTTTTAACCAGCTATCAGAAACATATCATCACAGTTTACATGATTAGTTCAGTTACCTTTTTTTTTTTTTTTTAGAAAAAATGCCGTATATCCACATAGATCCACATCAGCGCAAAAACCCGGTGCAATAACTCAAAAACACTCAAAAATTCTCCCCAGCGAGGTGGTGGACAGGCTGGGGCGGGGGCTTCCGTACTATTCCCCCAGCGCCACGCAAAACCAGCAAGCTAAATATCTGTTTGTCCTGAAAGGCGAAACGTTATCCTTGAACTGGCTCCGTGATTCGCGTTAAGAGATTTTCATTCAACATCTCCTCACTAATAATAAAGCTGAGCTAAGCGAAACGATTCTGGGCTACTGGAAAATTAGGCCCAGGCCAGGCGACGCCCCCGTGTATTATCATACATGAACAAACAGCTCTTACAGAAAATGCTGACTAGAAAGAATTTTCTGGCATCGATTTGGCGCCCCCTCTAGTGCAGCGCGCGTCGCATACGCTGCATATCCCCTTTTTGCACCACTGTGCGACATAGGCGCTCACACTACATGTCAAGCGCAGCCCACAGCCAGACCCATTTTTTGTGTACCGGCTATATAAAGACCTATATTTATATATAATTACAATCAATTTTGAAAAAAAAAAAAAAATGACGTTAAGAAATCGGCTCGCAAGACAGCGAAAAAAATTCTGGCATGTCAGAAATCCCTCCTCACGTCCGACTGCACATTCGCATCTCATTTGTGCAGTTAATTGGACATCACTTTCCTTCTCACACTGCACAACAAACAACACACGATGAAGCAAAAAGTCGTCCCGATCATGAAATTCAGTCGCATCCGACCAGTTCGGGCTAATAATCGCATGCAGTGTCCGCATGGCTTTACTGTATCTTCCAAAAAGATGAGGTACATACCTGCCATTTGTGATCTGCTTCTACAGTCTGCACAGTATGGTTCTTTTTTTTTCTGTTGATGTTACACACACACACACACACACACACACACACACAGTTAGTTAGTTAATACAAATATGCAACATTTTTGTAAACACATTAATAGGAATGTTTTCACCTCAAAATATATTTACTGTACATAATGTTTACATGTAATTATTATAATAAGTGATATTGATTACAAGTTGGTGAGTCCCTGTCCTAATACATATGGACCTGAGAGCACCATGTACAATAAAAGTGAAATAAAATGTATATTAAGTTGCCTATGCTTGTATCAGACTCATTATAAACAAAAAATAAACTAAAAGTAAAGTCTACTACACTCTCTCCAGATATAAGTCATAAACAAATAATCTGGCTGAATATGTGTCACAAAGGATGCTGCATTTCTTACCTCCTTGCAGTCCCTGTTCTGGATGTGATGAGTGTGATCACGAAATGTTCTGAATTTATAGGAGCTGTAGTAGTTTCACTTTCACTGTGTTTTATTATTGCCCCCCCCCCCCCACCCACTGAGTAAAGCTGTTTGTCTTTAAGTGTTGCAGTAATACAGTCATTAAAATTGTTACATTGTTGGATTACACCCTGTGCAAGGTGTGTCACGATGCTTGTTGCTACCTTCTATTTCCAAGCCTTGCACCATGCCGTTTAAATAGCGTCAGAGTTTAGGATTAAATCTACACTAATGGGCATGTTGGTCTGGAAGTGAGTTGTGTTCAGGCAAATTTGATAAAAACCTTGACAACTGTCACACTCCAGAGTCCATTCCTATGTGCACCTGCACGTACCAGAGCGCAACCCGAATTTTAACTTAATAATAAAGAATAAAATAGCATTGTTGTTTCCCTAAATGAGCTGCTGGTGCAACTTCACAGCATGAACACACACAACATCTCGGCTGCTTTAATGGGCCATGATTTATAACGTGGTCTACACTTGGGGAGTAGGACAGTTCAGCATTGTAAAGTATTATACAGTGGTATACAAAGTTTGGGCACCCCTGATTTTATTTCTTTTTTATAAATCATTGGTTGTTTGGATAAGCAACTTCAGTTATCATATAGCATATGAACACAGTGCTGTTTTAGAAGTGAATTAAAGTTTAAAGAATTTACAGAGAGTGTGCAATAATTCTTTTAACAAAATTAGGCAGATGCATAAATCTGGGCACATTTGTAATTTTATTGGTTTAACGTTATAACTGATGAAACTAAATTTGTTTTATTTGGAGGTTGGTATGCATGGTTGAAAAAGAACACTATAACATTACACAGCATTCCAAGACAAACATTTTCTCCCCACAGTAAAATCTGGTGGTGGTTCCATTATGCAGTGGGGCTGTGTGATCAGTGCAGGTACTGGGAATCTTGTTAAAGTTGAGGGTTTCATGGATTTCAGTCAAAATCAGCAGATTCTTGAGATCAATGTTCAAGAATCAGTGAGAAAGTTGAAGTTGCACCTGGAATGGATGCTTCAAAAAGACAACAACCCTAAACACTAAACACTGCTCAAAATCTACTAAAACATTCATGCAGAGGAACAAATACAACATTCTGGAATGATCATCTCAGTCCCCAGACCTGAAGATTACTAAAAAAAACTGTGGTGTGATTTAAAACGGGCTGTTTATTATCAGAAACCATCAAACCTGACTGAACTGGAGCCGAAGAAGAATGGTCGAAAATACCTTAAACCAGAAGACAGACTCTCATTGGAAACTATAGGAAGAGTTTAGAGGCTGTTATTTCTGCAAAAGGAGGATCTACTAAATATTAATATAATTTTTCTGCTGCCCAAATGTATACACCTGCCTAATTTTGTATTATTGCACACGTTCTGTAAATCCTATTAACTTCATTTCACTTCTCAAATATCACTGTGTTTGCCTGCTATATGATATATTTAACTAAAATTGCTGATCTGAATGATCAATGATCGAGGAAAACCATGAAAATCATCAGGGGTGCCCAAACTTTTTCATACCACTGTACACTGTGAGCTACTTGACTGAAATGATTGATCACTTGGGAAACACAATTGTTTAGGTGTCACACGCAGCGCTGTGTGCAGTGCCCTAGTGCCTGTAAATTTAATGGTCCAATAAAGGTAATTAAAAAATCAGGACGTTTCCTCACTTTTTGAAAAAAAGGACGTGAAATACGGACATGTCCCGGGAAATACGGACGTTTGGTCACCCTATTAAAAGTATAGGACACTTTTTCCATGAAAATGTTGCTAAGTTTACATACAGAGGTGTGACCTAAAATCATTGGTTTTGGAGAAAATGGCATATTAACATTTGGGATTTTAGAAATACGTTTCCAGAAAGGTATTACATGGGCAATAACATTTCACATGGAGAAGATACCGTTCTTTTTTGAAACAAAATCTTTAAGCATGTAATTTGTGAGGAGTGTAATGTATTCTATGTAGTATTTTTAACTACATACTGGGAGTAGAATTTTTTATGTTGCTCCATACAAAGGTTCAGAAATTATCATGTAAGAATTCATCAATCTCAGTATTCCATACACTTCTAAGCTTGCTATGTGATGTTTTAAAGAAAGGGCAAAAATAATTTTCCTATGATTTTTAAAATCAAATAAAAACCATTTCTAGTAATGAAAGTATAAAAATAGTATTTTTATTAATGTGTTCAAAATATATGAATCAAAAGTGCTTATTTTGAATGTTTCTTTAAAACTGCATTTCTTTAGTAGCTAGCCATTTTTAAAAAGGTTTTTTCACCAGGTTTATACCTTTCAACACTATGTAATGATTTCTTTTAATGGTAATAAAAGGTTAAACCATGAAAAAAGTTTGTTTCTTAATAAAGGTTGAGGTGTTTGTGATGTCTGAACTACGTAGCCAGTCCTGAAAATGTCTAATCTGTTATAAATATTACCAGTAAGCCTGTGGCATGTTAAAACCTTCATTTAAGTTATTCTTGGTTGTTTAGATGGCCATATAAAAGTGTTAAACAATTTAATAGTCCGTTTAAAATACTAAAGTGGGAAAAATGTAATTCTGATCTGAGAAAGATCAATGCAACCGAGAAAAACTATGATTTAATTTTCTTTAATGTTTTCCATAGTTATTTATGTCCAGCTAGTTTTGCTAAATGTCTATTTCTGAAACCAGGTGTATTCCGTTTACAATTCTCTTATCAATTCCATTTACAATTCTGGTTTCTGCATTCTGGTCTTGGAGGACCTGTCGTGTGTCTTGCCAGTGTGACAAAACAATGGGCAATCAATAGAGTATTTTTGACTTCTCTATTGCCTTGCCCTTGTATTGTTTATTATTGGGGAACTTTTTTTGACTACTCTTTTTGCCTTGACCTTCTCTCGTTTGGATCTCCTGTGTATGACCCCTTTTGCCTGCTCTCCCTGGTATGTTGTTTATTATTGCTGCCATTTTGTTACTGACCCTGCTTGTCTCTGACTATCTTTGTATGTTTGATCTCTTTTTTAATAAACTGTGTGGTTGGCATCTGAGTGTGTCTGTCGTGTGCCGTGGGCCAGCGTGACATTAGGTTTAGGTGCTATACCACTAAAAAAGATTTTCTAGGGAACAAAGAACAGATTTAAAAACTTTCATTTTAAGCTTGTTTCAAAACTAATTGTATTAGTTTGATTGAATCTAATTGGATTGTATTTTGGTAAATATCAGCAGATCTTTTATCACCATAATGGCAACCACTCACCCGGAGGGTTCTCCACTAAGTTCATTACAGAGTCTGTCTCTGTGTATTCCGTGAAAATGTTTACGAGTGCTGTATGTCTAATGCAGTCATTATCTCTGTCTCTGCTTTCACATCAATAATACACATCAGTTGTCCAGCTGTGTTCAATTTGCATTATTTATATATTTCTCTTGACCATGTCCTTCACTTACAGAGGAAATAGAAACCATCATCCATTACATTAATTTACATTATATAGCCTTTAGCGGATGCTTTTGTCCAAAGTGACTACAAATAATAAAGTACATTAGCAATAGAGGTCATAGAAGTTCAAGGCAAAATATTTTTGGAAAGGGCCCAAAGAAGCCAAGGCCCAAAGGGGACGTAGTGGAATTAGAGGAAAGGAGGGGGAGCAGAAAATTAGGTTATAAGTTAGTTTGTTAGAGATATTGGGAGAGTAAATTATCTTTGAAGAACTCTTTAGGAGTTTCTTAAAAGTAGCGAGGAGCTAGGTAGAACAGGTTCAGCAGCCAAAAATCTTGGAGTTATCATAGATTCAGATCTAGCATGATAGCAGTCCTATCAGCACTGCACTGGCATCCAGTCAAATTTTGCATACACTATAAAATTCTCCTGTTAACGTATAAAGCCCTACACAGGCTCGCTCCTGAGTATTTATGAAACTTCATCTCCTATTATGAACCCCCGTAATTGCTTAGATCTCAGGGTGCTGGTTTCTTAGTAGTTCCTAAAATTCAGAGGAGCTCTGCAGGAGGAAGAGCTTTCTCTCATAAAGCTCCAAAACTCTGGAATAATCTCCCCGAACAAGTTGGGGACTTTAAGTCTAGACTGAAAACGTTCTTGTTTAGTTTAGCTTTTGGTAATTAATGTTTTTCCCTTTAGATGAGGCTGCAAAACCAGGGGTTCATGGAATTATGGGTAAATTGAGATGCTGGTGGTGTTGTTTTTCCACTGCACACGGTCACTCAGGTTTGTGGAAGGTGGAGTGGGTGGATGCCAGTGTTTCAGGGAGCCTCCGTGTCTATGTTACCTTCTGGCTCTCTCCCTTTAGTTTTACTTAGATCTGCCGGAGTCATTAGCCACACTCCGATAATGTTTTATATTCTCCGTTTTGCATAAATCCAGTCAAAACTAATTCCATCTCTCTGCCTTCCTCCGAGTTTCTGACTGCCCACCTGTCTGACCCAATACCGGTGGATGTTGGACCCTCAGGCTCCAGCCAGACTGATGGTTTCTGAAGTCAGCTCTTCTCCATCATCCACCACACCTCATCATCCATCATACTCTCCACTACAGATTACATCCAAGCTTACATTACTCTCACTGCTTCCCTTAGTGGCGCTGCTATACTACTGAATATATAAAACCTATTTGGATGTATAAAGACTTTTTAAAATTATTTTAAAAGTCGTTTGACCAGTGGTAGGATGGTTCCCCCTTAAATGTGAGTCTTGGTTCTCCCAAGGTTTCTTCCTCCTCCTGCAGCTCTGAGGGAGTTTTTCCTTGCCTCCGCGCTCACTGAGGGTTCTGTATTCTGTATTTTCTATGTTTAATGTTTTGCCTGATTCTTTGTCCTGTAATCATGTTTCTGTAAAGCTGCTTTGTGACAACATATACAAAGTATACAAATAACATCAGACACAGACTTAATTTTCAACATGTTTGGTATGTAACAGAAACAAAAACAACATACTGCAATAAAAATTACTTTTAGATAATGTCTTGTTCTGATAACAGACTGGGAGGAATTGGGTTATCTAACATTTATATTAACTGCTGCCAAAAATCTCTATGAAACAAAGTAATAAAAAGACCCCATCGTAATAAGTGCTTTTAGTAGGTAAAGTAGGACCCAACGCTACTGAGTTTTTTTTTAAAGAGTGGAGAAAATGTAAATATACATATATATATTGCTTTTCTGAAACAAGCCCCTGAACTTGAAACTCTGAAAAAAGATAGAAAGATTACCATGGGAGTGAATGAGAAAGATCTGGGGCAATTTTCAGACCGCCGGGATTCACCCCAAACTTCTCCACTGATTGGACATTGATTCATCTATAATATTCAGAGGCAGGACTGGCTGACTAGAACAGTCACAGTTAGATTAACACTGGTTCATTTTATGCTAAAAACCTTTTCCTCCTTCTCGCCATGTGGAGTGTCGACGCTTGATAGCCCTGATAAGGAAACTGCCACTGCAGAATGTTTTAAATGGTCTAGAAAGCATGATAAACTAAACAAGCCAGGCTACCTGTATGACCAGGATTGGCCATGCCAGTTGACCAGCTTGAACAGCAAGACCAAGCCAGTTGACCAGCATGACCAGCATAACCACGGTGTTTGACAAGAAAGTAAAAAGCTAGTTGACTAGCAAGACCAATGTTGATCAAGAGCTGGTTAACCAGTATTGGGTATGTTTTTATCTATATGAGCTGCTTGTCATCCACCTTCACTATTAAAGGAGGTGAGCACCTATTAAAGCGTAGAACATCTTTAACCAGCTAGCAACAGACACTGGTCTTGAATTATAAAAAAATAATTGAATCTAAATTAATTTTATTGCAGAATCCAAGCAGATATGGTCCCATAATGTTAAAATTCAGCGGCTGTTCTTGTGAAACAAATTGACATCTGTATTCACAGGAAATTTGGCAGTGTTAAATTAACAATGTTAGTGTTAAATCAACACTTATTAGTGTTAAACTTTACACTCTCAGTGTTAATTTAACACTAACAGTGTTGATTTAACACTGCCAAATTTCCTGTGTTGTGTTGTTATTTACTTACACTGTGTGACTGGGTTAATATCTTTGAGAAGGTGCCCATAACCTTGATCTTATTCCTTATGCTCTACTTGTAGAGATTTTTGGAATTGTAAAGTACACAGTTCTGTGGAGAACCAGTGCTGAGGTAGGATTATCAATGACTATAACATTTTACACTGGTTATTTCATAAACACAGAACTACTCTACAGCAATCTTCATGCCTTTTTAACTGACCATAATTTTAGCATTGTTTACCAAACAGAAACTGGTGATGCTCCTACTATTCCTACTGAAAACCATAGCTTAAATCCAGCTTTTCATGATAGCACTTAGATGGTTTAAGTTAGTCTTTGATGGCCAAAGTGGTACAAAAGCTGAACATCCAATGGGCTGGCCACAGTAAAAGGCCACTCTAAAATGTGCAGTTTTGTCACAAAGCACAATGCCACAGATGTGTACATTGGAAAAATGGATCTTTAAGTTCAACTCATGAAAAATGGTATCAAAACCAAATATGCTTTACTTATATTTTTGTTGTATGTAAGGCTGTAGTATTACTTTTTGGTGTAATTTTGGTCCATTTCCGAAACCTTGTTTTTTCCATGAAAAATGTCTCAATTGAGAACAATTATTTCAGACCATAGGCGTAGGAACCGGGGGGGATGGGTGGGACATGTCCCACCCAATATTAGAAACAGGTGGATTTGTCCCCCCCAAAAATGACATCAGTTCGCTCAGATCAGCTGTACTATTAATGAGGAGACAGACCGGACCAATCACAGAGCTGGTTCAGGTATTAAGTCCCGCCTCTCAGTAGAAACAGCCAATCAGCTTGCTGGGTTTGCGGCGGGCGGAGCAGAGGCAGTTTGCTGTTGGGGAATCCTCGCCCCATCGCTGTGAGATTTAGCAGAGGGATTGTGATGCAGCAGCTTCAGCTGATTTTAAAACAGATATGGAAATACGGAGATTTTACTAAAATAAAGGTAACGATAGGCTAACCACTTCAACTGTGATGATATGTTTCTGATAGCTGGTTAAAAATACACGTCTCTGAATCAAAACACACAGATCAAACCCACTGTGATTAATAAACTGCAGCTGTGAGAGTGAGTTAGTTTATCTTTGGAATTAGCTAGATTGGGAGTCAGGCATAAAGAAAAAAAATAAACTATATATGCAATGTTTCCATGTACCTGATCAGCTAAACACTTTCATTTTCAAACCGTTTATTCATTTAGGATTACAGGACTTACTGTGAGCTATAATGAACGAAAATTCATTTAGCTAACTAGTTATCTAGAAGCTGGATACAGAGGATAGCCAGAATTTAGTACAGTACTTTAAGTTGGTAGTTTAAAGCAGTTACTTAACCCCGATCACTGCCCTAAACTAGTGTTTTCCACCTGATCCAGCTGATCAGCTTATAAACAGTAATTTACTGAGTTAACCTGTTAAAATCCTTTAGCCCCTTATGGAGTCTAAATTAATCATGTATATCCACCAGAGAGAGCTCTAGAATATGCAGAACAGTGTTAATATGCAGTAGAATATGTAAGAACTGGGTTGAGAAACACTGCTGTAACGTGACTTCTGTTCATTTGTAGTTCACAGTAAGACCACTTATCCTGACGTTTATAAAAATCTCTATGAAACGTAAAGTTACATTCTTTTACATAAAAGGACACCATCTTAAGAAGAGCTCTCAGTAGAAAAAAAAATAAGAGTGCAGGAGAAAATGTAAATATACGACAGAATTGGCAATATTATTTTAAATATTAGGTGATAACTGATCATTTTTGTCATATGTATATAATTCAGACATTGCATGCATAATTTTTCTAACAACAGTAACTGTAATGTGGAGTAACATGTTTAGGTTGTAACATCACCTTATAATAATAATAATTTACTTTTAATTAAAAGTAATTTCCACAAATGTTGTTCTAGGAAACTATAGGGTGGGCTTGGGTTCATATTGGCAAATATGTCCCCCCCAATATCAAGCCCGCTCCTACGCCCTTGTTTCAGACCATTCATGAAACCCTGTTTGCTGTTTGGGATCATTTTGAACTTAAAGTAAACAGGAAAAGTGCCGGTACTGCCAGCAGATGTCACCGTGGTGGGTAATGATTCGAATGTACAAGATGTATTAGGCTTGTTCGAGATGCGGCTGCGCCTCGCCTTGCTGGTCAGCGAGAGCAGCCGCGTGCAGGTGGGCGGGGTGGAGGAGCGGAGAAGTCAGGTCGGACAGTCTCCACCTGCAGCCCACGTGAACAACACAGGATCTCGCGATGAATGCGCTGTTTGTTTACTTCTGGTGTGAATAAAATCGCAAAAGTGAAACAAAGATAACATGAGTGTTATTAAATTGAGATAAAAACTTGTTATAAATATTCACAAAACATACTGTCATGTTACAGATGTATTGTGTAGTACTAAATTAATAATGGGATTAAATTTGTATTTGCAGACCAGCTTTTCTGTCCTTTGTTCTTGGAAATAAATACATCATGCTCATTTACACAGCTTTAATTGTTTAGCGCATTTCACAACACAAAAACAATAGAAGAAAAGAAAAGTAGATCTCAGTATAATAGTTATGTAGGTTTAAAGATAATTAATAAGAGCAGTTCAGGGCGCTTTATAAAACAGTAAAAATGATAGCAGTTGAGCTTTATTATGATATAAAATGCAGATTATGAACAAATAAATATTTTTGAATACTGCATGAAAATGAACTGTCTTGCTACTAGATATGACAGTGTAAATACTGTGTTTTTTAAGGGGTTTTAGAGGAGATATATATTTTAAAATAAAAAGATTCACACGTGATAGGTGTCGGTGGATCTTCTAACCAATGGGGATTAAGCTCTGTCGTCATCAGGGCGGCTCTAGGCTCCCGCAGTTGGTGGGAAGCAACTGCAGCGCCTGGGTCAGACGGCTGCAGGCAGATTTCACTCGCGGGACCATAACGCCGGAAGTCATCGTCACGTGATGAAGGCGCAGACGCAAGTCGGACAAAAAAACTAACCAGCATGCACCATACCGAGCCAGGCGGCGATCGGACTGCGCAGCGCCGGGTTAAGTCGAACAAGCCTATTACACAATACATCTGTAACATGACAGTATGTTTTGTGAATATTTATAACAAGTTTTTATCTCAATTTAATAACACTCATGTTATCTCTGTTTCACTTTTGCGATTTTATTCACACCAGAAGTAAACAAACAGCGCATTCATCGCGAGATCCTGTGTTGTTCACGTGGGCTGCAGGTGGAGACTGTCCGACCTGACTTCTCCGCTCCTCCACCCCGCCCACCTGCACGCGGCTGCTCTCGCTGACCAGCAAGGCGAGGCGCAGCCGCATCTCGAACAAGCCTAGTATTTTCCGAATCAATTGGTTCATTTGATTCAATCTCCCAAAAGCCTTACTTTTACCATCACTATGAATTACTCAAACTTGACTTCTGACCTTTATAAGCACTTTTCACGCTGCTTGTATGTGTTGCTCACAGTGAACCAAACCATAGTTGAGACAAATGTCAGGAAACTTAAAGCAGAGCCTGCATGGACCAAGTACATTCAAGGCGCAACTCCATATGGCAACAAAATTAAAGCAAAAGTTTTGAGAACCAAAAGCATACTCCATAACCAGGAAATTTAAATGTCAAAACAACTAGACTATTATTGGTATAAATAATTTTTAAATCAGTTTGTATACAGAATATTTCATATTGAATGGAGAGTTTAATATTCCGTTTTGTGTTTTACTTTCAAATCTGTTTCTGCTTTCAGTATTTTTTTGCTCTGCTGCACTTTTGGTTTATTTTTGACCCTGTTTTGGGTATGTACTAGTCGTTCATTGGCTGCTGGAAATAAGTCCCACCCATTAAGGTCAGTCCATTTGCTCACTTGAAAATGGCGAACCTCACAGTGTGGGGGTTCACAGACCAGTTCAGAAATAGAGCTCACAGGCGAGTTGCAGCCTGAAAGCTTTTCCACTGCAGGGCCCGGTGGTTTTAAACGCCGTTAGCTTAACAATGCTAGCAGCGACCTGGGGCCTCATGTACTAAAGGTGCGTACGCACAAAAACATTGCGTACGCCATATTTCGCGCTCACAGTCAGATGTACTAAATTTGACTTGAACGTGAGAAAGTGCGTTCCCCCACGGCACTTTTGTTTCTGGCGTATGCATGTTTTTTTGTACGTATGTATTGTGTTTTTGTCATTTGGCCATGCATTGAAATTACAACTATTAAGATATCCTAACAGGCCGTTCTGACTGATGCTAACCAGGCTAAACAACAGCTATTTATAGTTTATGCTAATAATTAATTTTATATACACCTAGTTATTAAATTATATAATATTGTTGTTTTCAGTTGTTAAATTGAGCAAGTGGCTGAAGTTGGCCTCTTTTTTCCTAGCGTCTTATTTCAGATTTCCGTTCCACCCTAAATGCTTGCTGCAGTTACACAATTCTTACAGTGACATTAACATTTTTATTCTTCTTATTATTTTAATTCTTAATGTAGTATGACTTTATAGGGACAACTTTATATGGACACATTGCACATGTGTATCTCACAGTCTCTCTCTTTTATATTGCATAATATCACATTCTGGTATAAGTATATATTTTCCTTTTTTTTCGTTATTCAATTTTTTTGGCATGTATATCTGTATCTGTATATATGTTTTTGAACAGTCTAATTCCCCCAGGGAGATTAATTTTTAAAAAATGTTAGATTCTGTTTTATTATCTTATTTTATCTATATTGTACTGAAGTTTAAATTAAACTTGGAAATCTATTTGTCTTTTTTTCTTTTTATTTAGAGCGTTTGTACAGCGTTGTGTTTTGTTGGGCTTTTCACTGTTGAAATCCGCCATCTACAGGTTGAACTGTTGAACTGGCCGGCCTGCAGCATTACGCATATGGCAACAGTTGCTCCAGATGATGATGCGATCCATAACCTCCATAACCCGCATTTCCATCATGGCCACGCCCTTTTCTTTCCCCACGCCCCCACGTCAAAAAGCGGTCAAAATAGATTCGCAAGCAAAACTAAGGAATGCAAAAGAAAAAGAGGAACACAAAGCGGAAAACGTAATAAAGTTATTATGCTCTGTTTAAGTCTGTTTAAGTTGTTTTAGTCTTGCACATTTGTAAGTGTACACATAAAGCCCATGTTTTTTATTAATGCCACTGCTCAACGTTGAGGTTGAATTAGGCTGATGACTGATATTTTGTCCTTATTATAGGTAATTAAGGTATTTAGTTTCTAGGCATATTCAGGTTCAATTTTGGGGTGCCTTCATATAAACCATTTGGTTATACAGTCTTGTGTGCAATATTTACCATGCAAATGTATCTATGTGTTTGTTTTAGTTCAGTGTTTAACATTATGCTCAGTTTAATAAATCAATCCTTTATTAATCTCACATTTGGGAAATTTTAAGTCACAGTTCAACTTGCAGCAAATAGAATATATATATATATTGTTGTTAATTCTGGTACATGCATATATAAGTAAGTGTAAAAGCAAATTCCACGTAGGCCAACTATCAATATTGAGTTTAATTTCAAGGATAACTGAGCAATATGTCTGCATAGACCATTAGTCTATTGAGAAAAGCATTCTATTTGTCTTAAATGATTGGAATACCTCCTAAAACTACATATATGTTTATACATATAGTGACAGTCTCAAAACAGGTTTCGTCATGTCACAAGGTTTCTTACCTAAATGTTTCTATATGCGAGTTGAAAAATGTGATATCTGATCTCAGAACTGTTTGTTGTAAACAAGGGCGTAGGAGCGGGCTTGATATTGGGGGGGACATATTTGCCAATATGAACCCAAGCCCACCCTATAGTTTCCTAGAACAACATTTGTGGAAATTACTTTTAATTAAAAGTAAATTATTATTATTATAAGGTGATGTTACAACCTAAACATGTTACTCCACATTACAGTTACTGTTGTTAGAAAAATTATGCATGCAATGTCTGAATTATATACATATGACAAAAATGATCAGTTATCACCTAATATTTAAAATAATATTGCCAATTCTGTCGTATATTTACATTTTCTCCTGCACTCTTATTTTTTTTCTACTGAGAGCTCTTCTTAAGATGGTGTCCTTTTATGTAAAAGAATGTAACTTTACGTTTCATAGAGATTTTTATAAACGTCAGGATAAGTGGTCTTACTGTGAACTACAAATGAACAGAAGTCACGTTACAGCAGTGTTTCTCAACCCAGTTCTTACATATTCTACTGCATATTAACACTGTTCTGCATATTCTAGAGCTCTCTCTGGTGGATATACATGATTAATTTAGACTCCATAAGGGGCTAAAGGATTTTAACAGGTTAACTCAGTAAATTACTGTTTATAAGCTGATCAGCTGGATCAGGTGGAAAACACTAGTTTAGGGCAGTGATCGGGGTTAAGTAACTGCTTTAAACTACCAACTTAAAGTACTGTACTAAATTCTGGCTATCCTCTGTATCCAGCTTCTAGATAACTAGTTAGCTAAATGAATTTTCGTTCATTATAGCTCACAGTAAGTCCTGTAATCCTAAATGAATAAACAGTTTGAAAATGAAAGTGATTAGCTGATCAGGTACATGGAAACATTACATATATAGTTTATTTTTTTTCTTTATGCCTGACTCCCAATCTAGCTAATTCCAAAGATAAACTAACTCACTCTCACAGCTGCAGTTTATTAATCACAGTGGGTTTGATCTGTGTGTTTTGATTCAGAGACGTGTATTTTTAACCAGCTATCAGAAACATATCATCACAGTTGAAGTGGTTAGCCTATCGTTACCTTTATTTTAGTAACATCTCCGTATTTCCATATCTGTTTTAAAATCAGCTGAAGCTGCTGCATCACAATCCCTCTGCTAAATCTCACAGCGATGGGGCGAGGATTCCCCAACAGCAAACTGCCTCTGCTCCGCCCGCCGCAAACCCAGCAAGCTGATTGGCTGTTTCTACTGAGAGGCGGGACTTAATACCTGAACCAGCTCTGTGATTGGTCCGGTCTGTCTCCTCATTAATAGTACAGCTGATCTGAGCGAACTGATGTCATTTTTGGGGGGGACAAATCCACCTGTTTCTAATATTGGGTGGGACATGTCCCACCCATCCCCCCCGGTTCCTACGCCTATGGTTGTAAACATGACACACGGCAACACTGGCACACTATAAAAGAGATGCAAAGATTTGTAACTGATTGCGTTACAATTATTGTTTGTAACAAATATTATTATTATTTACTGCTCATAACTTCTCAAACTATTAGAATTTGTGAAATGGAAGGACATTAAAAAAGATCTAGGGATCTACTGTTTGGGATCATTTAGAAACCGGTAAAGCACCTGATTGCCCAGCAGATGTCACTGTGGTGAGTGATGATTCAAACGTCTCACAATCATTAGGCGTGTTCGACTTCACGCGGCGCTTGTTTTGGTTCAGTGTGTAACTGATAAATTATTATTTTTTTTTTAATTATTATGATGTTTTTATGTGAACTCCAACAAAACCTTTTGAACTAAACTGAGATGAATTATCTGAAGCCAGATTGCGATAAAACAGGTTTTATATGTTGTTTGTTTGTTTGTTAGTAGACACTTTTGTTTCCTCCTTACCTTGTTGTAGCTTGGGCCCTAATTAGCGCTACACCTGCAGCAATCACACGCGAGCGTTCGCGCTGTTTTTAGCAGAAGCGTAGTGGATGCTTGTATGTGTTTCTGTGGCTCTGATCCCATTGTTTTAAAAAAACACTAAAATGAAATGAGGGTAAACATCTACTATATGGCATATCTTCTAATAGTAAGGTAGCCGTTATCTATAGCTTAGATTCTAGTTGCTCATATCTATGTAGTTTAATGCTATGACATCAGAAGAAGTTTTACTTTTATTCTGTAAATAAGAGCCACACAATGAGACCTGCTGCAGGTGGACTTAACTTCTCTACACCTCCTCCCCTCCAACTGCACCTGGCTGCTCTCGCGGACCAGCAAGGCGAGGCACAGCTGTATCTCCAACACGCTCAACTTCAAATCCTCAACTTTTAAAAGCACCCCTATATCATGCTGCCTGCACGTGTCCCTGACAGTGAACCAAACGATGAGCCTAATCTTACAGGACTTTAAGCGGAGTCTGCATGGCCCAAGTATTCAAGGCGCAAACCCCCCACTCTAATGTAAAAGCCTTAAAAGCACACAACACTGCCTTCATACATAACACCTCATGTAAAATATGGCTTGCAGAAGGCGGAAATTGTGTATTGAGAGGCTCAGAAGTGGGTTGTTTATGAGCCTAAAGATTTTATTTCTATGGCAACCTTTTTGGAGTACCAATATGATATATATTACAATATAACCATTGGGTTTCACACTGTAGCTTTTTTCCTCTTTTCTTTCTTTTCCAGTAACCAGTTGGATAGTTGGTAGTATGTGAACTTTTTTTTTTACTTCGTCTTCTAATGTTATGTCATGTTTATGGATATAGATATGGATATATAATTTTCTACCTCTTATACTTAAAATAATTTTATCTTGATATTCGATCCTGTTTGATTTATTTTATTTACTTATTTTCATTAATTTATATTCTTCACCTTTATTTTTCGATTACTTTGCAATTTGCAATTGCTTATTGCAATTTAAATAGAAATAATCATTGTAAAAACTGTGGGACAATAATTTAAAGTGAAAGGCCTATTAATAAATGTTCCATTAGAATAAAAAAGGAAAAGCAAACAAAAACTGTATATTAAAGAGTTTTAATTATTGTTACAAATGCATCATTTGCATGATGATAAAGCACATCAATGCAGATTCTCATGTTTTTTTTTTTTTATTAAACATACATCAAAATCTAGGTGTCAGTAAGGTATTTTTACCAAAGGTTGAAACTCAACTCGTTTCCAAATAAAGAAATTCCAATTTTTCTGCCGACTGACACTCCACAGCCCAGGACCTTCACTTCAGCGCTCCCATGGCCGACTTCAGCACCAGTATCAACTGCCAGACCAACCTTCACTCCAACTGGTCCAGCAGCTACTGATGCACTTGCGACTTCAGCTCGAGCCATGGCACCTACACCCAAAACATCAGCATGAGCTCCTGCAGAGGCATTTGGACCTTTGGCTTCAGCTTCAAAGATGCTCCACTCGGCTCGAGCTTAATGACAATAAATACAACAATACAATAAATTCATTCAAAATCATCATGCTTTTTATATTTACTCTGTTATTTACTCGGTTATATTTGTCTGATATTAAAGTTTGTTTGATAATCTGAAAAATGTAAGTATGACAAGAAACAAAAACAAAATAAAATACTTTTTCACACCACTGTGTTCAGTAAATAAATAAAATAAAGATTAAACACAACAGTAGATAGTTTTACACATCTGTTCAGACCACAAGCTTAAATTTAATATAATTCTCTATGGTTTGAATCTCTGACTAACTGCTGTTATTTAATATCATAATATCATAACATAATTAATATCAATTTCATATGCCCTAAAATAGAACCCTATGGGACTCGATAAAATAGACTAATCCAAACCTTCACCAAATGATATCTAATGATATCTAAAAACAAGAGATTTAACTGCATCTTCCTAAAAGATGATGAACATACCTGCCATTTGCTGTCTGTCTCTTTGGTCTGCACAGTGTTGATTTTATTTCTCTGGTGATATTATGTTTGAGTCCTATTATACACACACAAACACAGTTACTTAATACAAATATGCAAACATTTTTGTAAACACATTTATAAGAATGCTTTCACACCAAACGTGTATTCACTGTACATTATGTTTACATGTAATTATTATGTTTAAAAGATAAACATCTTGATTACATGGGAAACATTAAGTCTCTCTTCTAATACATACTGTATATACCTGAGTGAACCATGCACAATAAAAGTGAAGTAAAATATATTGAGTTGCCTCTGCTTGTATCAGAGTAATTATAAACACAAATTTAACTTAAAGTAAAGTCTACTGCACTCTCCCCAGATATAGGGTATAAATAAACAATCTTGCTGAATCTCTATCATAAACAGTATGCTGCATTTCTTACCTCCTTCCAGTCTCTGTTCTGGATGGTTTGAGTGTGATCTAAACAAAAGGATCTGAATTTATAGGGGTTGTACTAGTTTCACTTTCACCATGTCCTATAAGCATACATTTCCACAGGATACATCTGAAAGCCCCCCTCACCCACTGAGTAAAACTGAAAGTGAAAGAGAACCAAATATTATTTTGTCCTCAGTCAGGGTACGAATTACACATTGATAAATGGGGGGTCAACTATTTCTTCGGGGTGTAAATGGAAACCAGTACAGCGAAGGCGCGTTCTTCACTAAACTGAAGTCTGACAAATGTCTCGCTTCCTTACTGTAATGTCTACAGCACATGAAAGATATATCCATTACAGCAGCTAATGTAGCACATACCACACAATAACCTTTATAGTCATAAATAATATATTACAGTTCCCTCAAACAGTTCCCTCTTTAGACTGTAATAGATGATAGAGTTGTTTAAAAAAGTGTTTAAAAAGTGTTTAACACATTTCTGCTTTGGGTTAGCAGAAATCACAAACAGTCCATTTAAAACAGAATGTGGATTCCTACTTGAATGTTCTTTTCCACCTGTCGTTCGTTATTTGACGACTCTTAGGCCTCCCTTAAAGGGAAGCCTTGGGCTAGCTTAAAACAGACTCTTAAAGATTATCTAGTCATGCATCACTACAAAAGCTTTAAGTTCAGAAGAAAGAAGATAAAAACAGACGAGTGCGCCAGGTTTAAAGAAAGGAGAAGACTTCTTTCCGATGTTCTATGTTGATTCTTTATTGTTCAGGAGAATTCAGTCAGAAAACTTCAGTCTTCTAAAAACATACAGGAATACACACACTTTTATACAGTATTTGGGTGAACAAAGGTCGGGGCTTTTGGCACAGCTGTTCTTCACTTGGGCACTCTTCTTGTGAGAGAAAGCTAAGTCAGCAACGTCTGGGTGAACAACGGTGGGGGCTTTTGGCACAAGTCAGACAAAACCAAGGTCGCCTCCACCAGCACCTCGCGCCTTGGTACAGACTGTACAGGCCTCAGAGAAAGGGTCAGACACCTGTTTTAACAGAACTTAGTGAACTCTAGACTTTTCATCCAAATATACTATTATAAAGGTAATATAGCATATATTGATCATCAATTTAGGGCCCACATTCCCCCCTTGCGTGGGATTTATCCCACGCATCAATTGTGGTGGGATTGGTTAAGTTATTTGCTGTTATCTAGTAAATAAAGATCAAGTTTTGAACTAAGTTTTAACATTTTTAAGGTGCAGGTTCCGTGCTATTTATAAGTCCCAAACCCATATCAAGCCATGCGGGCAAATATGACAGAGTAGTAGGAAATACATGATTATACATAGCATCTATAACACCAAAACAGATGAATAAATGATGGTGTAACTACAAAAGGTATGAAGACTCACATATACAAATGGATTACATATGATATATAAATTGAATAGCATATATGGTTTAAGTTCCATATTAATATATTGTCCACTAGGAGGGTCAGACAGGTCCAAAGGAATTTACACATCTCAAGTATTGAGATGGCCATTTATTACAACTTTTTGGTATAAGTATCTTACTTAGCCCCACATTCCCCACCTCAGCCGAAAACAGGCGACCAATCGAGCATAGAGCGGCACGTCAAACATGGCACCAGGCAAAGCGACCCAACGTGACCCCACAAGCAGCAGCGTACCCCAAGAACCAAGGGTTAAGGCAAACCACCCCGGAACAAAGTCAAGGATGGCCAACCCCCCCTAGAACCAAAGGCGCTTTACTGATGAGGGAGTACCAACGTCATTTGGTTGCTTCCTGGAAAAACTACCTCATAGGTCCCCTATGGGATTGTGTAGCGTTACCAAGACAATGCACAGTCAAGAGGCTCCTCTTCACGCCTCTTCAGAGGATGTTGGGAACGCGGGCAGAGAAAAATATAGGCCAGAAAAAAGCCTGTGTATAAGCCAGAAATTAAGCCTGTCCCCCCTTTCGCACAATACACATATGTAAAAGTAAAACATTTCACCAGACAGTGAAAGGCACTCTTGTAAAAAATAAAGAAAACACACAACCAATTAAAATGGAGCAATGGGACGAAAATGCAAAGGGTGCTCGATTAAGTAGTCCACAGAGTTGGAGAAGAAATGCAAAGATCAAGAAACGAGTACAAAGTTCACATCCAGAAAACAGGAAGTAACAAAAAAAGGTAAAACGATGGTCTTCCGCCTTTTGTGACTTTACGCCACGTAGAAAGGCACAGTGCAGGTCAAGGGAGAGGTTACTAGCACTTCACCCTGACCCGTAGTCTCCAGGGAAAGGGTCGAAGGACATAAAATGACAAGTCAGTCCGACATTAGAAGAATAAGGAAACGTGAATCACAGCGCAATGGACAGTAAGACCAGAAATATTTTGCTTAACCAAAATTTTTAACACAAGGCACAATAAAACAAACATCAAAATAAAATAACATACGAAAGAATCATACCAAATGTCATTAACATAGCGTTGTATTGACCAGAAAATAACCAGGAAAAACAAAGAAATTGAGCAGCCTGTGAGTTTTGTACATGGGCGTGTCAAATATATATAGATGAATTACAGAAGAATATGTAAAAACTTTTGATGAGATTGTGTACAAAGTGCTGTTTTATATGAACTTACAGAGCATTAATGGGGGTTAACATTTAATTTCTTATAATTTACAATCAAAACCAGAAAAAGCTTATATGAAGTGACTGTCCCAATCACATTTCACAAAGTTAGATCTGTAATACAAAGAAACAAATTAAGTAATTTATTTATCAATCATGTTTTGATAATCCACCCCTAACAAAAACATTTTGTCCCAAAAATGAATGTTATATGGTGCCATGCCATATCACATTTTTATTAATGAAGTAATTATTATATTTGTTATTATTTTAAATGGGCAGTTGTCCTTTTAACTCATGTTTATAGCATATTATTCACAAATGTAATACTTGTATAGCATTCGCTCATCTAACACAGTTGCAGTTCACTATAGTACACCTGAACATTCAGTTTCAGCACAAAATAGTCCAATAGTAGAGTCATATATCATAAACACATGAGTCTTCAGTTTGTGTTTTAAGTAGAAACCAAAATGTGTCACAATATTTACTAGCCCACTGTTTATAATTATACATCAACAGCTTTCAGATCCACCATCGTTTGGCTTATTTTCATGTCAATAATATTCATTCAACAAAAAAATGCAATGATTTACTAAAAAGGAAAGAAAAAAAAATAGAATTCCTGTATCTAAAGTGTAATGAATACAGTAAGTGGAGTAGCTAATGTATTCTATGTTGAGCATGATTCACATGTTATTCAACAATTTTGTGATTCTGCTGTAACCGAAAATGGTTTCAGTCATTTGCCAAACCAAGTTCATTTGTTAGCCGAATGCAGACAATACAGATTTTTGCATTCAGATTGTTGTGTGATGTGATCTGACAGATGGTGTGACACCATGTGTTATGGTGTGAGTTTCAGAATGAAAAAATAAGGATTTTGTAATTTATCATAACCTCATCAACGTGACAGATGAGGAATAGTACCAGCAAAGATCACATTATTTATGGTACTCTTTTTAGAAGGTTTTCCATATTGAAAGAATTTGATTAAAGTCTTTCCATGTGTGAAAGAAGCAGGATAATTTGACTTGCATTAGCACATTGAGATCCCTTTTAATTTAATCACAATAACAATCATGTCACATCACACAACAACTCCAGTCACAGTTTTAGTAAGTATCTGGGTTGTCTGCTCTAGCTTTCTCAATTATTTGATAAACTGATGTTGGAATATCTACATACACCTGCTGGTGAGCAATCAAAGCCAGTATATACTTCACAAAATATACCTTCCCAGCTTGACTGATCAAGATTCTGAATACAGTAATGGAGCAGTCATGTGTTGTGAATATATGGTCAGCTGTATTTGTTTCATAATACTTAGTAGTTTTGTTTTCCCTAAAAATAATAGCAGAAACATTAGGTGTAGTCTGCGTGCCTGTTGCACCTTGTAGATCATTAGGAATGGCTGTTGAGAGAGTAATGACAGCAGCTTGTGTGACAAACTCTGGGTCTTCTGTAATCATATAGTTATTTAAAATTCTTCCATGGTCTCTTTCATGTTATAGGTGTTTACTAACGTATATAACTATAGGTGTGATTGTTAAAGGTAATGTCCGCCTGCGTGTAGGTAAGAGTGTAAGAGTGTTTTTCAGTGTGCGTTTGCAAGAGAGTATGTGAGAGTGTGTGTGTGTGGGTGAGGGCCTGTCTGCCCCTCTCTCGCCCCCGGTCTCTCCTTCTCTCTGCAAACTGAGGTTAACTGAATACCTGTAAAAATGAATAGACTAAGAGACGCACATATTATTAGGCAGTAATGGCTTTGTTTGCAAACATAGACTAATATAAACATTCGTTATTAATTTACGTACTATTAATTGTAGTGTACTTAAGTTCCTAACGACTTTTCAAGGAAAATAACACTTTCACTTGTAAAACATATTGAGCAAGGGCTGAAACATTAAATCATATGCAATCTCAGTATAGTCATAATTCTTATATAATCACCCTAACAATATAAATTTGAAGCTCATAAGCATGTTTCCATAATTATTAGCATCCATTTTTAACACATTTTTATTGATAAGTAATAATGAACACTTCACTAGTATAATTATCAGTGACACTCACTGTTCTGTCCCTTTAGAGGTAGATCAGAGCTTATTTTTCAACACTCTTCGTTGATCAGCGTTTAACCGCAAACATCTCTGTCTCTCCAAAAGGCTCATTATCGGGAAAATCTCAGTCTATGTCTCCTGAACCGTTATAACTCGGCTCAGGAGCTCATAAAAGTTATCGGGAATATCTCAGTCTATGTCTCCTCAACCGTTATGACTCGGCTCAGGAGCTCATAGAAGTTATATTACCATTAAATACAGTGTATTGGGGTCTATGGAAACAATAATATTGTATACTATAATAACTGTTTTTTTTTTGTCCCGTTATATTAGCTGTACTGCTCGGGCTCAAAGAAGCTCATGATGGTTTATCTTCTAACCTATCATGGCCCAGTGAGTTTTTATTTATTACTTGCTGGGCATAAAAGCATATAATTCGTGTTTGATGTAATAGTAAGAAATTCTATACATTTAATAGTAAATCCACAGACAGTTTTGCTTTTTAGTCTAATATATCAATTATCTGTCAAAGTCTTAATTTCTTATTATCCCAAACGTGCCTTCTCTAGTCAGCACTTACAAACCCTATAAGTTGCTTTAAAAGATTTAGCAATTTTTTCCTCCCTTATGAACCAATTACTTAAATATTAATTACAACTCACTTTAAATTTACCAATGGTTCAACAGTTACTGTAACATTACTATAAAATCTTACCAAGTGGTACCCACAACAATCACATTTTACCCAAAAACAAACATATAGTTTACAGACAAACAAACAAACAAACAAACATTTATGTTTTTAGCGCTTTTTCTCTTGTGTCATATATCTATTTAATTCTTGTGTATTTTCTTGCTTTGTGCTTATAAGTGTACATATATTAAGAGCTCTGTATATACTAAAAACATTCAAGATGGTAACCACAGCATATGCTTTTAAACAAAGACAGTGACAAACAAACACATAACATTTACCTTTCCCAGGTCTCTAGAGATCTCTGTTATTTATTTATCTCTCTCTCTCTCTCTGTCAACACTCAACACTCTATCAAAACTTCCTGTTAAGCTTTACGTTAACAGATACTATTCTAACAACTCTTCTCAGCACACGTCTGTGCTAATTAGAGTAGTTCATTCTATGCAGCAATATTGCACAGCAATAATGTACATATATCAAATTCAACCATTTCTAATAACATTTACATACATGCAATCACCTCTCTCCTGGGAATCAATCATCACAAACCCTTTCAACACTGACACACTCATACATGTGACAACAATAATTTACACAAAATGATCATAGGTACCTCTATGTTGCACAGCCAACATTTTAATATTTTAACAAAAATGGAGATCTCAGACATTATTAAAGACAGACTGTAAACAGACAACACAAAACATATACCCCACTAGTCGATTTACGATAGTTCCCTCGTCTCTCCGTCAGTTACAGTGGCGTTCTGCACAAGTGTTTTTCTCCGAGTGAGAATCAATCTCCGCTGTAAAAACAGTCAGGATAGAGTGTCTCAACTTACGCTCATGAAACAGAGAGACGGACTTGTTTTCTTATGACCTTCTGTTAGACAGACAGGTGTCCAAGTCTTTTCCCATTTATCTCTTATTTCTCTTATAGGCCTTCTTAGCGCACGCTCTCTCTCTGGCGTCGCTCTTATTATATCTCTTTGGCACACGCTTCACTCTCTGGTGTCGCTCTTATACTTATTCTCTTTTCCTGTATTATTCTCTTTTTCTCATGTTCTTTTATCAAGTCTAACGTCGTGCTTTCTAGATCGCACCTTATGACGTGTCCCGTCTTTAACGCCCGGGAGATAAAACATACAACATACAGTAGACAGACATTAACTTACAATTATTTTGTTGTAATTTTCTTGAATTTACTTGAATTTACTTGAATTTAGTTGAATTTAGGCGTCTAGACGCAAAAAATGCTCATCAAGTATTTTATTAAATTTGATCAATTGGTTTCAATTTAAATGTTATATACATATTTCTAAACATGTATACATCTTTCTTTAAATCACAGCGCTCGTCTGCTTGCTATTCAATTAATTATTACAGTATCTTTTATGAAGTTTTGGTTTTTCTTTTAATTTCTAAAACAATGACATCTTTGTGAGCAAGAAAACACAATATTTCTTTTTCAGTAATTAAATTGAAAAAGGTTTCAATGCTCACCTGTCCTTCAGGATTTGAAGAGGATTGTCTTCTTCACGATGTCACTGCTGCTCGTCTCTAATCGTTACTACGTATGGGCTCTTTTTCTAGCCCCTTTTAGTTGGGCGCCAAAATGTCGTTCGTTATTTGACGACTCTTAGGCCTCCCTTAAAGGGAAGCCTTGGGCTAGCTTAAAATAGACTCTTAAAGATTATCTAGTCATGCATCACTACAAAAGCTTTAAGTTCAGAAGAAAGAAGATAAAAACAGACGAGTGCGCCAGGTTTAAAGAAAGGAGAAGACTTCTTTCCGATGTTCTATGTTGATTCTTTATTGTTCAGGAGAATTCAGTCAGAAAACTTCAGTCTTCTAAAAACATACAGGAATACACACACTTTTATACAGTATTTGGGTGAACAAAGGTCGGGGCTTTTGGCACAGCTGTTCTTCACTTGGGCACTCTTCTTGTGAGAGAAAGCTAAGTCAGCAACGTCTGGGTGAACAACGGTGGGGGCTTTTGGCACAAGTCAGACAAAACCAAGGTCGCCTCCACCAGCACCTCGCGCCTTGGTACAGACTGTACAGGCCTCAGAGAAAGGGTCAGACACCTGTTTTAACAGAACTTAGTGAACTCTAGACTTTTCATCCAAATATACTATTATAAAGGTAATATAGCATATATTGATCATCAATTTAGGGCCCACACACCTTAAAAGCACTAAAATAGTATCTACAGCCTAAAGCCTGTGTGCCTCAGCTCGTCAAATATCCAGCTCAACTCATCAGCTCCCCAGCTCAGCTCATCAGCTCCCCAGCTCAGCTCGTCAGCTCCCCGGCTCAGCTCGTCAAATACCCGGCTCAACTCTTCGGCTACCCGGCTTAGCTCGTGAAATGCCTGGCTCAACTCGTCAGCGCTCCGGCTCAGCTCGTCAAAAACCTGGCTCAGCTCATCAGCTCCCTGGCTCAGCTTGTCAAATACCCGGCTCAACTCGTCAGCTACCCGGCTCCACTTGTCAGCCACCCGGCTCCGCTCGACAGCTACCCGGCTCAGCTCGTCAGCTACCCGGCTCCGCTCTTCAGCTCCCCGGCTCAGCTCGTCAGCTCCCCAGCTCAGCTCGTCAGCTACCCGGCTCCGCTCTTCAGCTCCCCGGCTCAGCTCGTCAGCTACCCGGCTCCGCTCTTCAGCTCCCCAGCTCAGCTCGTCAGATCCCCGGCTTAGCTCTTCAGCTACCCGGCGCAGCATAGCTCTTCAGCTCCCTGGCTCAGCTCTTCAGCTCCCCGGCTCAGCTTGTGAGCTCCCCGGCTTAGCTCTTCAGCTACCCGGCTCAGCGTAGCTCTTCAGCTACCCGGCTCCGCTCTTCAGCTCCCTGGCTCAGCTCGTCAGATCCCCGGCTTAGCTCGTCAGCTACCCGGCGCAGCATAGCTCTTCAGCTCCCTGGCTCAGCTCTTCAGCTCCCCGGCTCAGCTTGTGAGCTCCCCGGCTTAGCCCTTCAGCTCCCCGGCTCAGCTTTTCAGCTCCATGGCTCAGCTCTTCAGCTCCATGGCTCAGCTCTTCAGCTCCCTGGCTTAGCTCTTCAGCTCCCCGGCTCAGCTTGTGAGCTCTTCAGCTCCCCGGCTCCGCTCGACAGCTACTCGGCTCAGCTCGTCAGCTACCCGGCTCAGCTCTTCAGCTCCCCGGCTCAGCTTTTCAGCTCCATGGCTTAGCTCTTCAGCTACCCGACTCAGCTCTTCAGCTCCCTGGCTCAGCTCGTGAGCTTGTGAGTTCCCCGGCTCCGCTCTTCAGCTACCCGGCTCAGCTCTTCAGCTCCCCGGCTCAGCTCTTCAGCTCCCCGGCTCAGCTCGTGAGCTCCCCAGCTCAGCTCTTCAGCTCCCTGGCTCAGCTCTTCAGCTACCCGGCTCAGCTCGTGAGCTACCCGGGTCAGTTCGTTAGTTCCCCGACTCAGCTCTTCAGATCCCAGACTCCGCACTGCTTGCTTAAATCTGCGGCTCTGATGACGCATGTGCAGAATGCCACTGGCCTGAAACTGCTGGCTTAAATCTGTGGCTTTGTGGCTATGCAGACAGACCCTTCTCCACCAGGCGTTCATTACACTTTTGTAACATAACATACTGTACTATAAATCACCTGTAACGCACTAACTACTTCTAACCTCATTTCCTTCTTCCCCTCCTTCACTCCTCTATCCCATTTTTCCCTTCGACCTCCTTTAAGCCCTATCTAAAGATGTTTTTACCTTTAAACTTCTATTACCTTGTACTTGACTATTGTAAGTCGCTTTGGACAAAACCGTCTGCCAAATGTAATGTAATGTAAGTATACATTATCATAGCTCTTTCATTTGAGGCAACAGTTGGGGTGTAAAACAGTTCAGCAGAGTAAAGTGTAATACACTGTGATCTACATGACCAAGTGATTGATAATTTGGGAAACCAAGTTGCACAGAGTAATTGGCAGGATCATATAAAATCATTTGCTTATTGTATAAAATGAGAAATGGCTTCTGTGATGCACTCAAGTGAATAATGCTGATGGAGGAGTTTAAGAAGAAGAAGAGTTATTTCACAAAATGTTTGTTTTTACTTTAAAGCGCTCAAACTCATATAAAAGAGAAACAAAAAAAATTAAAACAAATAAACACTGCAAGCTTATTAAACAAAATAAGCCAATACATTTAAGAAATTTAAGTGAACACTGTATTCCAACAAAAACACTCCTTAAACTTGTGCCTCAACTTAGTTTAAATTACAATGGTGAATGAAAGCTACTGTTTTTATACCTAGTTAATTGACTTTACACTGTCTAAACTTCTATTTTAAATAGATACAGCAAACAAAAAAAAAGATTGCAACTCTCCAGTCATTAAAGTACTGCACTCCAATACTAGGTACTGCCACACACTGTAACCATTAATCACCTCATAAAATAAGACTTAAGTAAATACCTCTATAATAATAATAATAATAATAATAATAATAATAATAATAATTATTATTATTATTATTATAAAACATGCATACCTAAATTCATATATATTTATATTATATATTATATATATAAATTCTACCATTTAAATATTAGATACTAAATAAATTATTAAATACTATTGACAGTTTGTTTATGTAGGATAAATCTGAAAACCCCCTCACCCACTGAGTAAAACTGAAAGTAAAAGAGAACCAAATATAACTTTGTACTCAGTGCTATTTGTTGGCATGTCTAGAGGCATTTGGCCTTCAGAGTGAACTCATGAGTTCATCCATATATGGGAGGGTGTCTTGTGTGGCAATGATGCACCAGACAGACATTACACTTTTATAACTTCACGTACTGTACTGTATATCATTATTCAACACCATAGCTCCTTTATTTTGTCACAATTCCATTTAGATGGCACACAGACAAGTAAAAAACCTCCTTTTAGGTGATGTTTCAGAAGTGAATCTATTTTCATTCTTGGTTGTTTAAATGCCCATATAAAAGTGTTAAACATTTAATTAAAATACTGAAGTGGGAGAAATTTAATTTTAAAATAAAGAATCAAAGCAACAAGAAAAACTAATACATTTCCTTCAGTGTTTTCCATTTTCTGTTCCCCTTTTCTGTGGTTTACATTTATAGCAGGTATAATATAATTTGTATTTGATCATATTCCTGTTTAAGTAAAGTAAATTATTATTATTATTATTATTATTATTATTATTATTATTATTATACAAGGGGAAAATTCAAACCCAAATTAATATATATTTATATTAAGATATACTGCCATTTAAATATTAAATTAAAATATTAAATATAAAAAAATCCCACAGGATTAAACTGAAAGCCCCTGTCACCCACTGAATAAAACTGAAAGTGAAAGAGAACCAAATATAACATTGTCGATATGGTAACTATGTTTGTATGTGTAGAGGCATTTGACCTTCAGAGTGAACTCATGAGTTCATCCTTATATTGGATGGTGTCTTGTGTGGCAATGATGCACCAGACAGACATTACACTGTACTGTATATCATTTTGTCCTTCATTTTGTCACAATTACATTTAGATGTCACACAGTACAGCTGTTTGTCTATCTATCTATTAAACATGAATCAATCAACAAACAAACAAACATTTGTTGAAAGCAGACCAAGGAGTATAAGCATCTGTGTTTCTAAAACAAGTCTATAAAATAAATAAAGCAATTAACACAAAAGTATTAGAAATCAGATTTATATATGCTACTGTCTTGTTCCACATTTCATAGTAGAAATAACTTTTTCCATTAAATAGTTCTTACAAACAGTTTAAAAAATTGTCTTTGGCTCTTTCCATAAAATAAAAAAGTGTTTTTTGGATATTAATGCAGAAGGTAAAATAATTTTAGCTACTACTTTGTGAAGTTTAGTTTACACAGAGTGTCACACCTGGCGCTGTAAGCGCTCCTGTCTCTTCCACACTCAGCTGCACCTCACATTAAACCTACGCTCACTCACGATCACATGACACATCACATGTCTATACCAGGAAGATGTTTTTTCCTCATACAACACGTTTCTTTAGCCTGTTTATGTATCTCTTATTTTTGACCTTGCTTTGTTCACTGACCTTGATTTTTTGCCTGCCCTCTGTTATTGCCTGCCTGTGTTTGACCTCTGGACGGTTCTCTACTCTGTTATGTTACATCCCTCCTGCTGTTGTTTGGCCCTGTTAATATATTTATGTCTAACTATCCCTTTTTCTGTACCTTACAGAATACTCGGCTGCCAAATACTCAGCTGACGCAGAGTTTACTTAAATCTGGTCTAGGTAACCAGGGCCGGCTACTTGGTCAGCATCAGCAAACGCCTGTATCACTTTTGTGATCTCCCGGTTGTCTGGGAAAGCTCTTGGCACTCTATCGCAAACAATATTTTTTTTAAATACTTTTCGTAGTGTTTTTAAACATTCACTGTAAGGACATGCTAGTGGTGACCAGCTACTAAACACCACACAGGGCAACAGGTTGGTAGCCACCTATGCCTTAGAGTTTCGTACTCTGGCGGCTGGTAGCGGCTGAAACAACCCTGCTCTACAGAGTGTTTTTCGCAATGGACTAAGCCCAAATATTCAGAAGGAACTTGCCTGCAGAGATGAATTACTCACTCTGGACCAGCTCTACTCCCTGGCCATCCAGCTGGACCAGCTACTGTCTCGTCATCAGCAGGGAGCACCACACCCTGCCTATTCTATGTGCTAATGTGGTATGTAATCGTTCCCTGGGGTTGACTTCAAAAAGCCTCTCTTTATCTGTTAGTATTACTTGCCAGTCTGTTGTCTTTTCTGCTCTTGCTCTAATAGACTCCCGCTCCAGGGCAAACTTCATTAGTGTTGATCTGGTTAAAGAACACAACATTTCTGTCTGAGCTCTCTAAGGCCCATTCTGTATCCACGCTGTTGATGGACACTCCATCAGATCCAAGCCCATCAGTCATCAGACACTACCAAAAAAATCATAAAATACCCCTCACACTTTAAAATTTTTTATTGAAGATATCTAATCTATCTAATCATGCTTTGTTGTCTCCTCCTCAGCAGTGTGAAGGTGGTGTTAGAGCTGAAGTGTGAACAGTAATGTGAGATGATTGGCTCCAGCCCCTCCAGCAGGCCTGCTCTCACACACTGCTGAACTTGGCCCCATCAAACACATGCTCACACTGAGTGACACCCGTCACACACCCAGACATCTGCCCTTTACTGCCCTCCAACACCACACACTTCACCCCTCAGCGAAACACACACACACACACACACACACACACACACACACACACACTGGAGCTTCAGGATGATCTGCATTGTAGAGGAATGACACTGACAGGCCTGACATGAGATTCAACCAAATAACAGGTTTGATACTGCAGAGGTGCTGCTTTACTCCTGCCACCAGAGGGAGCTGTCTGCACATCCTCACTGCTGAACATCACTGAGAATAACATTAGAACCCTAAACCCAAATAAACATAAAGTCAGTGTTTAGTGAGAGTATCTACCTGTAATTAACTCTATATAACATTAGAATACTAAACCCAAATAAACATAAAGTCAGTGTTCAGTGAGAGTGTCTACCTGTAATTAACTCTATGTAACATTAGAATATTAAACCCAAATAAACAACATAAAGTCAGTAATCAGTGAGAGCGTCTACCTGTAATTAACCCTATATAACATTAAAATACTAAACCCAAATAAACAACATAAAGCCAGTGTTCAGTGAGAGTATCTGTAATTAATGCTATATAACATTAGAATACTAAATTCTAACTCTAAACTTGAAGTCAGTGTTCAGTGAGAGTGTATTATAGTATAAAGGATGTGTGTTGATCACAGGTCTGACCTCCTGTTTGTTTCTCTCAGAGTAAACAGCTGGGCTGAGTGATGACTGAAAGAGGACAGGCGTCAGGCAGCATCAGGATGAGTGACAGGCTGCTGACAGAGATCGAGGCTGACTGGATGTGTTGGAGGTGTGAGGGTGCTTGGGCTGAAGTCACAGCTGGGTTGGATTTTGGAGCTTTTATATCAGATGTTCAGAAAAAAAATAAAAAATACTGTCTTATTTAAAACAGATACAGGGGTTAGACAATGAAACTGAAACACCTGTCATTTTAGTGTGGGAGGTTTCAAGGCTAAATTGGAGCAGGCTGGTAGCCAATCTTCATTAATTGCACATTGCACCAGTAAGAGCAGTAAAAGTGTGAAGGTTCAATTATCAGAGTAAGAGCACAGTTCTGCTCAAAATATTGCAATGCACACAACATTATGAGCAACATACCAGATTTCAAAAGAGGACAAATTGTTGTTGCACGTCTTGCTGGCGCATCTGTGACCAAGACAGCAAGTCTTTGTGATGTATCAAGAGCCACGGTATCCAGGGTAATGTCAGCATACCACCAAGAAGGATGAACCACATCCAACAGGATTAACTGTGGACTCAAGCTGTCTGAAAGGGATGTTCGATTGCTAACCCGGATTGTATCCAAAAAACATAAAACCACGGCTGCCCAAATCACGGTAGAATTCAATGTGCACCACAACTCTGTTTCCATCAGAACTGTCTGTCGGGACAATAAATTATTGTGGTCTAAATAATTATAATAAAAGGTGTTTCAGTTTCATTGTCCAACCCCTGTATAAACCATAAAAAACTGTTATTGTATTTACTATGATTAACAACTATTACTGTCATTTTACAATAACTTGTCTTATAATTACGTGAAATCTTTCCCTTTCAACAGATTTTAATTCTTAAAAAAACATCATACACTACTTATAAAACAGAATAATTATTAATTTTACAAGAAACACTGTCCTATAATTACATGAAATCTTTCACTTTTAACAGATTTTGATTCTTAAAAAAGTATCATACACTCATTATAAAACGGAGTAATAAGTAATTTTAAAAGAACTTGTGCTATAATTACATGAAATCTTTCACTTTTGAAGAGAGTTGAGGGGTCATTAAAAATATGTAAGATTTAGTAAGTCAGGTGTGAGAGCATCAAAAAATACTTCCATAGCTAGTGCTGTTTTCCACTATAAAATATAACCTAAGGCCAAACAAAAAAAAGAGAACCAAAAGGTAACATGGACATGAAAACACCCTAAAATACAGGCATCCTTCTGCTACACCATCCACAAACCTAAGTAATCATGTGCATTTCAGTTTACTAATTTACCAGGATTAATTACATTTAAGTTCTTGGAGGAACAACTTCTAATTTTTACCTTAAGGAAATACCTTAAAATGATTAAACTGTAAAATAATTTAGACAGCAGTATTTAGTTCCCCATTCACATCTAGCATTAACATGCATCCTGTGATAAGGCGCAGCACCTATGATAGGGAGGTCTCTGGTTCGAATCCCGGTCATGCAGCTTGCCATCCTCTGCCGGAGCCCTAAGAGAGACAGCACAACTGGCCTTGCTCTCCCAGGGTGGGTGATGTCAATCAGCACAAGGCATCTGTGAGCTGATGTATTGGAACCGAGTCGCTGTGATGCTAATCGGCAATCAGCAGCAGTTGGAAAAAAGGCTGTGGCTGACTTCACATGTATCGGAGGAGGCATGATCTAGTTTTTACCCTCCTGGTGTGTTGGGGCATCACTAGTGATAGGGGGAGTCCTAATGAGTGGGTTGGGTAATTGGCCGTGTAAATATGGGAGAAAAAAAAAAACATGCATCCTCTATGATCCGATCACAAAAGACTGCATCTCCTGTAAGTACTTGATGCATTTTAATATCTTGTGTGAACAAAAGATAAGGCCTCTGCTCACTCTTGACTAACGCAGTTGGACAGATGTGAAAATGTACCATCTTATCTACTGTACTATTGTGAAACATGTCTTCCTCAGTCCGTCCATCATTATGCAGAGGTAGGTGGGAACCGGTTCCGTTTGCGAGCGGTGTAGATGACAAGTGAAAGCCAGAAGTGAAACCTCTCACTTTACATTAAATCCTTCCTGGCATCACTGGATGAGCAGGAGTCCGGGTGTCAGTTTGTCTCAGTTTCCAGGTCAATGCGTTCCCTGGAGGAACGCAGCCTATAGATCCATCCTTCATGCTACTTCCAGTAAATTGGAGTGACGTGATGAATCAGGATTTACCTTCATCCTCCCTCTACACCACCCATCAAGACTGGATCTCCTCAGCAGTAAACCCAGATGAAAGAAATATTCATGCCCACCAAGCATATTTCAGAGTCAAATTTTGGCAAAACACCTCTTCTTTTCTTCTTCGGTTGTTTAACGGTCATCGATAGCCCATCCCAACTACCTGTAATTGATTGGAAGGTCCAAACCAAGTCTGACAGCATTTTCATACCAGCATTTTAAACGTTAAACCAGGAGTGTCCAAACTACGGCCCGGGGTCCATTTGTAGCCCGTTTCCTTTTTTGGGGCAGCCCGCGAGGTATTTTAGAAATAGAATGAAAGTTGGCCCGCTGTTAAGCAGGTTTTTATAAAGATTTAAAGTTTGAACGCTAGGTGGCAGAAACGGGCCAAAGAGTCTAAAAGCGGAGAGGGTGCGCATTTCTAGCGCAGAAATACAGGGCAAAAGAGACTAAAAGCGCAGAGGTTGCGCATTTCTAGCTCAGAAAAACGGGCCAAAGATGCTAAAAGCGGAGAGGTTGCGCATTTCTAGTTCAGAAAAACGGGCCAAAGATGCTAAAAGCGGAGAGGTTGCGCATTTCTAGCTCAGAAAAACGGGCCAAAGATGCTAAAAGCGGAGAGGTTGCGCATTTCTAGCTCAGAAAAGCGGGCCAAAGACGCTAAAAGCGGAGAGAGTGCGCATTTCTAGCGCAGAAAAACGGGCCAAAGAGTGTAAAAGCGGAGAGAGTGTGCTTTTCTAGCACAGAAAAAAACGGGGCAAAGAGTCTAAAAGTGGAGAGGATGCGCATTTCTAGTGCAGAAAAACGGGCCAAAGAGTCTAAAAGCGGAGAGAGTGCGCATTTCTAGCGCAGAAAAACGGACCAAAGAGTCCCGAGAGAGTTTAATATCAAGAGAGACCATGAAATTAAACATCAATTTGAAAAATCTTAGTTTACACAACACTGTCAAAGATAAAGATAGTAAGTCAAGTAAAATGGTGTGTAAATTAAATAATCAGGAAAAAAGTACTATTTAAAGTGGTATATTTCATTATTTGTTTTATTACAGACTTCAAATATATATGTAACTTGTCAAGAAGGTTCTTACCAAAAACATGAGTTCATTCTGAGTGTAGGGTTTTTAATAATATGGTTTATATCATATTTATAATGTAAAGTATAGTTATTATGAAGAAAATGGCTTTTGACCAAAAAACATAGACAAGATGTCTGCAGGTCTTGTTAAAATTTAGCATTATTTTCCCCTCTGAGTATCTCCTCAGATCCCTCTCAGAGCCTCGGGCTAATGCTAACCCTCCTTATCTGCAGCTGGATAAAAAATATATTGCTTTTTCAATATCATTTAGCACAAGATAATCCTCAAAGCAGCTCTGCCTGACGGTGACCCCAGAGCTCCATAGTCCTGAAGATGTTCCTGCTGCTACTGCTAAAAGAGATCTTCATAAATCCGAGTTCAGGGCCTCATATCCCTGCTGCTCCTGCTGGGATTTAGAAACACTCAGGTGATTCATATCCTGAGGGTTTGGTTTGATCCCGTGTTTCATCCCCTGCTGACCTTGCTATTCGCTAAATGTCTGAGGAACATGTTTTGTAGTTGGGGTGGAGGCAGGGCGGGTGGTGGTTCTACGGTTTCTGTCATTTGCTTTGGTAAATTTGTCTAATCATCGCTAACATTTGCACAGCAGTGTTTTTTTTTTCCAACACACACTATGCACAATGGATTATCACCAAAAATCTCTAACACTCTTTATGGCTAAAATATACAGCTCTAGAAAAAAAACAAGAGACCAATAAAAAACCTCTGGGATACAATCAGAAAAAAGATGGATGATCACAAGCCATCAAACCAAGCTGAACTGCTTGAATTTTTGCACCAGGAGTAAAGGCATAAAGTTATCCAAAAGCAGTGTGTAAGACTGGTGGAGGAGAACTTGTCAAGATGCATGAAAACTGTGATTAAAAACCAGGGTCATTCCAACAAATATTGATTTTTGAACTCTTAAAACTTCTTTTCTTTGCATTATTTATGGTCTGAAAGCTCTGTGTTTTTTGTTATTTCAGACATTTCTTATTTTCTGAAATCATATGCTCTATATTAGAATATTTTTATTTGGAATTTGGAAGAAATGTTGTCTGTAGTTTATAGAATAAAACAAGATTGTTCATTTTACTCAAACATATACCTATAAATAGCAAACTGATTCAGAAATTGAAATGATTTTTATTTTATGTACACTGTAAAAAAAATCCTATTTTTACAGAAAATAACTCTAAATGTTTACACTATTTATCCATTTTCTTTTACTGCAGTCTAATTCTGTCAAATTACAGACATTTTCTGTTAATTACAAGCCCCTGTTCTAATTTTACATATTAAGACATTAATGAGAGATTACGGTTAAAACTCTTATTTTTAGGGCTATATTGCTATATTATTTTTATGGTATTTTCCATGTTCTTAAGTTATATAGATATGTATGTAAAATTACTTATTATTATATGTAATTATATATGTGTGTGTTATTATTTTTGTGTTTTTTATTCATTGTTAAAAAAAAATACAGAAAATAACCATAGAAATAAAACGTTTTTTTCTTTCTTTTATGTAAAAGAAAATATACCTAAAAAAAAAAAAACTGTCTGTGGGGCGTGACTATGTTAATTAGATGTTCAGTTTAGAGGGCTCACCATGATGTAGTTTCATAGCAGTTTTATCCACCTGGCTGGGTTTTAGACTGTGCTAATATAAGTGGTTTGACTCTCTGAGCACTTTTTATTGCTTTAAATGAGCAGAGAGCCTGTTAATAAAGAAATTCTGGAAAGATCATACAGTTTGTCACTGAATATCACTGAATGAGTCAAATACACATTAATTTGTGAATCATAAAGCTCACAACTTGAAAGACAATAAAGTTAGTAAAAAAAAAAAGGTAAAATAACCTGTAGAACATTGATTGAAATCGCTTTATTGAAGAAATTTAATTGTAAATATGCTCGGAAAAACTGTAAAATAACAGTTTTTTCCCTGCAGAACGTTGATCAAAATCACTTTATTGAAGAAATTTAATTGTAAATATGCTCTGAAAAACTGTAAAATACTGGTGTATGTATGTGAAACCTTTAATGAGAATGCATGTGAATCTACTGGTTTTGCACTTCATATGAATGAAAGTATTTTACTTTAATTTTAGGGTTTTTATTTGGCAGCCTCTGCTGCCAGTAATTTGACCGTTTTTTTACGGTTTTATTTTTTACAGTGTAGTATTTGCCCCTAGTTCTCTCCAAACTTTGCCTACTCACCTCCACAACCATGACACAGAGATCTGGACAAGGATTTGTTAAGGGGACCAATATCTTCCAGACCATGGTGAGATGGTGTCTACCATTGAACTCTTGGATCCCACACTGGTACATGTTTTTTTTTTGGCCATTTGCCTCTGAGATTCCAGGCTCCAGTGTGAAGAACTAGGATTCAAACTCTCTATCTCTTGGTTCACAGTACTTGGTTTGTACCTGTAAGCCATCAAAATGAATAAAAACAGAAAGAGCCTTAAAATGGCAGTAGGTTTTATAGTAGAACCTCCAACATGTAGCCTAGAACAGCCCTGTTTGGTTCTTGTCAGAGTGTTTCAGGCCCTGGTGTCATCTCTGACTTAGTCTCTGACAAGGATATATAGGTAGAAGGACAAACTGGTTTTCCATGACCTTTTTTTTTTGGACAGGCAGTGTATATAGGTGGTCTTCAGAGCAATTGTGGCCTGTGTGAGGTTGGTTATAAAGATGTGCCATCATCATCATCATCATCATCATCCTCATCATCATCTGTACATCTGCTATACTATATTGCTGTGGGCAAGAATCTGACACAGCTAATTATAATTGTACATGATACAGTGCTCAGAATAAATCACATGCTCAGCTGCATGACACATCTACAGGGAGAGAGAGTTTCTACATATATATTTGTGTGTATATATGGCCATTTATGGATAGCCATGAGTAAGCTGAATGAACTGTACTGTAAATACTTAGTTGAATGTAAAAAACCTGGTTATTTGTTTGTTTCAAAATTAAAAGTATAAAAAAAAATCCATTCCCAAACTAAATATTTTAACAGTAAATAAATTATTTTGGCACTTCTTTTATATAATTTTTTTTGTAACTTCTACTTTTTAAACTGCTGCAGATGTAGCATTGTAGAATGGCCAGAACGCTCGGAGGAAAGCGCAGCGACTTAGTTCCGAAACATCAGCTCACAGACGCTTTGTGCTAAACAACATCACTCTAGGAGTGATGAGGCTAAAGAGCGCCATCTACCCACCCAGAGCCTTGCATTGGAAAGGCCAGTTTGCTGATGGCAAGCTACATAACCGGGATTTGAACCAGAGGCAACTCTTAGCCTGCTGGTCCACTCGTGCCCTTGGTACCACTTTCTAATGTGGAAAGTGTTACTCTTGTAAAAGCTATGAAGGGAATGGTGAAAGTGTAGATAGATTGACAGAGAGAATTAAGACAGAAAGATAGACAGATATACAGTACATACAGATAGATAGATGTATGTATGGTCAGACAGATAGGATAAATGAAAAGATGGATAGACACATAAGTACAGATCTTTGGTTATCTGTCTGAACTTTTGTGGGAACTCCAAAGCTGCACCTTCACCTGCAGAGAATCTAACATTTGTGACTAAGTTATTTTCAAGATTATAGAGCAAGTTAGGCGAGTCTAACCTCATTCCATGCCTCCCCCTTTTTTCCTTCTCTAGACCACTTTTACCATTTGGCCTAAAATCTTTTTCCTTGTCCTCTAATCTTAATTTACATCATTATTTGTAAGTCTTTGGACAAAAATGTCAATTGTCTAAATGCAATGTAATGAAGATAAAGACAACACAAAAAAACAGTATTTTCCCTCTCATAAAAAGTTTTTAGCATCCACTAAGATTAGCCTGTTAGCTAGCACCAGATAAACATATAGACAACTAGCTAACATAGCATATAATTTCATCACAATTTTCACAATAACAATTAAGGAGCTTTTAGAGCAAAAAACAAAAATTATAACTATAACGGCAGCCTTAATCCTCTGGGGAGAAAACAGCCTTGAAACAGAGAATTTGCGCATTATTTGGTCCAGTTAAAACAGACTCAGATTCAGCAGGTGTGAAAGCAGGTTTGTTGTTTAAGCATTTTGCTCCACTTGCAGTTTTCCCTGTGTAAACCCAAACCAAACCAAGGGTGAAAAAAGAACTACAGAGAAAAGAACTACAGCTCAGCTTTTCTGATGAACTGTATCTTTAAACATAGAATTGAGAAGGAAGAGAGGGCAAATGCCGGAGGACAGATAGTTTTAAATGCTTAAATCTGATGCAATTTATGGTCAGCCACAGGTTACTGTGTGTGTGTGTGTGTGTGTGTCGGTCAGTAAGATTAATGCTCCTCTGTTTGTCTCTTCCTGTCTCAGCTCTGTGTTTACTGCAACCAGGAAAGTCCACCAGCGTGAGGTCGAGAGTTGCATCTTCCTATGACATCATCACAGGTCTCCTGAAGGGCTTCAGAACACACACACACACACACACACACACACACACACATACACACACACAGTAGGAAGAAAAGCTTTTAAAAGACTTTAATGTCATCAGGAGCATCCTGAGCAACATCATAAATCACAACTTCCACACTAAATAAACTCACACACACACACACATTGGTGCACAGCACCAGTCTTAAGTTGAGCAGACTCACTTGATGCACAAGGTGGTATTATCAAAAATGCAGAAAATATTAAAAAGGACAAAAAACATACCTCTTTTGACATACAATGGTTCAGTGCTTTAAACCATCCAAAATGTTTTGAGAACAAAACATTGGCAGGTATGGATTGTATAGCTTGACATATGTGATATAAATGTTCAAAAAACATAAAACAACTGATCCTTTGATTATTAAGATGCTAATGGTTCAAGTATTGATCAGGATCTCCACAGCATGTAGGACCACAGATTTTATAGGTGTCTAAATATGAGTAAGACCAAACCAAAAGGGTTTTGGAAATTGGCGACAGAAGATTCATGTTGAAGGAGAATTGTCATTTGCTAACTAATGAAAGCTGCAATCAAGCAAATTGCCAAGTGATCACCATTGCCCTGAGAAATATCGGACAGGTTGGACATCTGGACCAGTCAGTGACAGTAAATCCCTGAGGCCCATTTATCCCATGCAGACAGTGTAGAGTGACTTATCAGGGTTTTCATATATGTTCCAGTAGGGTCGGTTAACCGGTTAACGATATCTGGGATGCATCAAGATGCTTTGGCGTTCACAACACAATATTAACATAGTCTTATGTGTCTTTAATCACCTTTAAATGTGGTTGTAGATATCGAATTATGATGCATCCTCATTACAAACCGTATCCAGTTCACATCCGTACTTTGTGCTGGACACAATGTATGTATGGATCATCCAGGACGCATTATAATGCCAGGTGTTCATAGGAGGCCAAGATCCATCACCTGCAATTTACACACACACACACACACACACACACACAGCACTGTTTTGTTTACAGATAGCAGTGTAACCAGAAAGCACGCTTGCCTCTATCCCCATATGGCAACATGCGCACACACACACACACACACACACACACACACACACACACACACACACACAAACAACACACTCATTTCCTTGCCCCCTCTCAAGCTTGTGTGTTGGATATATGTGCTGTGTAATGTCATTATCAGTGTTATTTCCAGTCACAGGTCTCTAAAGGCACAGACAAGCTGTTCTAATCAGCAGTATTTGTGTGTGTGTGTGTGTGTGTGTGTGTGTGTTATATGAGTTGTTGCTCTGGTGTCAGTCCTGCTCAGTGCACACTGTGATTTAATCAGCTAAATTCACAGCTTAGGGACGACACACACACACACACACACACAAAAGAAAGAAAGTGTTTCTCCTCTGCTCTGTGTGTGTGTGTGTGTTTGGCTTATAGAATATGGCATGCTACAGCGCCCCCTGGAGCAGAGAATGCTCAGGGCCTTTCTCAAACACTAGTTATAATATATATTTAAGGGCGTTTTCACACCAGCACTGTTCGTTCCTGTTGAAACGGACTCTGGTTTGTTTGTACTCTTAGTGCGGTTCAACTGAGCAGGTGTGAAAACAGTAATCACACTTGGGTGCAGACCAAAGCTACAAAAATACGAAAAATACACCTTTTATATGAGCAAAACTGCTGATAATCTAATATGTTAGCCAGATAATGATAATTACCAAAGCCATTAACAAACACTCTCTGCTGCTCCATGATAAACTGTTACACGCTAAGTGTCATGTGTGCTGCGTTTTGTCCAAAGCGACTTACAATAGTCAAGTACAAAAGCAATAGAAGTTAAAGGTAAAAACATTTTTAGATAGGGCTTAAGGGAGGTCGAAGGTAAATAATGGGATAGAGGAGTAAAGGAGGGGAAGAAGGAAATGAGGTTAGAAGTAGTTAGTGTGTTAGAGGTGTTAGGAGAGTAAGTGCTCTTTGAAGAGCTCTGGCTTCAGGAGTTTATTAAAGATAGTGAGAGATTCTCCTGATCTGGTAGTGGAAGGTAATTAGTTAGAGGTGTTAGGAGAGTAAGTGCTCTTTGAAGAGCTCTGGCTTCAGGAGTTTATTAAAGATAGTGAGAGATTCTCCTGATCTGGTAGTAGAAGGTAGTTAGTTAGAGGTGTTAGGAGAGTAAGTGCTCTTTGAAGAGCTCTGTCTTCAGGAGTTTATTAAAGATAGTGAGAGATTCTCCTGATCTGGTAGTAGAAGGTAGTTTGTTCCACCATTGGTCTGGATTGCTTTGTGTGAATGTTTGGTTAAGCAAGGCGACGTTCATTGGAGGAGCGCAGCGGCCGGGAGGTGGCGTAAGCCTTCAGGAGTGATCAGTGCAGGTAGGAAGGAGCTGTTCTGTTCTGTACTCGCTGGAACACAGAATCTTCTCACTGTATTTACTTTCTTGATCTCTCGACAGACAGCTCTGACCAATCAGAGGAGACAATGTGCCTGTGTGAAACCAAACCAAACAGAGGGAGAAAACACTCCAAGTAAGTGAACTCATCAACTGATCTGGACCAAAAGAACTACAGGTACGAAAACCCCATAAAATTGCTCCTGAAACCAATAAAGAAAGAGAGAGAGAGAGAGAGAGAGTAAGAGAGAGAGAGAGAGAGAGTCATTTGTGAGTTCAGTGTAATTATCTCTCTCCCTCGTTAGGCTAATTGCGAGGCTGTGATCTCTTGAGGTTAATAAGCGGCAGTGTGGAGATCAGAGAGACGAACAACAGCAAAAACACCTAAATCAATCAGAAGCAGCTTACACTCTCATATTCACCTGTCTAACACCTCCACCTGTCTAACACCTCCACATGTCTAACACCTAACGTCTTCTTATAACAACTTCAGCTGTTTAATTCAGGCATCTTTCTTACGCCTTAGCCTGTCTCACAACTGCACCTATCCAACATCTATCACTGTCTAATAAACACCTTAACCACTTAAGCCTGGGGGGCGCCGAGTGGTCCAGCGGTCTAAGGTGCTGCCACTATGAGCAGGAGGTCTTGGCCCTGCTCCCTCTGGGTGGGTAGATGGCGCTCTCTCCCCACATCACTTCTTGGGTGATGTCTGCAGCACAGGGCGTCTGTGAGCTGATGTATCGGAGCCGAGCCGCTGTGCTTTCCTCCAAGCGCGCTGGCTGCTGCTCGGCAAAAGCTGCATCAGCAGCAGCTCGAAAAGAAGCGGTGGCTGGCTTCACATGTATCGGAGGAAGCATGTGTTAGTCTTCACCCTCCTGGTGTGTTGAGGCATCACTAGTAATAGGGGGAGTCCTAATGAGTGGGTTGGGTAATTGATAGTGATAGGGGGAGTCCTAATGAGTGGGTTGGGTAATTGGCCGTGTAAATTGGGGAGAAAATGGGAAAAATTAGAAATAAAATTATAAAAAAAAACACTTAAGCCTGTCTTACACCTGCACCTGCCTAATCTCCCACCTGTCTCACTCCTTCATATAACACCTTCAGCTGTCTACTTCATCTCACTCACTTATGCCTTAGCCTGTCTTATACCTCCACCTGTCTAACACTTCCACATTTTTAACACCTCCACCTGCATTTATTCTTTATATAACACTTTCAGCTGTCTAATACAGGCATCTTTTCTACGCCTTAGCCTGTCTTACACCTTCACCTGTCTAACACCTCAACCCGTCTAATACCTGTCTAAAAAACAACTTCACCTGTCTAACATCTTCACCTGTCTTATTCCTTCACATAACACCCTCAGCTGTCTATTCATGCTTCTTTCTTACGCCTTGCCTGTCTAACATATCCCACTGTCTAATACCTGTCTAAGAAGCAAATGTACCTGTCTAACTCCTCCAACCTGTCTAACACCTCCACCTGTCTAATTCCTTCATGTAACACCTTTAGCTGTCTAATTCATGCATGTTTCTTACACCATGGCCTGTCTTACAACTGCACCTGTCTAACATCTCCAACTGTCTAATACATGTTTATAAAACAATTTCACCTGTCTAACACCTCCAACCTGTCTAACACCTTCAGCTGTCTAATCATGCATTTTTTTTTACACTTTAGCCGGTCATACACCTGCACCTGTCTAACATCTACTGTCTAATACCTGTCTAACCAACAACTCCACCTGTCTAACACCTCTACCTGTCTAACTTCTTTTTATAATACCTTCAGCTGTGTGATTCATGCATCTTTTTTTACACTTCAGCCTGTCTTACACCTGCACCTGTCTAACATCTCCCACTGTCTAAAACCTGTCTAAGAAACAACTTTACCTGTCTAACATGTTCAACCTGTCTTATTCCTTCACGTAATGCCCTCAGCTGTCTAATTCATTCATCTTTCCTGTTTTAGCCTGTCTTACACCTGCACCTGTCTACATTTCCTAATATCTAATACCTGTCTTACAAACAACCTCACCTGTCTAACACCTCCAACCTGTCTAACACCCCCACTGTCTATCTTCTTCATATAACACCTTCAGCTGTCTAATTCATGCCCGTTTCTCACGCCTTAGCCTGTCTTACACCTGCACCTGTCTAACATCTCCTACTGTCTAATATCTGTCTAACAAACACCTCCACCTGTCTAACACCTCCACCTGTCTAACTTCTTTTTATAATACCTTCAGCTGTGTAATTCATGCATCTTTCTTATGCCTTAGCCTGTCTTACTCCTGCACCTGTCAAACATTTCCTACTGTCTAATACCTGTCTAACAAAACAACTTCACCTGTCTAACACCTCCACCTGTCTAACTCCTCCACCTGTCTTACTTGTTCACATTACACCTTCAGCTGTGTAATTCATGCATCTTTCTTATGCCTTAGCCTGTCTTACACCTGCACCTGTCTAACATTTCTTACTATCTAATACCTGTCTAAGAAACAACTTCCACCTGTCTAACTTCTTTTTATAATACCTTCAGCTGTGTAATTCATGCATCTTTCTTACATCTTAGCCTGTTTTACACCTGCGCAACACTGCCCAACAGCTGTTTAAGAAACACCTTTACCTGTCTAACACCTCCACCTGTCTTATTCCTTCACGTAACACCCTCAGCCGTCTAATTCACCCATCCTTCCTGCAACTTACCTGTTATCAGGTACAGGCCTGAAAGAGAAGAAACATAATTTATTATAATGAAGGTACTTAGAAAAGATTCATGTTGGATGTCCCAGAGTAGCAGGAGCGTGACAGTGCGAACACACCGGCAAAGAAACTCTGTTTTAATGTGTTTCCACCGACAAGGAAAGCCCACATGTTCCAGTGTTACTGAAGAAACTGAGTGTTTAATTGGAAAAGCAGCAGCTGCCTGATGGGAAAAGAGCGGATTAATGTCCCTCTCGCCTCGCCGCTCTCTCCCGGGCCCTATTAGCCCCCCGAAACAACCCCCGCTTTACCCCGGGGCTTTAACAACACACTCTTTGATCTCTCACATGCTGGCACTAATCCTCGCACGCCCCAATACGCTCTCTGCTAAGATAATTAGCGCTGATTAAAAGCTTTCCAGCTGCTGTTTGTGTGTGAACGTAAGTGTGTGTGTGTGGGTTTGTGGGTGGTAGTTATTGTTCTTGCAGGTGTGTGTGTGTGTGTGAACTCCTGCCCTGGTGTGTGTGTGATGTGAAGCCAGAGATTAGCCTGATTAAACTCAGCTATTGTTCCACACACTCACATGGCCCGACGCAAGGCCGAGTCTGTAAAGTGGTCACGTCCGGATAAAGACCACCACCACCTCGGTCAATCACACACACAGAGAGCACACACACTCACCACAGCTGCTAGAGAGGAGATTGACAGAGTAACTACAGCTACACACGAAATCTGAAGGAAGAATCACATGGAAAACACCCTGCATAGTAAAACTGGTCAAGTTGGTTAAGCTCTTTGAGCAGTTTAGGATATATTTCCTATATCTTTAGGTTGGTGGTTAAGCTCAGGGGTTCCAAACCTTTCCAAATTGGGTCGAGGTGTCTGCAGGTGATCTGTAGTTTGAAGATTGACCGGTTGTTTGTTTAAAATGAAAACCTGCAGCCATATCGGCCCAATGTGGACACATTTAAAGCAGCACTAGGTAGGATTTCCTTGATTTTTGATCTTTTTAAAGAAGTAAAATTACAGCTTGAAACTCACTGCAGCGCTGCATTGAGGTGTAATAGGAGGAATAGCGGTGTTCTCGTGTCTGTTCCGGAGCTCCTTTGAGCTCAAACCAGACACTGTAAGTTTTCTGAGGCGGCCGCGACCAACGCTAACGAGAACTGCGACCTGCTTTCCGACCTTTAGTTCTAACAGTTCTACAAGGACTACTGGTTTGTTCTTTACAAACTAACATACAGACACTCTGGCAGAAGCTGAAAAGAGACCGAATATGTCTGTGAAAGCAAGAAAACGAGAAAGAGAAACTAATCAGCCTAAAACATTTATTACACTCTGCAACTGTAGGGGGAGCCCACGAGCACAAAATCTCAATCCTACCTAGTGGAGCTTTAACACTCGTTGTCTAGCTGGTCTACAAGCATATTCAACCTGACCAAGCAGTACTTAACCAAACTGGACCACGTGAGAAAACGCAAGTCATTCAAACACAGAATGACCAACACAATAACAGTTGAATAACATTAAAAGTACACTATGCTAGTCATGGTGGACCACCATGAGCAGAGATTTAAATATGACGTACTGACGTGAAAGAAATGTTAGACTTTTGAAAGGACATAAATTAAATAAGTGATTTAACTGAAATCAAGCCAAATTTAAAAAAAAAAAACAGAAACAAAACTGTGATTTATGTCATGTCCTGGCCCTGTTCCGTGTCCGTCCTGTTCTGTCTCTGTTCTGTGTTTTTACGGCCTTCTCTGTGTTCTCCTTGTCTCTGCCGTGTCTACAGTGTTTTCACCTGTGTTTCATTTGTAGCTCCGCCCCCCTCATTTTTGCCCAGGTGTTCCCAGTTTTCTTTCCCGCCTTGTGTCTGTATTTATACCCCAGTTTTTTCTGTTTCCTTTGTTGGTTCTTGTATGTTGTATTCTTCCAGTTTTTGGTTTATTGTTTGTTTGTTTTCTGTTTTAAATAAATATTACTTGAATTTGTGTCCGCTCTCTGTGACCGAATCAATTTAAAGATTGGAGTAAGATTAGAACTGAAACTAAATCACACTTTTGTTTCAAATTAATGAAATAAAAATGAGAGGTTTGATTTAAAAAAAAGTATTTTAATCAATTATTCAATAAAACTGAAACTATAAGCATTAATTCGTAACCAGAGATTCGTTTCAAATTAACTGAATAATAGCAACAATTTGACTGATTATAACTGAATTAATTCAACAAAGAATACCTAATGTTCCTAATACACCTAAAGCAGACCTCTTTTTTTTGGTCTTAATACACTGACATGCCAAAAGTAATGGGATATTACTTCAACTAGTATCATGTTCCATGGAAGCTAAAGAAGAACGCTGCACTGACCTGTGGGATGTGTGTGTAGGGCATCTTCCTTGTCTTTTTACATGGACAATTCTAGCCAGATGATACTGATCACCATTATTTACCACCAACTGCACTCGTCCGCTGTCCACTGTGGGTGGTAATGCCTTCTTTGTTATACTCCAGGTACACAAGTAACTATTACACTGTGGATAGTCAAATCCAATGTAACGTCAAATACATAAATGCACAAAAGCACAATTTCAGAAATCCAGGTCTCTGGACTCTAACTCCCATAATTTACCACACCTTGCCTTGAGCATCCTGGCCAGGGGTTGGCCTCGTTTACAAGATAACAACTCATAACGTATACAGATGCAGACATTCCTAACCCAGGCCCTGCTGTCCTGTTACTTTTGGCTAAATCTGGCAAACTTTGAGTGTGATACTGTATGGAGAATATCATTGGGAACACACACACACACACTGACTCAGAAACAAAAACATGACTGTTCTGTCCCAATTAATGGTGAAGAGTAAAGACTGTTTGACACTGGACAAGAAAGTGTGTGAGTGTGTGTGAGTGAAAGAGAGTGTGTGTGTGTTGGCAGAATCAGAGCAGTATTTATCGGAGAAGAAACGTTGAGCTCATCCCCGCTGTCCCATTATTTTAAACAGCCGCTCTCATTAAACCGGACATGTCCAGTCCCGTCAGCGCCACGGGACCGGGTCCGCGTCAGCTTCGTTAGCCGCCGTTTCTCTCGGCTCTGGAGTGAAGAGAGCTGTACTCAGTTCTGATCCAAAATCAGATCCGCCACTTCAGAGCACGTCGCTGCCCGCTGGCACGTCAAATCAGGATTAAATACTGTGAGACGATTGTTCCGCTGCTTCCATTGTTTCTAAATGGGCCCATTGTTTGTGTTGAGCTATTAGTGGAACAGCTGCAGCCTGCTGGAGAGAGAGAGAGCAGCCCTGAGCTCTGAGCTGATCATCAGAACAAGCACCGAGGATTAATCTCACCCATACATCACAGCACTGCGCCGGCTGACAGTGCAATACATAAACTAACACAAACTCAAAATATACTCTATCTGTGAGCCTTTGTTCAAATGTGACATTTATAACTCATTCATTCAGGGCTTTATAAAGAGCGTTTAAACATAAAAAATAAAAAGTTCTGGCATTTATGAATAGACTGACTGCAGTTCATTGGTACACTAGTACTGAAATTCAGGAGCAAACATTATTATAGTTATTAGTTATATATATTAGTACTGGGACACCTGCTCGCCCATTGCGTCATCTGAAATCAAAAGAAAAAGTGTAACAAAAGACAAACTTCTTAAGGAGCATTAAGAGGATACACTGAGAGGAACCAAGACTCAAATAGAGAACCACCTTTAAGGGCATTGAAAAAAACACTCAGAGAAACCAAGACTCAAGAGACAAACCTCCTCAAGAGCAGTAAGATGATACACTGAAAGAAACTAAAATCTAAATGGAGAACCACCATTAAGGGCTTTAAAATCACTTGAAGAAACTAAGACTCTAGAGACAAACCTCCTTAAGAGCATAAAAAATAACCAATACTCAAAAGAAGAATATCCTTTAAGGGCATTAAAAAATACTGGGAGAAACGTGTAACAAAATTCTAACATGCTTAAGAGCATTGAGATGAAACACTGAGAGTAACCAAGATCCAAAAGTAGAATTTCCTCAAGCACAATGCAGAGTCAATGAGAAGAACCAAAACATTAATAAGAGGACCCAAGGCTCAAAAGAGGAACCTCTATAAGAGCATTAAAAAGATACACTGTGAGGAACCGAGACTCAAATGGAGGACCAACTTAAGGGCATTAAAAACACTGGGAGAAACCAAGACTCTAGAGACAAACATCCTTAAGATAATTAAAAAGAACCAATACTCAAAAAAGAAGAGTTTAAAGGCATTTTAAAAAACACTGGTAGAAACCAAGACTCTAGAGACAAACCTCCTCAAAAGTTTAAAAAGAAACACTCGGAGGAACCAATATGTACTCATATAGAGAACCTCCTTAAGAGCATTAAGACAAAAACTGGGAGGAACAATGACTTTAAAGACAAACCTCATTTAAGAGCACTAAAATGAAACCTTGAGTGGAACCAAGACTCAAAAGCAGAATCAGAGTCACTGAGAAGAACAAAGATATTAAAAAGAGAAACTCACTAAAAGATCACAAGGAAGAACCACTGAGAGGCCCAAGGCTCAAAAGAAGAACCTCTATTATAGCATTAATAGAAAGATTGAGAGAAACCAAGACTCAAAAGGAGAACCACCTTAAGATAATTAAGACACAAAACTGGGAGGAACTAAGAATCAAAAAACGAACCTCCTTAAGAGCATTTAAATGAAACACTGAGAGGAGCATTGAAATTAATCCTTGAGAGGAACCAAGACTCAAAAGAAGAATCTCCTCAAAGAGAAACTTACTAAAAGATCACGAGGAATAACAATTAAGAGGATCCAAGACTCAAAAGAAGAACCTCCATAAGTGCAAACACTGGGAGGACTTAAAAGCAGAGACACCTACAGCATAAGGCAGCATCACTGAGAAGAACCAAGATATTAAAAAGAGAAGATCACTAAAAGATCATGAGGAAGAACCATTAAAAGGACCCAAGGCTCAAAAGAAGAACCTCCATAATAGCATTAAAAAGAAATACTGGGCGGAACCAAGACTCAAAAGGAGAACCAGTTTAAGGGCATTAAAAAAAACACAGTGAGAAGCCCAAGACTGTAGAGACAAACCTCCTTAAGAGCGTTAAAAATAAGAAAAATCTCCTTTAAGGGAAGAGGCAAGACTCAAATGGAGAACCACCTTTAAGGGCATAAAAAACAGTAGGAGAAACCAAGACTCTATAGACAAACCACCTTAAGAGCATTAAAAAAACACTGGGAGGAACCAAGACTCATATGGAGAACCTCCTTATGAGCATTAAGACAAAAACTCCTTAAGAGCATTAAGATGAATCACTGGGAGGAACCAAGACTCAAAAAAAGAATCTCCTCAAGAGAAACTTACCAAAAGATCATGATGAAGAACAATTGAGAGGACACAAGGCTCAAAAGAAGAACCTTCATAAGCTAATTAAAGAGAAACACTGGGAGGAACCAAGACTTAAATGGAAAACCATCTTATGTGCATTAAAACAAACCAATTTAAAAGAACCAATACTCGAAAGAAGAGTCCCTCTTAAGGGCATAAAAAAACACTAGGAGAAACCAAGACTCTAGAGATAACCCACCTTAAGAGCATAAAAAGAACCAAGACTCAAAAGAAGAATCTCCTCAAGCACAAGGCAGAGTCACTGAGAAAAACCAAGACATTAAAAGAGAATATTACTTAAAATATCAGCAACCATGGAGAGGAATCAAAAGTCTTAAGACTTTCTAATAGCCTTTAGCCAACAGAAATAGGTTCCAGGCCCCAAAAAATTAGTTCTAGCTGGAATCAAAGAACAGTAGGTTCTTCAGCTGAATTTGAGAGCCTTTATGCAACTCGGTTCCACTAAAACTGGTGCAAACACAGGCTAGTTTGAGGCTGAATGAACCCAGTTCAGGAACCTGTGGTTCTGGGGGTAAAGCACCTGAATTAGAGCTCTTACTGTAATCACTGCTGCTTAACCTTAACTAATGAAGTCCGAGTCTGAGCCGTTTGATCTCTGTAGTGAGAAATTGAATTAGCCAGCCGTCTCACAGCAGTGCCAGCTTTACAACCCCGTAACACTGAGACACACAGTGCTCATACACACACCAGAACCACCAGAAACGAGCCTAAACCCAGCCTGCTGTGATCATCATCATCTTCATCATCATCATACATCACCATAATGAAGGAGCCCTTCAGACGGGGGTGATTATGATTTGATAAATCTTCGGCTGAAAATTAACTGGGTGTCAAAACACTGGTTGGAAGGAGGAGATGGATGGGGTGTGTGTGTGTGTGTGTGTGTGTGTGTGTGTGTGTGTGTGTGAGCAGCCGCACTAATCTGTTCCGGCTGAAGCCGTGGAGCGAGTAAGGAGAGAGAGATGAATGAGCCGCAGCAGAATCAAGGTCACAGAGAAGAGAAATAGAAGAGCTGAGAAAATGAGAAAAGAGCAGAGGATAGCGGGAAGGAAAAACAGAAAAGAAGAAGAGATTTGAGAAGAGAGGATTAGAATAAAATTAAATGAGAGGTGACTAGAGGAAAGGAGAAAAGAAAGAGGAAAAAATAAAGAGGAGAGACAAGAGAAGCTAGAAAAAGAGAAAAAAAAAGAGATTAAATAGGATAAGAGATTAAAGAAGCAAATAAGTGAAGGTATTTGTAAAGAGAAAAGATGAGAAGAGATTTGATAAGAAGAAAAGTGATTTGGGGACAAGAAGAGAACAAAGTTGAGAGAGGAGAAGAGAAATGAAGAAGATACAATAGTAGAGGAAGAGAAAAGAAAATAGAAGAGACAAAGAAGAGAAGAAAATTAAAGGAGATGAATAAGAAAAGAAAGAGGATAAATGGAAAAAAGGAAGAAGGTAGAAAAAGAGAAACAAGAAGAGATTCAATAAGAGAAGAGATGAAAAAGACAAAGAAGTGAAGGTATTTGAAAAGAGAAAAGATGAGAAGAGATTTGAGAAGAAGAAAAGTGATTTGAGTAAAAAAAAAGAGAAAAACGTTGGGAGGAGAAGAGATTGGAGAAGAGTGAAGAAAGTAGAAGGCAGAAGAAGAAAAGAGATGGATAAGAAAGGAAAAAGGAAAGAGGAGAAGAGAAGAGATGGAAGAAGCAAAGGAAAGAGAAAAAGAGAACAAAATTGAGAGTGGAAGAGACTGGAGAAGAGAAAAAATGAAGATAGAATAGTAGAGGAAGAGAGAATACAGAGAAGAGATGAGAAGAGAAGAGATGGATAAGAAAATTAGAAATGAGAGGAAGAGATTCCAGATAAGTAAAGATGAGAACAGATTTGAGAAGGAAAAAGGAGAACCAAGAGAAGAAAAAAGAGAGAAAAAAGACAAGAAGTGAAGGACAAAAAATGAGAAAAAAAGGAGAGAAGGGGAGAATAAGAAAAAATAAGACGAGAAGACAGAAGTAAAACAGAAGAAATCACAAGATGAGATGTGAGGAGAGACGAAATGAGAAATGAGACAAGATAAGCCAAGAAGAGAGACAGGAAAGAGGGATAAGACAAGAAATGAGAAAAGAGAAGAGGAGACAAGAGGAGAGATTAGATGAGATTATATGAGATTAGGTAAAATGAGACAAGGTGAGAAGGTGGGGATAAGATGAAGAGGCATTAGACAACAATATATACACATACTATACACAATATAGTTCCCAGCAGAGCTTTCTCACACTAAACCACACCTGTGTTTATAATTACTAACACTAGCTGGCAGACACAGACTCTCACACTCATCCACACATCATCCCTCTTTCCTCACCCATAGAGTGTATATTAATGTCAGAGGGGTGAGAGAGGGTGGGTGAACCTCTTTTTCCATCATCTATCTCTTCAGTTCCTCCTCCTTTTCATCTTCTTCTGGAGAACATAGAGATGGAACTTGCTCTCTTAATACCTTAATATCATTAATATTAATATAACACAAAAGCAAAAAACAGTGAATGTTTATACATACAAGAAACATATACATCTATAATAGAATAAGTTATACACATTGTTATATACTTTTATCAAATGGTCTTATAGATGTCTTTTATAATGTTTTATAGATTTTTTTTGTTTTTTGCAAATCATTCCACGATTTTGTCCCCATATATCTTATTGAAAATGAATGAAATATGAAAAATGAGGAAAAGCAGAAAAAGGATAAGAAAAGCAAAAATTAGAGGAACAGAATTTTTTTTAAAACTAAAAACAGTGAATGTGTAAACATATAAAAACACATTCCAAATAAATAAGTTATAATAGTATACAAGTTCTAAAAGTTATTATACATTTATGAAATGGTCTTACAGACATCTTTTTTTTATGTTTTATTGATTTTTTTGTTATGCAAATTGGTAAAAATCATACGATTTTGTTACCATATATCTTATTGAAAATGAATGAAAAATGAGGAAAAGCAGAAAAAAGGAAAAGAAAAGCAGAAATGAGAGGAACCCCCCCCCAAAAAAAAACCAAACAAAAAAAACACAGAGAGATAAAAATATCTAAAGACTGAAGAGTTGAAGTTGAAGATTGATGGAAATTTAAATCTGAATTTGTGATAAAGTAATTTATAAATTGCTTTGGAATATTTTCATAATTTGAATACCTTTTATAAATGGAAAAACATATATGAAATAGAGAATTTCAAATAAATAGAGATAATTTGAAGTTTCTGAAATAGAGATATAAATTTGATCAAAAAGTGCACAAAAATATGAACAAAACGATTTTTTTAAAAGACTATTAGAACATGTCTTACTCCCACAAACTACATTACAGTATGAAATATATGGATAAATAAGGCTATAATAAAGAGTAAGAAGACAGTTTGTGTTAACCAGATGACTGAGCCTCACTATTAACGTATTTAATTAAATGTTTTTTTTTTTCTAAATTGCATTACTAGCCCTTAACTGTCCGTCCCATCTTTTTTGCAATGTGCTATAGGTCTGAAATACAGGAATGTATGGTATAAATATTAACCCTTACAACCCTAAGAACGTATTTTCCGTCCAAAATCGCACCTTGTTGTAACCCCTAGCTTCCTGTAAGGAAGCTACACTATGCTAATAGCTTGATTACAAGAACCCAATCTGTACTCACAGAAAATTTAAAAAAAACTACTTGTACAGAAACTAAAAGAACTTTGGACCAGTTAGGTTCGCTCTAGGAGCAGTTGAAAGGAGAGACACAAGACCGTGTGTATGGTAAAGGTAGTGATTGTATTGACAAAATTAGTATTTACTTCACCATATATAAAAAATAAATAAATCAGAAAAAAAATAATGGTTCAAGTGAAAGGCTCAGAAAGAAAGAAATAAAATGAACATCCAGTAGGAACTTAAACAGGTAAGTACCTTAGAACTCTCTTTTTATATTAAGTGTCACTTATCACTCAGTGCTAATGTTTGTTATTTCTTATTTCAGGTGTTACTCAGTCTTCAGGTAAGTATGGTCACAACTTTTAGGATATAGGTGAGTATTAAGGTAAGTATTATCATTTAAAAGGTTTTAGGATTTTGGTTTAGTGTTGGAGGTAAGTATCTAGGTAAGTATTGTTTTATTTCAGAAGCTTTAGGTAAGTATATATATATATATATATATAAATAGTATCATTATTTAAGGGTTTAATTTTAGTATATGAGGTAGTTTAGCTTCTATATATTATTTGATAAGTTGTATTAAACCTTATATATAGTTTAGTTGTAGGTTTAGAATTTTACCTTAGTGACCATTTGAAATACTAAATACCAGAGTAGTATCCTTTTAACACAGAATCCTCACAATATTAACAAAATTCCAACCCAAAACAATTAAACAGGTAGTGCAAACTCTTAACCTTGGAAATGAACAGAAGAATTCCAGTTACAATAACCGTTACTTGGTGTGCTTCAATTAATTTCCCCTTATGAGTGTTGTTTTTTTTTTCAGATTAAAAAAAATGGAAAAATTGAGAAAAGCTGTCCTTTTTTTCTTTAGAGAAATGTTCAACCGTCTATCAGAACTCTGTCCTTCAGTACTTTAAAGAGTTACCCTCTCAAAAAAGAAAAAAATATAGTCCTGGGGGAAAAAATAAAAAAATACTCAAGCTCAGTTAAGTTGTCCTCATGGGCTGTGGCTCGCCATCTTGTTTTCCCAGGCAACAGGTATACATGTGACTGGGCAGAATGTCCTTAGCAGTCAGTCTCATCCCATAGAAACCTGGCCTGTTTATACAAAACAGTACCTTCAGTGTCCAAATCACAATTTTCCTTACTTTACAAAAAAATATACATAGTACATTCAGAGTCTAAGCACAGCTTGTCTTCATTTTACAACTATATTCAGCACATTTAGATTTACACACATTCACACAGTAGCTTTAAATTCAGTGCAGTTCAGTATCACACTGCATTAGCCAGCTTATGGCTGGATATTAAAGCAGTAAACTCAGTTAAAATGAGTTAGCTTAGCTCATACTATGCTCAGCCCATTAAAATCACTACTAAAGGTTTAGTTAATCAAGTAAATGTAACCAAAATACTGATATTAAATTCATTTCACTCACCAAATCCAATCGTGAATGTTTAAGTTTCACCAATCTGGCAACCCGGCATGAAACGCGATCTTGTGCACATGAAATCCAACTGACTCAGCAGTTCACCTTAATCCTCTACTCTGACGGTTTTAATTAGCTTTACAAACTCTTATTAAGCTAACCAAGCTTTAATACTGGCTGCAAGCAGCTTCTAGTGAAGAGTACTCACACTTAAAGTGCTTAATTTTTTAGCGTTTTTGCTCAATTTTAGCGCGATTGCCGCACCGCGATCCTTCCTATCTTCACCCCGACGTCCGACTGAGCTTCTGGCCGTGCGGGAACCCGTGGCCACTCCCACTTGGCTGCTGATTGGCTACCATAGCTAGCTAGACTTACACTTATCATTGGCTAGATTTTTGCGCAGTGAACTTCTAATTTACCTTTATTGGCTAGATTTTTGCGCAGTGGGCGTTCCTGGAATCGCCACTGACTTTTAATAATAGTTTTAATTATTTTTTTAATTATTATTGTTAAGGATCATTAATAATAATTCCTGTTATGTTTATTTTCCCAAATTAAATAATCTTTTACGTATTAGATGCTTCAAAATAATTAGATTTATGTTCTAACCTATTTATTTAGTTTTATTTAGTCTCATTATTATGTCTATAATGTAATTTACTATTTATTTTAAACAAATTATAATTAATGAATTGCATTGACTCTACGTGTTCTAAACCTGGGTTACATTGTGTTCTCAGCTTAATTACTCAAGAATACCTTCACACATAAACACAATCCATATATGGTTAGAAAGGGCGGAACTTACTCTTTCTAAAAATAGCGATGACATCCCAGCGCGGTAAAGCTAAATCTACAAGAAACCCATTGAGAAAAACACCTAAAAAAGTGAGATCTCCTTCCCCAACCAATATTATTTACTTTTAGTGCTTCAAACACATTTATATGATGTTTCAAACCAAATAATATCAGTGAATATCAGACTCAAAAGTGTCCACAGAAAAAAGTGTGAAACTACCTGCTTTACTCAAACTAAAGCTAGGTCTGCTGCGCACTACTTTATATAGTTTTTATTTTACTCGCACATTTTTACTGAGTAGTTATTTTGCACTAAACATTTTTATTTATTTAGACTAAAAAGTTTACATTTTTGTATATAGTTGGTTTCTTTGTGTGTCCTGATGAATATACTGAAAGGCATAGGCTGCTCTGAGTGTCAGGTGGTTTTTAATAATCTACATGTATCCTAGAGGTGTGATTATCAAGAAAAATAAATCCATCTGATGCTGATTCTCCATGTATTTTATCAAAGTAATAATTAATAAGCCATGTTATGAACTATATATAATCAATATTCGTATACTTTAAACTCATAAACACTCTAGTTTAAACATATTTGAAAAGATATCTTAAGTGTGAATATATTGAAAGTCTATACATTCAAAAATTAGTAAAAAAAAAAAACAGGCGCTTGGTAAAATGTTGACCAAACATGATCAGTTCCAGGAAAATAAAACAATTCTGCTTCCTTTTACATTTTAAATGATTATATCTTTGATATAGTTTGTCTTCTGGAGTAAAAGAGATCAGGGCATGTCTGATATAATTACTGTGTTTTAAGACCTGAAAGAGGAACTGACAAAAGGAGAAAAAACACACCAAAAAAGTCTAGAGTTCAATGGGTTAATAAATTAAATAAGCTTGACCAGATAAAATGTGAAATATTCTAATTTCATACTGCCTTCATTGAGTATTGTACAAAAATTACATTTACTGCATTATATTAAACGTTTTTTGGTTTATGATAGTGATAAAATGTGGTCCCTGTTCTGTGGAGGACCCTTGCTGTGTTGCCATATTCATGGTAATCTTTGCATCAGAGCTAAAAGTGATAAACGTCTGCCGGAGGTTCTTCCCGCCCCCCCACCGGTCATAAATCAGACTCCCGGCCGGCCACTCCGGCTGATGAATGGGCCGCGTGTCCAGCGCGGGACTGGACATCCTGCCGTGCCGTGGCAGTAGCTGGCCGGGGGTGGGGGATGTTTTTGGGGGAGGTACTCCCAGAAATCCCGGCGAATAGCAGACCTCTCCTGCTCTCAGTGTTATTAATGGAGGGCGCAGAGGGGCCGTTCCAGAGCTGCCAAGCCGCTGACATCCCTCTGCTCTGCTGGACTCTTCCTGAGTTTGTGGGAATAGAGAAACAGGCAGCACACTCTTCCTCAATCTTCCTTACTCATCCTCTCCCTCTCGTCTTTAATCTTCTTTATCTCCTCTGCTCATCTTCCAGTTGTTTACACACCGGCTGGTGTGCCTCAAGTCTCTCAATGGGGTGTTTAGCGAGGCTCCAGGTGCTGCCAGTTATTAAATCTGCCAGTTATAGTTATTAATCTGTCCAAATACAGTGGCTTGCAAAAGTATTTATACCCCATTGACTTTTTCACATTTTGTCACCTTACAACCACAAACCTAAATGTATTTTATAGAGATTTTAAGTGATAAACCAACACAAAGTAGTACATAATTCTAAAGTGAAATGAAAATCATACATTGCTTAATTTTTTTTTTATATGTGCAAAAGTATTTTAAACTCTGAAGCCCCTAAAAAAAATCAGAAGTCATTTAATTAGTTAATAGAGTTCAGCTGTAAGTAATTTAGTCTCAGTATAAATATAAACACCTGTTCTGTGGCCTCAGTGTTTTTTTAGAGAACACTAGTGGACAAACAGCATCATGAAGACCACAGAACTCACCAGACAGGTCAGAGATAAAGTTTAAAGCAGGATTAGGACAGCCCGGAGAGACGGCAACGGGGTAGGAAGGGTTAGCAACCCAACCTGCATCTTCTGAGAGGAAGAACTCATTTTTACAAGCTACAGATCAGCCTACGGTGATATACCCCCAGGGATCCCCGAGAGGGGGGGAGGATGAGGATCCCACTCGGACAGACCTAAGGATACCGACGTATAGCAATAAAACATGACGACGAAACATGACGACGAGCGCGCAATGCTTTTGCGGCAAAGTGTGCAAAAACCCACGGGGCCTGAAGATCCACCAGGCCAAGATGAAATGCGTGCAGAGGGTACCTGTAACACAGCGCTCAGGGAACAATCCTGGTGAGACGCAGGAGCTCAAAGTCAAAGAATATCCAAAGTCAAAGTCCTGACCTAAATACCACTGGGCTCCTGTGGCAAGACATGAAAATTGCTGTTCACAGACACTTTCCATCCAACCTGGCTGAGCTTGAGCAGTTTTGTAAAGAAGAATAAGCAAAAATCTCAGTCTCTAGATGTGCAAAACTGGTATGGATATACCCTATACAGTATCTATCTTTAACATCAGCTGTGGTGAGATCTGTGGGTTCTACGGTTGCTGGAGTCGTCTATAGTCATCTTGTGGTTTTGCTCTTGGACTGAAATTGCTAGAATTGTTTCACTTACCAAAAGTAACAGGACAGCAGTATGTAAAATCATAATGCAATGTTACCTCAGGCGACGGCTTGAGAACCTGTATGTCGTTAAGTTGTGAGGTGTTATCTTGCATATGAGGTTGATCACTGGCCAGCATGCTCATGGCAAGGCCAGGTGAATTATGGAAGTTGGAGTGAGGTCCGATAGTGGCTAAAGATGGATGGAGCGTTCCATTTCTGAAGTTGTGCAGAGTGTTATTTAACATTCCTCAACCCACAGTGTCACGTGTTTACAGGGTATATATTGTAGAAGGCATTACTATCCCAAGCCAAAATCGGACCAGCTCCTTACTACTTGATGGCAATGGTCAACAACAGATATGCACTAAGAGCACTTTGAGCTTCTAGAACAGCTCAGCTTGACCAACTATCCCTCAAAACTCCCCGAAAACAAACATCATGACTCTTCTTTGTCCTAGGTCCAATGGGGTTGAATGAACTTCCACTGGGTGTCAGAACAGCTGACAGGGTGTCTTCAAACGCCGACTAACGACTAATCTTTTCAAAGAGTTTCTAAACAAAAAAAATGTTTATTGTCTGTGTTGAAGCTTTCCAGTCATTCAGCCACAGATTACATCAGAAGGTGGCGTAATAAAAAAAATAATAACTTGTTACTGCTTCCAAATGAATTTCATGCGTTAATGGCCCTTAAAAAAACTGTACTAATGGTGACCGGTGGTGTCTGGCTAGAATTGTTCATGTGAACACAGAAGCGACTCAGAGATCACATGGACTTTTAATGCAGGAGACCCCACACAAATCCCACAGGCCAATGCAGGATTCTTTAGCTTCCACAGGATATGCCAAAAGTCATGGGACTTATAATGGGACTTAATAATAGTTTCTGTCTTCGGGGTAATGACAATGCACCATTCTGACCTGGTCAGCAGAGACAGTTACTCCCACAGGAGAAACCTATTTTAATACTTCTTTGTAGGTGTCCCAGTACTTTTGTCCATATGATGTATATGTATATATCTGTGGTAACACAATTTCCCTGTAATCTCTCTCTCTCTCTTTTTCTCTCTCACTCTCTCTCTCTCTCTGTAACTGGGAGTGTTAATCTGGAGCATCTGGCCAGCTTCAGAGAGCGCTAACTCTAAAGACACCTCATTCATTCAGGGCGATAAATTACTCTATTAATTACTGAGGTATTATGGCCGACAGGGTCACCTTCTGCTGCCGGGCGCTCCTCATCTATCACACCCAGTCCTACAGTAAGTCACACTGGGCTGAGTGATGGGCCCAATTAGGAAACACTGGGCTGAGCCATACCATCTGTGTGTAGAGAGTGTGTAAGTATATGCGAGAAGTACGCATGTGTGGGTTTTTCTTAATTTTCCCGCTATCTACACTATACAGACACAGGGCTCTCAAGTCTAAAAAAGTATGATGTGCAAAACTATTCATCCCCCTTTACTCTGAAACCCTTAAACCCTTGAAACCCTCAAACACTCTGAACAATCCAGTTCAACCAGTGTCCTTCAGAAGTCACTGAATTAGTTAGTAATTCATTTTTACAGCTGGTCTGTGTAGGTTTCAGTGGTTTGTTAGAGAACACTAGTGAACAAACAGAATCACAAAGACCAAGCAACTCACAAGACAGGCCAGAAAGAAAACCTGTTGGAGGCTGCAAAAGACTTGAGACTTGGAAGGAGATTCACCTTCCAGCAAGACAATGACCCTAAACATACAGCCAAAACTACAAGGGAATGGTTTAGATATAAGAATATTCATGTGTTAGAATCGCATAGTCACAGTCCTGACCTAAATTAAATTGTGCATCTGTGGCGAGAGATAAAAATTGCTGTTTACAGATGTTCTCCATCCAACCTGGTTGAGTTATTTTGTAAAAACGAATGGGCAAGGCTGGTAGAGACATACCTCAAAAGACTTGCAACTGTAACTGCAGCGAAAGTTGGCTTATTTTTATTGATATCAGACTTTTTATTTGATTAATATTTTGAAAAGCATACATCATTTTTATTCTACTTCACCATTACGTGCTACTTTGTACTGGTTTATTACTGCACAGATATTCACACTGGAACACAGAATCTTCTCACTATGTTTACTTTCTTGCTCCTGCACCAGTCAGCTCTGACCAATCAGAGGAGACAACTTGCTCACATGCTTTATTGGAGAGCATTCTGGTGCGTTTAAGCCTCTGTGAAACCAAACCAACTCCGCCAAAGACAGTCCCAAGCCTGGCTGAAAAAGGAGGAGGGTTGTAGCTGCGAACTACGTAAAATTAGCAACGAAATCGATGGAAAACGAAGGAAACTTAGCGATGATTTCTACTACCGCATCCTGGGCAGCCGATGCACCAGCTTTATGGTACCAGGACGCTGGTGGAAAGTTAGCCATGGGCCAAAATTCAACCAAACTTATCACGTCAAAAATTGGGATCAAAATCGCCACTTGGAATATCCGAGCAGGCCACCAAGTTGGCCAAAAAGAGATTATTGCGAAAGAACTTTACAACTCTGGGATATCAATTGGGGCCTTATCCGAACTACGACTGCGAGAAGAAAGTGACCTCTTCAGCTGACATCCAGGCCAGAATTGGGCAGGCGACCGTAGCATTCGCCTCGCTCAGGTGGTGTCTCTGGAAAAAAGATAACATTTTGACAGCGACAAAGATCCGCCTCTTCTGGGCACTCATTCACCCATTCCTTCTCTACGGATCTGAAGCATGGACTCTATGGAAGATGGACTCAAACAAGCTTGAGGCCTTCCAAATGCGATGCCTCAGACAAATTCTTAAAGTCTCTAAAAGTCATCTTACCAACAACATAATTCGATGAAGGTGTCTTGAGCAACCGACCATTGAAGAGATGATCCAACAATGGCGCCTTCGGTGGTTCGGGCATGTGTGTAGGATGAGCGAGTTCCAGGCTATCACACCAGCTTTGGAGAGTCAGGCCTGACCCATGGAAAAACCAGAAATCCACGCCAAAGAAGACCTGGATAAAGCAGATAGAAGAGAATCTGCGGAACCAACGCCTGAATCTAACTCAAGCAAAGCCAGTAGCAATGAACCGGAAGGAATGGAAGAGAGTCGTGAGTAAAGTTCGGGAACCATCGGCAGCAGCGTATTGGCTAAGGAAACGCCCGCAGCAGATCGCCAGCTAAGGACCAAAGAAGAAGAAGAAGAAGAAGTGAAACCAAACAGAGGGAGAAAACACTCCAAGTAAACAAACTCATCAACTGATTCGGAACCAGAGAAACCAACTACAGGTGAGGAAACACTCTTTTATACTCAGCAAATTAAATTCTAACTCAGAAATCAACCAACTCACCAATCAAGCTGAGATGTTTACAATGAAGTAAAACATTTCCTCCAATTTGTCATGCATTATATATTGCAGAGCCCCACATTGATTGTATCTCCCTTTAAACACTCAACTAGTATATACTAGTATATACATAAATTCATTCTTTTATTTACATTTAAATATACACTATAAAAACGTGCATCTTAAAAAGAACAAGTGCAAATGATTGAGTGTGAGTATTGTGGTAATTAATCTAATCATGTTTTTAATCGATTTACACCTCTAGTATTATTATGTACTTTGAAAGAATCCTCAAGTTTGGTCGCAAAGACCATCAACCTTTATGATGAAACTGGCTCTCATCAGGACCAGCCCCCTAAAAAAGGAAGAAAAGTTAACAGCACCAACAGATAAGAGCACCTAAATGCTTCACTTTTTTTTATAACTTTTTTTAGCTTCACAGTGTATGTTGGTTTGTTTGACACTTTTTTTTTAATTACCACATGGTTTCTTATGTGTTCCTTCATAGTCTGGATGACTTTAGAGTTTATTTACAATGTATGAGAAGATGTGTCCAAACTTTTGACTGGTTCAAAATTACAGGTGATTTTTGACAGGCACAATTGGATTAAGACCGGATTAATTCACATTTGGGGTCATTTTTGGGGGGGATCAATGAGTTTTAGGCAGATTTTCTTGGGCTATGTTCACCTTCAAGGCTATTTTTGTTGAGTAAAATTCTTTGATGAGAAAATATCTTGCTGTTGTTTGGAACAAATGAATATATTAGGCCCAGCTAACACACACTAACACACTCACACACACAGCACATATTAAACCACACCACAATCCATACACTGCTGACATGAGGCCAGATGAGAATCCACCCAAGACAGCAGTGATTACATCTTTATAGGCTTTATCTGATTACCTAACCCTGACCCCAACCCTGACCCTTTCATAAATTACCCAACACCCCGGTTCTAAACAGGCTCTCGCCAATGATCCAACTCTAATAACCTAATCCATTTAAAGACTTCATTCATTCAGTGATATAACCACCATCATAACTCTCATAATCTCATTAATAACTCCCCACTCCTCTCGATGTTTCATTACAGGTGTCCAGAGGAGGTGTCGCGGGCTGTAACTGACACTGTGCGGCTGTAATACACTCGCTCGTTTGTCACAATCATCGCAGGATTTCTGAGATGTCGTTAGCCGCCGCGGGATCGATGGAGTCTGAGCACTTTATTGGCAACGCTCACCGTCTTCCCTCTGTAAACGAGAACGCCACCGGGGTCTATCTGCCAACCGTCTGTCTGACAGATTCCGGCCAATGAAGGTCACTCAGTGTGTTTTTGGACTATGATCCTAAATCAGCCCCATCAGAGATGCGGCCGACCACACAAGGAGCTCTGAATCATCTCGCCAGGACAAACAGAGATCAGATGTCCAGTCTTAGTTTGTGATTTAATGTGCTGCTGAAAGTCCAGCGTCTCAGTCTCAGTGAGGCACAGGCTTTCATTTTGAGAAAGATGGATTATTATTTTTTATGTACAGTGCCTTGCAAAAGTATTCGGCCCCCTTGAACCTTTCAACCTTTTGCAACATTTCAGGCTTTAAACATAAAGATATAATTTTTTTTTTTTTGTGAAGAATCAACAACAAGTGGGACACAATCGTAAAGTGGAACGAAAATTATTGGATAATTTTAAAAATAATAATATTGGGGCGTGCAATATTATTCGTCCCCCTTGCGTTAACACTTTGTAGCGCCATCTTTTGCTGCGATTACAGCTGCAAGTCGCTTGGGGTTTGTCTCTTTCTATCAGTTTTGCACATCAAGAGACTTCATCAAAAGAATTTTTGCCCACTCTTCCTTGCAAAACAGCTGGAGCTCAGTGAGGTTGGATGGAGAGCGTTGGTTTGTGAACAGCAGTTTCGATTGGATTCAGGTCTGGACTTTGACTTGACTATTCAAACACCTGGAAATGTTTATTTGCGAACCGTTCCATTGTAGATTTTGCTTTATGTTTTGAATCATTGTCTTGTTGGAAGACAAATCTCCGTCCCAGTCTCAGATCTTTTGCAGACTCCAACATGTTTCACTTTAGGAATGGTGTGTTCAGGGTGATGAGCTGTGTTGCTTTACGCCGAACATAACGTTTTGCATTGTGGCCAAAAAGTTTGATTTTGTTTTCATCTGACCGGAGCACCTTCTTCCACATGTTTAGTGTGTCTCCCAGGTGGCTTGTGGCAAACTTTAAACGAGATCTTTGAGAAATGGCTTTCTTCTTGCCACTCTTCCATAAAGGCCAGATTTGTGCAGTGTACACGACTGATTTTTATCCTATGGACAGAGTCTCCCACCTCAGCTGTAGATCTCTGCAGTTCATCCAGAGTGATCATGGGCCTCTTGGCTGCATCTCTGATCAGTCTTCTTGTTTGAGCTGAAAGTTTAGAGGGACGGCCGGGTCTTGGTAGATTTGAAGTGGTCTGATACTCCTTCCATTTCAATATGATCGCTTGCACAGTGCTCCTAGAGATGTTTAAAGCTTGGGAAATCTTTTTGTATCCCGTTTTCATTTTTCATCAAATGATACTAAAAAAATATTCATAACTAACTAATAATCAAACTCATTGGCATTGGCTCATTTTTTGTGAAAAACATATATCAAAACACACGTTTTGAAAGAAATGTAACATAAGAAAGGTAAAGGGCAAATATTAGCCATGGAAGCTGTTAATATTGCTTGCAATTTAGGTGAAGCGAGCATGTGTAAAGCATTTTAATTTACAATTTTTTGAAGCCTGAAATGTGTCAAAAGTTTGAAAAGTTCAAGGAGGCCGAATACTTTTGCAAGGCACTGTATACTGTTGATGCAGTATTTTTAAAAAATCTCCCAACCCTCACATTTTTGTAAATATTTGATTATATTTGATGAAAAATATGACACTTTGATACAGTCTACAGTGTATATTTGCTGTTGCCTCAAAGTAACTCAACACATAGCCATTAATGTCTAAACCACTGCAATAAAAGTCTGTACACCCCTAAGTAAAAATGGGCAAATTGTGCCGAATTAACCATTTTCCCTCCCCAGTGTCATGTGACAAGTCACACTTTAAAATGTGCCATTTTTGAACAATTCTCTCATACTGCAAATGGTTATTTAACATGTCGTCTCATGGTAAATAACTCTCTAAGGATATGAAAGAAACAGAATTGTTGCTTTCAATGTCCTGAAGCTAAAAAAAATACCCCAATAGCATTATGCTGCCATAGCTTCCATGGAGCATGGCGAAAGTCATGGAACACAATTTTAGTTAATTATCCATGATATACTAATACTGGCTGGTGCTCTAGTTTAAGAAAACTTTAGAGAAGAGCTTCTTCCACATGTTCAAAAACCAAGTAACCACATCTACAGGGCAGATGAATCATCATCATTTGGGCTAATCTGTGTAGAAGTGAAATTGTCTAAACATTATTTTAGTCCACTGGAGCCGTTAGTGATGGAGAGAGATTTGTTCCTGCAGGTGTTCTCCTGCAGGTCTAATTAAAGTGATTAAAGTCATTTAGGAGCTGCGATGTCATCATGCTGTTATCACTTATCTCCACAGCCAAACACTCACAGGCTGTCGGTAATGAACCATAGACACTAAAGTGGAGCATATGGTTATATCTGCTCCAGCTGCTGTGATCTCTCTGCTCGCAACATCTCATCACTACACACAACATATATACCCTACTGTCCCTGTCAATACAAGATATTAGTTCATAAACACCTAAACAAACACCTATATGTTAGATTAGGGGATATCAGTCCATAAGCAACTTAATAAATACTCCTATACAATAGACAAGGAAATATCTGTCCCTAAATGCCTGTATAAACACTCCTACACACTAGAATAAGAGATATTAGTCCATAAACACCTTAATAAATACTCCCATACAATAGAAAAGGGCATATTAGTCCCTAAATGTCTCAATAAACCCTCCTATACACTAGGATAGGTTATATAAGTCCGAAAACACTTCACTGAACATTCATATAAACTATAATAAGAGATATTAGTCTGTAAACATCCCAATAAATACTCCTACACACTAGAATATGATCTATAAGTCAATAAACACCCTCAGTAAACACTCATATACTCTAGAATAGCAGATATTAGTCCAAAAACACCCCAATGAATATTCATATAAACTATAATAAGAGATATTAGTCTGTAAACACGCCAATAAACACTCATTTACAGTAGTATAGAAGTTATGGTCTATAAACACCCTCAACAAACACTCATATACACTAGAATAGGAGATTTTAGTCCACACAAATCTCAATAAACAACCTTATACACTAGAATTGGACATTTTAGTCTATAAACACTCTCAACAAATACTCATATACACTAGAATAGGAGATATTAGTCCATAAACATATCAATAAACAACCTCATACACTAGAATAGGACATTTTAGTCTATAATCACCTCAGTAAACACTCATATACATTAGAATAGGATATATTAATCCATAAACACCTCAATAGAAACTCCTATACACTAGAATAGAACATATTAGGCCATACATAATCCTAATAAACACTTCTATACAGTAGAATTGGGCATAATAGTACATAAACACCCCTGTAAACACTTCTATACACTAGAATATGAGATATTAGTCAACAAACACCTCAATAAACACTCCTATACACTAAAATTAGATATATTCATCTATAAACAACTGAATAAACACTCCATAAACACATGGACTAATATGACATATTAGTCAATAAACATCTCAATAAACAGTCCTACACAATAGAATAAGAGATATTAGTTCATAAACAACCTAAATAAACACTACAATACACTACAATAGGAAATATTAGTCCATAAAAATTTCAGTAAACACTACAATACACTAGAATAGGATATATTAGTCCATAAACACTCCTATACAGTAGAATAGGAAAAATATTAGTCTATAAACACAGCAATAAACATTGCTATACACTAGAATATATGTATTAGTCAATAAATACTCCAATAAATACAACTATTTACTAGACTAGGAGATATCAGTACATAAATACCTTAATTAATGTATCATACACTAGAAAGGGAAATATTTACGGAACAATACACAAGAGGGAGGGCTATAACGTGTAATATTGGCAGGCCAAGTGCCGTAGATCAGCACAGCAGTGCCAATATTACACATTATAGCCCGAACCTCGAGTGTATTATTGCGATTACACCTCAGTTCCATTATCGCTGTTTATTGAAAGATTTTGAGTTAAAGAGGACGAGAAAAATGAAATTGTTTAAAGTTAAAATAGTTCCATTGCTGCTCTGCTTGTAGCTGCACTGTTTGGCTTGTAAGTGCTTCATCCTTGGTAGGTTACCTTTGGTTACAGTGCATTACCGACACTCATAAAATTTCTCTCAGCCATTAAACACCTTAATAAACACTCAGATACACTTGAACAGGACATACTATACCACAAACACCTCAACAAATACAATAATACACTAGAACAGTAGATTTTAGTGCGTAAACAATAACAGTAAACAGTACATTAATCCTGAGCTTCTCTGTAGAGTCTTTAGAGCAGGTCTAAAGGGTCGTTATTCTCTTTTCAGTCCTGCTGGAGCTTCTTGTGCTGAGAGGAAGTACCGTGTCTGACCCTCAGACCTCCTGGTACGTGCAGCTCCATGACTTGGCAAAGTGCTTGTGGGAAAAGCTTGCTGGGCAGCGTGAGCAGCTCAGGTGCAGCTGGGAACAATAGCATGAGTTATAGTCCTGCTAGCAGACTGGGGCAGAGGGAGCTCGTAGATTAATACACCAGCAGCAAAAGAGAACATGTCAGATGTTGATATTGTCCTACACTGATGCTGAGCAGCTGTGCTGAATGATCTACAGTCGCATACCAAAAAAATACTGACATTTGGAATAGAATTAAACTTTATATATGTGAATGCAATAAAGATTACAAACTTAGAGTTTAGGTTAATTTGGAGAAAACTGTACTCTGAGAGGAAAGTGTAGCGCAGATCTAGTAGTCCAGATATATCTTTCATTTTGGGCATTTTAGAGATTCCTCTAGACCTGATCTCCATGTTTTTAGACATTGAGAGGAAATCTATGTTCTTGGTGGAGACCCGTGCAGACACTTGGAGAACATGGAAACTCCACCAAGATAGAGACTTGAACCCAAGACGCCAGCGCTGGAGCGCAAACATGCTTATCACTAAGCCACCATACTGCGGCATCACATCAATGTCAAAAGTCAGGGGCACAAAAAAAATAAATTAACCTGCATTTTTTAACATTTCGTGTGTGTAAATTTACTTTTCGCGAGCACAAATGTGAAATGTGAAAAAAAAGGGAATCGTACTCAACCTTCTTTTTACTTCCTCTCAGGTATTTTTTCCTCTCAAACTACTACCAACAGCCAGAGAAGGGTGGAGAAAGAAGGACAGATGGAGAGTTAGCTAACTAATTAGCTAGCTATGCTAAAATCTAAACTAACACTAACATCTAAAATCCAGGGTTCAGCACCTGGAGTGACGGCTTCTCCAGAGCTGTTTGCCCAGGATTTGCGCCTGGAGCAGGTTGTTTGGATTTTAGCATAGCTAGCTATCTAGCTAACTCTCCTGCTGTCCTTCTTTTCTCGCCATCCTCTGGCTGTTGGTAGTAGGCAGTCCGTCACAAACTCTGTAGATATCGGCCAATAGCATTCACTGAGGGAGGTGACACTGACTCCGCCCCCAAACTGTCAAAACCAGCCCTATCTACCTTTAGAGTGCAAAAGAAAAAGAGAAAAAGGAGCTGTAGGCTGTATAAGGTTTCTGATAAAATGGACAGTGAGTAAAAACACAAGGTAGGTATTTCCAATAAAATGGCCAGTGACTGCATAGCACAGTGTACTATTGGTCTCAGTGGTGGTATTGGTGGAGAAGAGCTGCAGTACAGTAATACTGAAGCTGTTTGCACATTACAGTATAATAACTCATTCAGTCACAGCAAGATCAATCAGCCGTACATCCGCAGAGCTCAGCAACAGTAATCAATCACAGGGATTTCTGCTCCCATATTGATTAGTCTAGTGGAGGCTGTAAAGTTGGAAGTGATTTTTTTTAGTGTAGGCTGTGCGGGAGCTGCTGCAGGAGTCGAGTGTGTTATTGACTCAGCATACACACACACAGAGTCTGGTTAGCATCTCATGACAGTGTGTCCAAACTGTAGTCAGTACATCACTTTACCGGTCCATCATAGACACGAACACTGTAACAATACTGTACATTGGGAAGGCCCTACTTCTGCTCTTACAACAGCCTGAATTCTTCATGCAACGGATTTTAGATGTTGAGAACATTCCTTTAAGAATATTTAGTCGTTGAGACAAATGTATTACATACAAGCGTTCTTGCAAATGTTTTAGGGGCTGTGAATGCTCTAAATATTCCAAAAGTCTCTGGCCTTCAAGTGATGACTGATATGGTACCTAGTTTTTAACTGTCCAGTGTTGGTGAGCCATTGCAGCCTCAGCTTTCTGTTCTCTGCAGAGAAAAATAGACCCCAACTTGGTTCTTTTCTATTGTAGCCCACAGTGGCGTGCAGTGAATATAGTAGGCACCCCTTCTGCAACACCCCCCCCCCCAAGTGACACATAGATAAAAAGGACAATAACTACATATTCTCTGTCTTGACTGAGTTATATGAACTTAATACACATCAACAGCCCACAAATACAGCTACAAACTACAAAAGTATACAATAGACCACAACAATAAATGCTTAAATTTCCTACAACTACAGGCATTCAATAAATAGCACTCATTTGTATGACGACAGTCCGCCAGGGCAGCCAAAACATTAAGCATAAAACATACACACCAAAAAATCACCAGTCAGGCGGCCTATTATTGTGAATCAGTTTCACATTGAAGAACCGCCTTTAAAAGGGCTTTTTTAATATGATGCGACACAATATCTGTCTTATTTGCAGCCGCAATTCCGTGATAGTTAGCTATGCGCGCTGTTTTACGACTAATTAAAGCGTACCCCTTCAGCAGAGCGCTCAGAAGGGGTTAGACCACCATGGCCCCGCCCCCGGAGTGAAAATCATGAATCTGATTGGTTAGATTGTCCTATGACTTTGCTAATAGACTCATTAATACACCCTTCTCAAAATCAGGAGAAGGGTCCACGAGCAGACACAAGGGGGCAGAAGCCATTTTAAAAAGCTTCGATTGGTCAGTCCCGCTGTCAGTCAGATAAGCAACTAATAAGCAACCAATAGCAACTGAAAACACAGACTAATGCTTTGAATTCCATGATGATTTGAAGTCCATACACTTACAATAACTATAATATATATTTCCTGGTTAAAACTTATGTAATTATTTACATGCACTTATTGTCACCCCTTCTCTAAAGGGTTAGAATGGCCTCACTGCACACCACTGGTAGCCCGTCTTCCTAAAGGTTGGACAAGTTCAGCATTCTGAGATCTAGGATGGACTATCGTGAACTGTGGTCAAACGAATCATTGTTCTAGATCTTTTTAGAAATAGAGCTACATCCAGGATGCTTCCTTTAACAACACACTTTTCACCAGAGATGTTTATGCATTTTTCAACAAGACAATGCAAAACCACATGCTCCATACCTTACAAAGACATAGCTGTGGAAGAAGGGAGTTTGAGTACTGCACTGGTCAGTCTGCAGTCCTGACCTCTCCTCGATAAAAATGTGTTCAATTTTGAAAAAAAAAACAATTTTGTGTGTATTTATCTTGATGTCGATTTTGTTCTATTCTATTTTATTGTGTTCTTATTTTTATTTGATCTTATTTTACCTATATTTATCTATTAACAATTGCTCCTGGGTGTAAACTGGATCATGAGATCACAATTTCGTTCCACCTTATGTACCACATGTGATGCGAATGACAATCAAAAATCTCTTGAATCCTTGAAAGGATAGAAGATCCTGTACTGTTGCACACCTTAAAGAGTGACTAAACCCTAAAAAATGGGTGGGGTAGTTTAGGAGGGGCACTGGGTGATGTATGGGTTTAGAGGCAGGGCAGGAGGGAGGGAGAGCTGATTGGTTGAGCTGCAAAAGAAGTGTGTGCCTCTGGAAGTGTGCAGGTGTAGAGGGTTGGACGTCAGCAGGGGGGCGGTATTATTAATTGACTGATCTGCATATTGGGATGTGTCTGTGTACCAAACTACACTTCTCATTCTCGCCTATAGCACAGCGGAACCTGAGAGGGCTCTGCAGAGGCAAAATTTTACAACAATAAAAGTGTTTTTTAAAGGTTAGGAAATGTTTATTAAAATTCTAAGCATCACTGGTATGTTTCATTACGTTTCCTTATGTTTTAAAAATATGGTTTAGGGTTTAGTGGCTCTTTAAGACTTGTTTGCAGGAATAATGGGAAAAAAACATATTTTAAGTTTTGTAAGATAAAGGCCATCATTGCAAAGATGGCGGCCAGTTTAACAGACTTTTCTTCAAAGACTTTGGCTGAACCACCACTCTCTTACATAAACTTAAGGGTTAATCGGCCTAAAGCTTTGGTCCAAACCAAATCCAGAATGACAGAAATCTGCCCAAAGCCAACTCAACCTACACCACCAATTTCCAAATCTGAACCTGACATGAGCTCGACAAAAATCTGCCCAGACTCCAAACTACCACCAATCAGTGACCAACAAATTATCCTGTGTTCTGAATAAAGGTCCTTTTGGGACATTCAGACATGCATGACTGTAACAATACACGCATTGTTAACCAATAACAACCAATCATCCAGTCTCTCTCCCTCACTCTCTCTCCCTCACAGTACGTTTCTATCGACTAGCACTCCCTCCCCCTGCTTTAGCTGACAGTAACAGGTTCCTGGTGTAGCCGGCTCCATCAATACACATGCCAATACACACACAATCAACATCCATCACACCCAGAGCAGCTGAAGGACCGGAAAACACTTCCAGGAAACTGTTAAAGCAGCATTATGTAGCCCGTTTATCTTAAAACAGCAGCTTCAGGATCATGTTGATGCTCCACTGACTGTAATAGGTGGTAGTGGAATCTCTATCATTCTCATTCTGTGTCGGAACACTGCTACTGCACTATGGAACTTTGGTGGAGCCGCACAAAATCCTTTCCTCTAAACTAGTGTAAAATTCTTGAATATTACTCTACAGACTCAGTCCACATGCTTCTCCCACTTCAGATACTGCTTCTGGATCTCTAAACTCTGCAACTAATGCACATGTACAACTGTCACTCATAGCTTGATTTGTATTTATTACAGTGGAGTAAGTGAATAATTTTGATTTCTTAAATAAGCAGGTGTCCCAAAACTTTTGTTCACATAGGGGTATATAACTGAAATTATTCAAATTGTGGAAAACATTGTTGCAGATGACTATATACAGATCTGGGAAAAAATGAAAGACCAATATAATGAGTTTCTTTGATTTTACCAAACTAAAAACCTCTGCAATATAATCAAGAGGAAGATGGATGATCACAAGCCATCAACCCAACTGAACTGGTTGAATTTTTGCACCACAAGGTTATCCAAAAACAGGGTGTAAGACTGGTGGAGGAGAACATGCCAAGCTGCATAAAAACTGTGATTAAAAACCAGGGTTATTCCACCAAATATTGATTTCTGAACTCTAAAACTTATGAAACTTGAATATGAATATGCACTAGTATTATTTGAGGTCTAAAAGCTCTACATCTTTTTTGTTATTTCACCTATTTCTCATTTTCTGCAAATAAATGCTCTAAATGATAATATTTCTTTGGAATTTGGGAGAAATGTCTGTAGTTTATAGAATAAAACCACAATGTTTATTTTACTCAAACAAAAATCTATAAATAGCAAGATCAGACAAACTGATTCAGAAACTGAAGTGTTCTCTTATTTTTGCTGTGTAGAACCAAAAGGGTTCCACTGGGTGAAAAATGTACAGTAATAGACACAAGTGTGGGAACCCATGATTTTTTTTTTGTTTTAATTTCTCCCACAAAATTGTTGCCTTTAAGCATGTTTTTAATGTTTATTTCCTTTGTGTGTATTAGAACATAATTTCACATACAACTACAAAATTGGACAAACTTTTTACTGTTTTACTGGGGATGTAGGGTAATGTTATTATTACCAGAGAATTTTTTGTCATTATTTTAAAACAAGAATTAAGAATAAATTAATCTTTCTATTAATCCTGTGTGAAAATGTACCTCCTATTGTTACTAAAAGTGGATTAAAATATGGATTATCATTATGTTGTTTTAAAGGTATTTATAATGCATTAAACGCCTTCATAATACATTATGTTGCATACATAATATTTTACATGAATTGTCATAGCCTTACAGCCTCTTACAATATTATAATATAAGTATTTAGTATTTCTAGTACTTTATAACACACAATAAAGTGTCACATCATAAAGACAGACTTTAAAATGCATTCTATTGGTATGTACAATATTCTCATGAACAGATACTGTTTAGCATTAAGCCTCTCACTATAAAAAAACATACTAGTAATTTATATTATGTTTTGTATGACAATATAAGTTAAGTAGTTATTAATTATTATACAAGCCTATGACAATCATTATATACAATAAGTATTATGTATGCTATATATGTCTCGCAGGCCAGACGTGAGGTAGACACACTCTTTACATATAAAGTTTATCAATCAAGTGGTTAATAACAGGAAAGCAGCAAGAACAAACAACACACCAGAGTGAGCAGGCAAAAGGGTCATATACAGGGAAATACAACAGGTAAAGGGCTAGGCAGAAAGAGAAGTGCAATTAAAGAAAAAAAGGCAAGGCAACTGAGTAGTAACTCTAGTAAACAAATAAAAGAAATGCTTAGTAGAAGAGCTAGAATTAACTAGATTCAATACTCAGCGAGGAGCACAAGAAACAGAGGGGTATAAATACGAACAAGACCAGGTGTGAGTAATCAGAAGCTCGGAGAGCGTGAACACCGTAGCGCCACACAATTTAGTCCGGAAGGTCCGGTGTGAGTGCATGCTGGGAGTTTGAGTCTTTGTTGTGTGAAACAAAGTTCAGAGCAGGAACACTGACAATGTCAGAACTTTAAAACTGACGATATAATGCATTATAAAAACATTTCTAACAAATGATGTATACAGGATTCAAAAGAAGGGTTCCAACAATTTCTCATCCATTCAAATCAGTCGTAAATTTGTTCCTGCCATCCTATATTAAAAATGCATTACCCTATCTTCCCAGGTAAAGCTTATCTTGTCCTATAAAGCTTTAGAGAAAGAAAGTTGAGCTGCTTCCAAACTTTTGATTTGTAGCATACATTGTCTTTCCAACTTTCTCTCCTTCTCTCTCTCTCTCTCTCTCTCTTTTAGATTATGGGCCTTTGTTCTCGCTCGATCTCTCTGCTCCTCATTATCTCTGCAGAACATCTGTTTGTAGTCACGGCCTCTCCTTGACCTGCGTTCTCATTGTTACTCTGAAGGCACTCTGAAAATAAACGCAGTCTGGACAGAGCCCAGGACTTCCACCAAGCTCAAACTCAGGACTCGGTAATATGAAGGGGATAAAACACTCAAGAGAGGCGGTTTCCTTTAAAGTTAAAGTCAAGAAGAGCCGATTTCCCATATCTTAACTGAAGCCAAACATCTAAAACACTGGAGATACTCGCCTGTACTAATGGAATTAATGGAGGCTTACATACATCAGTATAGTATACGCCTAATGTTAACTGGAAGCACAGAACATCACACACTCTCCTCAAACCCTGTCAGATGTGTCTAGAATCAGAGTTCTTTTAGTGATGTGTGTGCTTCTACAGTCACCAGACTTTTTGGGTACGGATAAATTATAAATATAAAACATGGACTCCTTGAATCCATTGGTTTTTCCTCTATACAAACAAAGCCATACTTTTCTGGAATGTTTCAGAAATTTTTAACCATAGTTTTTGTAGTAGGGACCAGAGGCAGAGCCAGACTTGCTGACTAATCTGGTACACCTGCACCCTTTTCCTAGATCAAGCATCTCGGACTGCCTTCATTGAGTTTCCATATATATTCCATAAAATGTAGAGATTCAGATGATTAACAAATGATTAACTTGACTACAACTCAGCTACTCCATGTAATGCAGACGCTAAGCCCAGCCTTCTCGCTGCCACACCTAGTCTACATGTACACTATATGTCCAAATGTCTGGACTCGCCCCTTTTAATTATAAAAGCCTTCTCTGCACAGCTACTGGAGACAGTTATTTTGATTTTTGTAAGAATAAATTTGATTTAGTAACTATGAATAAGCAGGTGTCTCAATACTTTTGTCAATGTAATGTATCCTCATCCACATTCAAGGTGGTCAGTGTTTCTGCTTATGTCGCTTTAGACATACCCACTCATTAACATACCCACTCATTAACCCTCTCCTCCATCACTAGTGATGCCCCAAAACCAGGAGGTGTGACCTCATGTGAAGTCAGACACCTCCTCTTTTTGAACTGCTGAGTAGCCAAGTGTGCTTGGAGGAAAGCGCAGCGATCCGTTTCCCATACATCAGCTCACAGACGCCTTGTGCTGATCAACATCACCCTTTGGAGTTGTAGGGCTTAATGATGAAGTCTGTCCTAATGCAGTCTGTGCTAACGCTGTGGTAGCGATGCAAGATGAGGTCCTTGGAGCTATTGGATTTTGTTTGGTGGTAGGGCTTAATGATGAAGTCTATGCTAATGTAGCCTGTGCTAACACTGTGGTAGCCATGTTGGATGAGAACTGAAGCTGGCATTATACGTCACAGTTTTCCTTTCACTGGCTCAGAAAGATTTGGTTCAGCCATAACAACCATTTGGCCCTGCAGTAGAAATGAAGCCTGTGTGAGTGTGTGTATGAGAGAGTGTGTGCAAGTGAGTGTGTGAGTGCACAGTGGTGATGGATGTGTTTGGCAGAACACTGTCGGACTCTTACTGAGTGTCTGAGAGTGATTTACACTGAGGCTCAATAACACTCCCGGTACAGAGCGCTCTGCTTATGGCCCGTCAGCAGCTGTAAAACAGCTCTACTGACTCTGACCTTTATTATCAGACTGTCTAATATAGGAGAGTACAAGCAAGTCTACGATTCTGAAGAACACTGGTAAGTAATCTAATAATTACTTAAAATTAAATATTTGTTTATGTTAAAATAATTATTATTATGGCTGGCCATTGTGTATTATATACATATCTGATTTATATTAATGTTTATTCTTATTATACTATTTTCAAGTTATCCGCACCATTCTACAGGGGTTGGACAATGAAACTGAAACACCTGGTTTTAGACAGTTCAGGTGGAAACAGGAGAGTTGGGGTGCACATTGAATTCTGCTGTGATTTGGGCAGCCGTGGTTTTATGTTTTTTGGATACAATCCGGGTTAGCACCCGAACATCACATTCAGACAGCTTGAGTCCACAGTTAATCCTGTTGGATGTGGTTGGTCCTTCTTGGTGGTATGCTGACATTACCCTGGATACCGTGGCTCTTAATACATCACAAGGACTTGCTGTCTCGGTCACAGATGCGCCAGCAAGACGGGAACCAACAACTTGTCACCTATAATGTTGTGTGCATTGCAATATTTTGAGCAAAACTGTGCTCTTACCCTGCTAATTAAACTCTGCTCTTACTGGTGCAATGTGCAATTAATGAAGATTGGCCACCAGGCTGCTCCAATTTAGCCATGAAACCCCCCACACTAAAATGACAGGTGTTTCAGTTTCATTGTCCAATGAACTCCAAACTGTTAAGTAAAGTTTAATTTGCCCAACAGCCACCAAACTGCATGCACTCCATCAGGGCAAGTCCACAAACTCTAACCCTCAGACATACTGACCCAAACTCTGTCATCTGTCATTTTTTAAATCCATCATGCTTCCCACTTTAGCAGCACAATCATTCTGAGTTTCCTTCCAGAAATGCACTTCTGAACTTCTGGTTAAAATAAAATAATCCAGGTAGACCAGTCACACATCTTCTCTCAGGTAGACTAATCATGCACTTGCACTCACGTAGACCAATCAATCACTTACCTGCACTTAGGTAGACCAATCACTCACCTCCACTCAGGGATAGTAAGCACCTATCTGTATTTAGATCATTCACCTGTACGCACACAGACCAATAAATCATTTACCTGACCTCAGGTAGACCAATCACTCACCTGTACACATAGTAGTAAGCGCCTACCTAAACATAGGACAGTCACCTATTCTCACGTAAACCAATCAGCCACCTGTCCTCTGGTAGACCAATCACTCACCTGCACTCTGGTAGACCAATCACTCACCTGCACTCATAGTATAGTAAGCATCTACCCATACTTGCACTCAGGCAGACCAATTAGTCATCTGACTTCAGGTAGATCAATCACTCATCCGCACACATAATATAGTAAGCATCTATGCATACTTAGAACAGTGACCTGCACTCACGTAGACCAATCAATCTGGCCAGTCAATCAGGCCTCCCTCTGGTGGACCAATCACTTGCATGCACTCATAGGATAGTAAGCATCTACCTGTACTTAGTACAGTGACCTACACTCAGGTAGACCAATCACTCACCTGCTCTCAGGCAGGCCAATCTTCCTTGCACTCTACTAGACCAATCACTCACCTGCACTCAGGTAGACCAATCATTTACCTGTACACAGGTAGATTAATCAGTCACCTGGCCTCGGGTAGACCAATCTCCCATGCGATCTGGTAGACCAATCACTCACCTGCACTTAGGTAGACCAATAAGTCATCTGGCCTCAGGTAGACAAATCTTCCCTGCTCTCAGGTAGACCAATCACTTACCTTCTCTCAGGTATACAAATCACTTGAAGCATTCATACTATTGTAAGCATCTACACATACTTAGAACAGTCACCTGCACTCAGGTAGACCAATCAGTTATCTGACCTCAGGTAGACCAATCATGTACATGCACTCATAGTATAGTAAGCATCTACCTGTACTGCAGTAGTAATTTACCTTTACTACCTCTACTTTAACTCAAACACAGGGTTTGCATACAACTCTACTTCTAAAATAGGGGGTCGTTGTGAAAGCTACTTTTGACCGAGAGAAGACATAACATTTCTTGATGGTGTTGATATATGACCTTTTTTTGCATTATACAACTTTAACCTGAATTTTTGGATTGTGTGGTTTCAAGTACAGAATCATACTTGTTTTAACGTAGAAAAATGCTCTTTTTATATTCAGTCATGAGAAGTTTATAGTAAATCACTCCAAGTGCAGCCCTTGGGCTCTATTTTTGTAATCTATGTAATGAATTAGGACGTGTTGGTGTGTCTTTGGTATCATGAGGACCAGTGTGTCACTCGCCATTCCCTTTAAGAGCCAGGTGTGCTCTGACGCATTGATATCTTAACAGTGCAGCACTTTTGCACACAGAAAAGATTGCCAGTAGTTTGTTTGTCCTAATATGTAGGGAGAGGATTTTACTACTGTTATTGTGTAGGGCAGCCATCTTGGATTATAAACTCTGGGTCTGACTTTCATACTACAAAATCCAACTAGCAGGAGCGTTCTGTTTAAAATTTTGAACTTGGCAACTAGGAAATTCCAACATCAGAGCTTAAAAATGGAACTCAATAAAATATCTTTTTTTTTATTTATAGATGCACATTTACAAACATACACAGAAGCAAGAGGAGGGAGAAAAAAGAGAGAGGAAAAAATAAAAATAAATAAAACAATGACAAGACAGACTGATTGGGTGCTGTAAATGAAGAAATGTCATTAAGAGAAGCTAAAATATGACAGAGAGGGACGACAAGTCCTAAACTAGGATTCAAAAAATTTACATCCACAAGAAAAAGGCCTTTGACCGATTCCCTGTGAACAAAACTAAAAGCACAATTTCACCTCTGCTTATCACACGGACACCCAGTAGATATTTCACTGTGTGTGTTGTGTGTGTGTGTGTGGAGTCATAAATCTTGTTTTATCAGTCCTCGTTGGAGGAGAGAGCTTTAATCTTGTTCTCGTGTCTGAGTGACAGATTCTGCCCTTCAACTGAGGTTACACACACACACACACACACACACACACACAACTGATTACTGTTTCAGAGCTTGATTAGAGAAGGTTCAGCCCCAAACTGAATAGATGACCCTCCAGTGTCTGCAGGTGTGTCTGTGTGTGTGACCGCTTCATGACCCCACCGTTACCCTGCAGGACCTGCGGGACGTCCACACTGCTCTCCAGACCACAACACTGCCAACAAAACACGCACCTGTCAATCAAATCCTCTTAACAAGAACAACAAGACCAACAAGCTCTGGGAACCATTCACAGTCAACACATGTTTCAAGTATTGGTGGACACTCTTTCTAATGAATGCAGCATTCAGTTACAATAAGTTGCAGTTATTGCTGACACAGGTGTGCAAATGCACACACAGCTTGGCCTGTGCCTGTTGGGAAGTAATGGAAGTACTGCTTAACTCAGGACTACATATGATTTTGATGGATAAAGATCATGATGAAAACATTTTTGTGATTTTGATTTAAAAAAAAAAAAAATATATATATATATATATATATATATATATATATATATATATATATATATATATATATATATATATATCCTTTATATAAATATATATATATAAAGAGACCACTAAAATTGACAAATTTCTTTAATTTTACCCAATTGAAAACCTTTGGAATATAGTCAAGAGGAAGATGGATGATCACAAACCATCATACCAAGCTGAACTGCTTGAATTTTTGCGCCAGGAGTAAAGGCATGAAGTTATCCAAAAGCAGTGTGTAAGACTGGTGGAGGAGAACATGCCAAGATGCATGAACACTGTGATTAAAAACCAGGGTTAATCCTTAAAATAATGATTTCTCATGTAAATATGAACTCCTTTTTTACATTATGTGAGAAATGTTGTTTGTAGTTTATAGAATAAAACAACAATGTTCATTTTACTCAAAAATATACCTATAAATAGCAAAATCAGAGAAACTGATTCAGAAACTGAAGTGGTCTCTTAATTTTTTCCAGACCTGAATCTGTTCATAAAGTAGAATATGATGATGATGATGAATTTTGGAGGAATAATGATAGACTCAGGTTAACTTGCTAATAATTAGGTACCTAGGACAGCATGATTTTTATTAAAACTTGTGGTGATCATGATGCTGATGGACTTAGAACAACCTATGATTTTGAAAAAAATGATGACTATGGACTCACGACTCCATGTTTTAAATTAAAAATTTACATTTTTTATCATATCGCCCGAAATTAAAGATTATATTGCAATATCATTTTTGCCATTTTTGTAAAGGTGTATCTGTGTACTGTATATATTGTAATATGTAAAAAAGAAACAAAGCCAGTGCCACAAAACAAATAAAAACGAACTCACTAAAGAGCTTATGACAAAGATGTGAAAATAGATGGGATATTATAACAAAAGTAAAAATTTGTAATAAAAAAAATATTGAAAAAAATCATCAGTGAAAAAAAGTAGTTTTCTGCTTATTTCCCTGAATTACCACTTTTACCCATTAGATTTCCCTTGTATTTTTGACATCAGACACTTCAGACAACCACAACTTTCCCAGTGTTCTGTAATGACTACAGAGCCAATACATTAGGGGCAGGGAGACGGGGGCCTTTTAAAGTACGGTCCCAGCACGCTTTACTTCTTCATGTTGCCTGCTCAAAATTACCAAAAAACACAAAAAATGCAAAACAACAAACCTAAAACATCTATTTAACCACAACCTAACACCACAAGACCTGAAAAACAATCCTTCATACACAATTCCTTAATAATTAAACAATTTTAAAAAATGAAGGGCACCCCAAAGCATTATGGGAAACCTCCTATGTAACAGTGTCACATGACTCTGTGTGGGTCAGTGGTTGTATTTACTGTGTAACTTTTAATATATAAAATAGGAACAAAGCAAGTGCCAAAAACAACTAAACTAACTCACTAAAGAGCTTCTGACAAAGATGTGATGGAAAAAAGATGGGATATTGTAACACAAGTAAAAATGTGTAATAAACAAATATTTAAAAAAATTGATCAGTGAAAAAAAGTAAATTTCTGTTTATTTCCCTGAATTGCCACTTTTACCCATTAAATTTCCCTTGTATTTTTGACATCAGACACTTCACACAACAACAACTTTCCCAGTGTTCTGTAATGACTACAGAGCCAATACATTAGGGGCTGGGAGACGGGGGCCTTTTAAAGTACGGTCCCAGCATGCTTTACTTCTTCATGTTGCCTGCTCAAAATTACCAAAAAACACAAAAAACGCAAAATAACAAACCTAAAACATCTATTTCACGAACTAACACCACAATACCTGAGAAACAATCCTTCATACACCATTCCTTAATAATTAAGGATGTTTGAACAATAATTAAATATCGGTTTTTATCGCGATAAGAAATGTTTCAATATGGGTGATATCATTTTTGTGGTATTTCGATATGTAATAATAACAGAATCTGACTATATGCAAAAAAAAGTGAGTGTTTATTTATTTTGACTGTTTTTTAAATATTATATAATTTCTTTTGTGGGAGGAGGTTTCAAAGACTTAAATTAAAATTTCAGACAGTAGCAGGTACAGATTTTCATTGTAGGGATTCTTAGCAGTGCTAATGAGGCCTTCTAAGTGTTCATATCAATATTGAAATTTTATCGTATTGACTAAAATTAAGGAATATTTCGCAATACACTTTTTTGCTAAATCGTCCAGCACTATGCTATAGTTATACAATGTGTTGTTTTTTTTTAATATTTTTTAAATAAAGTCTAAAAAAAAAGAAAACACTTAAGGACAATCATTGAGAGATTAATTCACAACACACACACACACACACACAGACACACACACACTGTGAGAAGTGCTGAACGCTGAGCTGATGGAGATCATTAGCAGGCAGTAGCAGCTGCTGGGTGGCAGCCAATCAATCGCTCGCCAGTTTCTCTCAACACTGGAATCTGGACTGTGATGGACGGCCTCATGAGCCAGTTAAGGACGCGGATGCGCGCGCACACACACACACACACACCTCCCTTCAGTGTGTGTTTGCATCTTAGGCTTAAGTCTGGAGCTCCAGCAGTGATGGATGATCCACTCAATACAGACAGCTGTAGCCTCTCTATCTTCCTCTCTCGCTCATATTCTCTTTCTTTCTTTCTCTCTCTCTCTCTCTCTCTCTCTCTCTTTTTCACTTTTGCTCACCCCTACTGGCTCACTCTCTCTGTCTTTCACTCGAACATTCTCTATCTCTTTCATTCCTGCCTCTTTCAGCCCTATCTCTGTTTCTTTCTCTTTTTCATCCCTACTGACTCTAAAACACTCTTACTATCTCTCTTGTTCTCACTCTTGCTCTCTCTATCCCCCATTTCCCTTTCTTTCTTTTTTCACTCCAACTGTTCCTCTTTCCCATCTCCACTGCCCTTCTCCTTATCTCCCTTTCATTTTTTTCAAACTGCCGCAAAAACACAACACCACTTGAGGTAAACACGCTTTGAGGATAACACTAAGCGTTCATTGTGTTAGATCAGCTGATAGACATAGATTCTGGCTAAAAACGGGTGATGGGAGAAGAGTGTGGACAGAGAAAGAGAGATAACTCTCTCTGACCACACTTACGAAGGGCTGTCACATCAGTAGAAATTAAACCTGCCACCTCAAGAGGACAGAACCTGTGCTTGGAGACAGCTGCCACAAAAAATACCACAAAATACTGGACTGTGGATTGTGTCAGTGTGCAGAACAGGACAAACCATAACAGGAATTACAATCTTATCAGAGGAACAGAGAACTGAATACACACACACACATCCTGCACTCTAAATCACACTGAGGAAACAACAGACAGACTGTCCACTAACCACACACAAACACACACACATGTGCACACTCAAGAAAAGACATAGCATAGCATCCTGTATATGGAGGTCTCATGTTAAGCCTTTCAATCCTGCCTTTGCTGTGGAGGAACACACTGCCCCAACTGCTGGTGTGATGATCTGTGGAGCCATGGCATACAAAAGTTGGTTACCCCTAGTAGTGATTCAAGGAAAAAAAAAAAATTAAGAGACCACTTCAGTTTCTAAATAAATTTCTCTAATTTTGCTATTTTCAGGTATATGTTTGAATAAAATGAACATTGTTGTTTTTATTCTATAAACTAGGACATTTCTCCCAAATTCCAATAAAAAATATTGTCATTTAGAGCATTCAAATAATGCAAAGAAAACAAGTTCATATTCATAAAGTTTTAAAAGTTCAGAAATCAATATTTGGTGTAATAAACCTGGCCCATAATCACAGTTTTTATGCATCTTGGCATGTTCTCCTCCACCAGTCTTACACACTGCTTTTGGATAACTCCTGGTGCAAAAATTCAAGCAGTTCAGCTTAGTTTGATGGCTTGTGATCATCCATCATAGTCTTGATTATATTCCAGAGGTTTTCAATTTGGTAAAGAAATGTAATAATTTTAAAGTAGGCTTTTTTTCCAGAGCTGTATATGCATTACATTTAAGCATATACTCAAGCTTCATTACTTTTCAATTATCAACATATTTCTGCACTCTTATTTCTGTCAATGGTTGAATATAAAGCAGACTCTCTGACACGCCTAACTTATGTCCTAATTAGTTACGCCTGGTGTGTGTATTTAACTAGATTTAGCTTTCCCACAGTTTAAAGCTTCTTAGTAAACACTCTTTCCTTCAGTTCCAGAGTCAGAGCGACTTATAGTGTGTGTGTGTGTGTGTGTGTGTGTGTATTTATATGTGTGTATTTACAGAAGGAAATATGCGTCAGGAGTGAAATTATTCTTTCCTCTGTATAATCCTGTGGTAGCAAGCTGGCTAAAAGGATGATGCAGCCCTTACAGTGCCCAGAGTAATAAGATTAGCCTGCTTACAGTTAGCAAGGCCTGTATGATAATTAAATAAACATTAACTCTGACATTAACCACTATTAATCACAGCCAATAGCACCACCCCACTGCAATCACACACTATCACTCTGTAATCACATCATTTCTCCTCCAAAGACATGCTTACACACTACAATATTATTCATTAGCCCAGGGGTGTCCAAACTTTTTTTGTTGGGGGCCAGAAGGAGAAATATATTTGAAGTCACGGGCCACACTCTGTAATAAAACAAATAATAAAATATACCACTTTAAATAATATTTTTTTCCTGATTATTTCATTTATACACCGTTTTACTTGACTTACTATCTTTATATTTGACAGTGTTGTGTAAACTAAGATTTTTCAAATTGATGTTTCATGATGTCTATTAATATTAAACTCCTTAATTACGGCAACTTTGACTCTTTGGCCCGTTTTTCTGAGCTAGAAATGCGCACTCTCTCTGCTTTTAGACTCTTTGGCCCGTTTTTCTGAGCTAGAAATGCGCACTCTCTCTGCTTTTAGACTCTTTGGCCCGTTTTTCTGCAATGCGCACCATCTCTGCTTTTGTACTCTTTTGCCCCATTTTTCTGCGCTAGAAATGCGCACTCTCTCCGCTTTTAGACTCTTTGCCCCGTTTTTCTGCAATGCGCATCCTCTCCGCTTTTAGACTCTTTGCCCCGTTTTTCTGAGCTAGAAATGCGCACTCTCTCCGCTTTTAGACTCTTTGCCCCGTTTTTCTGCAATGCGCATCCTCTCCGCTTTTAGACTCTTTGGCCCGTTTTTCTGCGCTAGAAATGCACACTCTCTCCGCTTTTAGACTCTTTGCCCAGTTTTTCTGCGCTAGAAATGTGCACTCTCTCCGCTTTTAGACTCTTTGGCCCGTTTTTCTAAGCTAGAAATGCGCATCCTCTCCGCTTTTAGACTCTTTGGCCCGTTTTTCTAAGCTAGAAATGCGCACTCTCTCCGCTTTTAGACTCTTTGCCCCGTTTTTCTGAGCTAGAAATGCGCACTCTCTCCGCTTTTAACTCTTTGCCCCGTTTTTCTGCGGTAGACATGCGCACTCTCTCCGCTTTTAACTCTTTGCCCCGTTTTTCTGCGGTAGAAATGCGCACCCTCTCCGCTTTTAGACTCTTTGGCCCGTTTTTCTAAGCTAGAAATGCGCATCCTCTCCGCTTTTAGACTCTTTGGCCCGTGTTTCTAAGCTAGAAATGCGCACTCTCTCCGCTTTTAGACTCTTTGGCCCGTTTTTCTAAGCTAGAAATGCGCACTCTCTCCGCTTTTAGACTCTTTGCCCCGTTTTTCTGAGCTAGAAATGCGCACTCTCTCCGCTTTTAACTCTTTGCCCCGTTTTTCTGCGGTAGACATGCGCACTCTCTCCGCTTTTAACTCTTTGCCCCGTTTTTCTGCGGTAGAAATGCGCACCCTCTCCGCTTTTAGACTCTTTGGCCCGTTTTTCTAAGCTAGAAATGCGCATCCTCTCCGCTTTTAGACTCTTTGGCCCGTGTTTCTAAGCTAGAAATGCGCACTCTCTCCGCTTTTAGACTCTTTGCCCCGTTTTTCTGCGCTAGAAATGCGCACTCTATCCGCTTTTAGACTCTTTGGCCCGTTTCTGACACCTAGCGTTCAAACTTTGAATCTCACATTATAAAAACCTGCTTAACAGCGGGCCAACTTTCATTCTATTTCTAAAATACCTCGCGGGCCACTCCAAAAAAGGAAACGGGCTGCAAATGGCCCCCGGGCCGTAGTTTGGACACCCCTGCATTAGCCCATTATATTTTATTGAATAAGAGATATTAGTCCATAAACAGCCTCAATAAACAATCTTCTAAACTAGAATAGGAGATATTAGTCTATAAATAATCTTAATAAACACTTTTAAAAACAGTAGAATATGAGAGATTAGTCAATAAGCAAATTCAGTAAACACTCTTGTACACTAGACTAAGATATATTACCCAATAAACACCTCAATAGTAAGATACTAGTCCATAAACACCTTACAAAACAGTGACACACTAGAATAGGAGATTTCAGTCTATAAACACCTTGCAAAACAGAGTGACACACATGAACAGGAGATATTAGTCCATAAACAACTTCAATAAACACTTTTATACATTAGAATAGGGGACATAAGGAACCTCAATAAACACTCTAATACAATTGAAAAGAGTATATATGAGCCAGTAAACACCTCAATAATGAGATATCAGTCCATAAAAACCTTAAAAAGAGATTTACACCTTGGAATAGGAGATATTAGTCCATAAACTACAATTAACATCCTTATACACTAGAATTGGGGATAGCAGTCCATAAAGAACCTCAACAAACACTCTTATACAATAGAATAAAATATATATGGGCCAATAAGCACCTCAATTATGAGATATCCGTCCATAAAAAAACTAAACAACAAATTGACACACTAGAATAGGAGATATTAGTCCATAAACAACTTCAATTAACACTCTTATACATTATAATAGGGGATAGTAGTGTATAAAGAACCTCAATAAACACTTGTATACACTAGAATACGATATATTAGCCAATATAAACACCTCAATAATGAGATATTAGTCCATAAAAAACCTAAAAAACTAATTGACAGACTAGAATAGGAGATACTATTTCACAAAGATCCTCAACAAACACTCCTATACTCTAGAATAAGATATATTAGCCAATAAACACTTTAAAAAGGATACTTGTCCATAAAAACCTTAAAAACAGATTAACACACTAGAATAGGAGATATTAGTCCATAAACAAATTAAATGAACACTTTTATACACTAGAATAGGGGATATTAGTCCATAAAGAGCCTCAATAAACACTCCTATACACTAGAATAAGATATATAAGCCAATATAAAACACCTCAATAATGTGATATTAGTCCGTACAAACTGTAAAAACTATACTAGTCCATAAACACCATGATAAATGGCTTTACACACTAAAATAAGAGATATATTCCAGGAACACTACATTAAACACTACATTATACACTAGAATATGAGATAAATGTCTATAATCAACCTCAAAAACACCCCCATACCCTAAAAATACGTCAATAAATAGATTGATATTTCTATAACAGTTCTATACAATAGAATTGAAGATATTGGTCCATAAACACCTCAGTAAACACTCATACAGACTGGAATATTGGATATTAATCCATAATGACCTCAAGAAACACTCCTATACACTAATGAAGTGTTTCCTGGACCAATATCTCCTATTCTAAGCTCACATGTATACAACAATATGAGACGTCAGTCCGTGAAAACCTCAACAGACACAAATATAAAAGATGAAAATGTAATATTGATCTTTATGTGAAATGATCAAAGCCCAGCAGTCCTGCTGAGAGCAGACTGGACAGGACTAGAGGGGTCTGACAGTAAAGTATGACCCAACCTTCAGGAAGCCGGACAGAGCACAGGGTTACGACCCCCGCCATCCTTCTTTGGACTGGGTCAGGAAACTCATGACCCCCAGTATGCTGCATCAGCCACAGCTTCATCACACCTGACCAGTTCAAAATCCCCAGATCCCAACACACACACTCACACACACACCAGCAAACTGTAGCACACATAAGGTCTTTGTTCTATAAATCATGTTAATTGGCTAGCTGAGGAGGATAACTGTGCAGTTACTGCCACACCCAGCAGCTATATGGTGCTGCCTACGGTCGAACACTGCAAAATTAACACTCTATTACCTGAAAAGTAGGTGATCAATGAAGACATGCTTGGTTTATGAACTTTGGAATCACTTTTACATGGTTTTACATAGATTTACACTGGGGATACTAGACTTATGCACACATACACTATTTAGACACAAGTATGGGAACATCTATTCTAAAATCAAGGGTATTAAAAAAAGTTTTTCCTGTCTTTTGGTTCTTCTGAAGATCATGGGAAGACCAAAATTATGTTTCCTCATTAGTTTTTCAGTGCATTTGGTCCTATTGTAACTATATGACTGAGGAGGTCAATCTCAACACTCATTCATGTTACCTAATTTAATTCTTAGATCTTATTTGTTTATTTTTAAGATACAAATCACTAGAATGGCAAAATCACTAGAACTGAATGCCGTCATGCTATTTGCATAGCCGCCATTTAGCTATTTGTCATGTTTTTGTTAATTGTATACTAAAAACTCATTCCTACTTCTATCATTCCTGCTACTCAACACATAAAAAGTAACAGGAATGAGTGCCAGTAACAGGAGTGAGTTCCAGTAACAAGAATAAGTGCCAGTAACAGAACTGATTTTTTTGTCATAATTATCATTTTTTTGAACATGCAGTCAACCATTTATTTAAAATAAAGTCTTTCTTGAGAGAAAATCAAAGGAATTAGTGGACTTGCTTTTAAACATGCATTTTAAATGTCAAATTAACTAAATTAACTAACTGGCAAAGATTGACCAGGACATGTTTTGAATAGTAACATACATGTGTTATTACATTCAAAGTTAAAAAAAAAATCTTAGAGAATGAGCAGTAAATAGTGTTGATAGGTACAGAGACTGGTACAGTCTCTGGGTGTTGAGTGTGTGTGTGTGATGGGTGAGTTCAGTATAGTCTCTGTACTGTGTTAAAGGAGTTCAGTTCAGTCGTTGTGTGAGTGTGGGTGTGTGGTGGATGGGGTTTAGTAATGTCTCTGTGTGTTGAGGAGTCTGACTGCCTGGTGGATAAAGCTGTTGCAGAGTCTGGTAGCGGAGGCTCAGATGCTTCTGAACTTGGAGTTGGTGACTTTCTCCTTTTTGACTTTTTAAGTAGGAATTTTTAGGGTATTCCAGTTGAAATGTTCCATTTGAACCTTGGAAAATTAAGTGTAAATGAAACACAGCAACAGTCTTTGGTGAGGATGGAGAAAAGGTTTTGCTGTGATATAAGTGCCGGTATCACTGTACAATAGAATAGTGCACCACCATTCCAGACTCTGATCTGGAGGTTATTTTCAGTCTACGTTTTCTTTTTTAATAATTATAAAAAGGAGAAGACATCAACTTCAGACACCAAAACGGTTTGGATTGGGTGGGCACTGAGTTTTTGTTAAACTATCACTTTAATGTAATACAGTCTGATACAGTCTCTCTACAGTTCTCCTTTCTTTCTTTTTTTCTCTCTCTCTGCTTTTTCTCCTTCTTTAAGATGAGGGTCATCAATCAGAGTGAAGATAGCAATAGAACAAGTGAAGCAGTCCCAGCTCAGCACTTTTACTTACGCACACACACACACACATACATACCACTGACCCACAGCTTTCATATTCAGTGTAAACGTTGAAAGTTTAATCATCGACTATCCGTCATTTCCATTCATTCATCACTGCAGTGTGTCATTGTGTGTGTGTGCACAACAGTATGTGTGTGTGTGTGTGTTCAGCATTAAAGCTGTTTTTCAGTTATATGACTACTCTACTTCTGTGTGTGTGTGTGTGCTATTGTGAGTGTCTCTCACCTCTGAGAGAAGCAACACACACACACACACACACACACACACACTCTCTCTCTCTCAGATGATGCAGTGCCTTGCCTGCCTGGCTGACAGCATCATTTCATCTTAATGTCTCCTCCCTGCACCACGCTGCAGGCGCAGACCAATCAGCATCCGGACGGCTAGGCCGCAGCCAATAAGGAACAGCTGCCAGGGTCAGGGGTTGCCGAGCACCGCCCCCTGGAGCTCCTGAAAAATCACAGACCAATTAATCAACTTCAACCCCACCGATCTCCACCAGCCCCCCACCGCAGAGCCGCCCAGCAGCCGGCGACACACACATCAGATACAGCAGAGAGAGAGAGAGAGAAACACTGTGTGTGTGTGTGCGTGTGTGTGTGTGTGTGTGAGAGAGAGAGAGTTTAGATTAATGACTCTAACTGAGCTCATTAATAACAGTGCACACACACATACAGACCTACAACACATACTGCATGCAGACAACACACACACACACACACACACACACATACACACCCTCCACCCGAACACCATAGCACTCGGCCTAGTTCTGGTCAAATTTCTCTACATTTATCCTCAATCCTTTGAGGAATTGTTTCTTAATGTTATTGTCATGCCGTTGTTATCGATCAGCCACAACATTAAACCCAACTGCATCATCGTGGGGACCCATTATGCCATCAAACCAGCTCTGACCTGTCGAGGCCTGGATGCTACAAGAGCTCTAAAGGTGTTCTGTCTGTGGTATTTGTAACAAAACTAACATTGGTACCAGACTACAGTATAACTACAGTGGAGGATTTTTTTTTATTTGATAAACTGCCAATTTTCTAGCCAAGTTTTTCCTCCTACAATAATTTTTTTTATTGTAGGTACATTTCAACTGTAAAAATCAAGAAAATCACATTGTATGATTTTTAAATAATACTTAATATTTAAGTAATTTTCATTTTATTGCATGAAATAAGTATTTGATGTTTACCTACCAACCAGCAAGGTTCTGTCTCTCACAAGTCCAAAAACATGGAGTTTAGGTAAATTGGATACTCTAAATTGGCCAGAAAAATTTAATACTCTAAATTGATCTAGTGTGTATGTGTAACGTGTGTGGTATAGTGCTGGGCGATATGGGAAAAATCATATATCACGATATGGATATATATCATGATTTATCACATTTAAGTATGTTTTCAGTTATTCTTTGAAAAATATGACAAAATAATACCATTGCCTACTTTTTTCCAATTTTATTTCAAAGTGACATTAAACCCAACTTTCACAAATGAGAATTACTACCTTCGCAAACCAGCGTGTCCGTCAAATAACGTAAATAAAATAAAATAAAATAAATTATGAAGCTTTTTTTGCGAAGATTACTTTATTATCTCTTATATAAACCGAGTTTATGCAAAGTGACCACGGCAATACCTTTCATCGTAGCCTACTTTATATATTTGCATGAACAATTGATGAAATTACTGTAGAAAGGATAGGGACGATAGAAGGCAAGTAGCACGATAGACACTTTTCTATGGTCCCCACAATATTTATCGTCATATTGCACAGCACTAGTGTGTTATATATGTAAGATTATGTGTGTGTTAATGTATGCATGACTGTGTCCAGGTATTAAGTGGCACACTGTCTTGGGTAAATGCTGTAGTGCCCGATGCAGGTGCAGTCCGCAGGTGGGCGGTTGTTTCTGGTTGAGAGTATGCTGTGCGCTATTCGCTTCTGCTTCTCACCAGTGTGTGGATGAGTGCTGAGTATAAATGATTGTGTGTAAAACCTGTAAATTGTAAAGTGTCCTTTGGTTTTCTAGAAAGGCGCTATATAAGTTGAACTTCATTAATTGATGTTAATTTTTCTTTAAAGCCAGGCGTACACTGTGCGATATTAGCCCGATCTGTTTGGATGCAACCAATAAACTGTTCAAACATGGCTATAAATGAGCAAATGGACATGAGGAGGGATTTCCAACATGCCAGAAACAGGGCACAAGTTAGCAAAGCTACTTAACATTTTGCAGGGAGATATGTCCTTCTGAACTGAGTGCTTGTATGCAGAAAGCGCTGTGTCTATGGGCTGCGTTTGATGTGCAGCATTCTGGTCTTTTTCTGTGTTTTCCCTGTGTCACTGTCTAAGTGTTCGCACCTGTGTTCCCCCACGTGACTCTAATTTATAACTCCGCCCCCTCGTTACCCCTTGTTTCCCCAGGTGTCTCCCATTTCCGGTTGCCTCCTAGCATGTTTATACCCCAGTGTTTCTGTGTTTCCTTTGTCTCTCTTTGTTCTTTATTGTTGCTATCTCGTTTTCCTCGTTTACATCCACGCTACTTCCCTATTCTATTTCCTAGTTTATTTCTTGTTAGTTTCTTGTTTTGAGTTTAGTTTTAGTCTCCCTGGTTGTTTTGAAAGCCTCCCTGTTTGTTTTTGTTTTTCTGTGTTAGTTTTGCTATTTGGTTGTTTCTTTGTTTAATACATTTATTTACCCTTTTTACCTGCATTTGCGACCACCTCACGTCCTCCTACACCTGTTTGAACTTGTTACCTTTATTTAAAAAAAAGACACCTGTTCATACAACCAATCAATAAATTACACTCCAACCTCTTTACTATGACCAAGACCAAAGAGCTATCTAAGAACATCAGGGACAAAACTGTAGACCCCCACCAGGCTGGGATGGTCCTGGAGTGGCCTAGCCAGTCTTCAGACCTGAACCCAATAGAAGGTCTCTGGAGGGAGCTGAAACTTAATGCTGCCCAGTGACAGCCCTGAAACCTGAAAGATCTGGAGAAGCTCTGTATGAAGGAGTGGGCCAAAATCCCTGCTGTATATGTGCAAGAATGACAGGAAACATCTGATGTCTCTAGATGCAAACAAAGTTTTATTACTATACCAAAAAGTTTTTTTTTTTGTATCACATACTTATTTCAAACAATAATATTTGAATAAATTATTTAAAAATCATACAATGTGATTTTAAGATTTTTCTTTTGAGATTGAGGGGTTCCTACGATAAAAGTTGCAGACCTTTAAATTTTTTGTAGGTGGGAAAACTGGCAAAATCTGTAATTTGGCAGTGTATCACATACCTATTTTCTTCACTGTAAGTTCTGTAAGTTGGGAGAGCCTGCATGAGCATCAGTAAGCCTTGGGAAACCATGATCGTGTCACCAGTTCACTAGTTATCCTTCCAAAACCTGATGTTCTGTACACTGTTCACTCACTGCCTAATACACACCAGCCCAGATCAAAGTGTTTTTTACTTCAGCTGCTGGTGGTTTTAATATTATAACTGACCGGTGTACATATACAGCTCTGAAAAAAAAAAACACTTAATGATGTTTTTCCTTGTTTTTACCAAATTGAAAACCTCTGAGTAAAATGAATGATTACAGCATGAAATTTTGCACCAGGAGTTGCATAAAGTTATCCAAAAGCAGTGTGTAAGACTGGTGGAGGAAAACATGCCAAGATGCATGAAAACTGCGATTAAAAGCCAGTGTTATTTCACCAAATATTAATTTATGAACTCTTAAAACTTTGTGAATATGAACTAGTCTTCTTTACATTATTTGATGTCTGAAAGCTCTGCTTCTTTTTTGTTATTTCAGCCATTTCTTATTTTCTGCAAATAAATGCTCTAAATGACAATATTTTTATTTGGAATTTGAGAGAAATGTTTGTAGCAAAATCAGAGAAATGGAATGAGTCTTGAATTTTTACATTGACTTCCACTAAAAGATTGGAACAAGGACAGCAATTAGTAAACTGATTATGAAGTGTTTGACTCAGGGTACAGCTTGGGAATGTCCACACCTGTATACGGTGTGAGGTATAATCTTGTGAATAAAGTGAAACACTGGACAGCATGCTTATTGAAAGGCCAAGTGAATTATGGGAGTTGAAGCGAGGTCTGATTTTAGGTGTACATGGATGGGATGTATTGATAATGTGAACAGACATGCAACTGTGGCAGAAAACACACCCACACTCTATGCAGGAGACCCCACACACATACCCAACAAGTCAGTGCCGTGCTCTTTAGCTTCTTTTGGACATGGCAAAAGTCATGGGCCAAAAAAACCTGTCCTGTCCCATAATACACAGCATGTCAGTGTGTGTCTCAATGTAAGTATCACTTTCAGGATGATGTTGATGGTACACTGACTGTAATGGGGGCACTATGAAACTTTGGTGGAGCTCCACGAGACCTCTCTCCAGAACTGTGCATCATGCTGCGTAACCCAAGTCGAGTAAGGAAAGGAGTAATAAATCCTGTTTGAGAGCAGTAATTAGTCATTTGTAATGGATTACGTTGTTGAGTATCTGCCTCAACACTGCATACTAGTCTGTATTGATAAAGGTGTGGAAACGTCGGGTAAGCACACTGAACCCATCCATTAAAGCGCTGCCATCACACTCATTAACGCAGGAAATACAAGCATGTGAGCGGGGAATGGGGGAGGGGTTAATCAATATCCAGGTTAGAGTCATTACTCACTCTTTAAAGGACACGCAAGAACACACACGCACACACACACACTGAATAAAGGAGCTGATCATAGAAACCTATCCGTAGAACCAAAATGGGAATTAAACAATAATTAATTATTTGTATGTTTTTTTTTGGTATCTGAGCTCTTTTCAATTAATTAATATCAATTATTTCATTTATATAATCATAGTTATACAACTGTGGTTGGCTCAGAGAGTGAGCTAGCTAGCTAATTAGAGTTTGTAACGTCTGGCAACGTTGGCACACAACATTTAAAAAGTAATAACACCGCTGCTTTATTGCCCTTAACTTAGCTAAGGCAAGGCAAGGCAAGTTTATTTATATAGCACCTTTCATACACAACGGTCATTCAAAGTGCTTTACAAATTAGAAAATACACAGAGAAGTCAAAATAAACAACATGTAAAAATTGAAATAAAAACTAAAATAAGAATAAAGCATGATTGATTCAAACATGATTAAAACAAAGAGAATTAAAAACATGTAAAAGAACAATGAATTAAAAATAAAAATAAAATAAGAATAAAGCATGAATAAAACATGATACAAAAGTGCCGTTTCAGAATAAAATTGGGTGGAGGTGCAGTGTTTTAAGCTGAGCTGAAAGCCTGATCAAACATGTAGGTTTTCAGTCTGTATTTAAAAGTGTTTAGTGTTGGAGCTCTTCTAATGCTCTCTGTTAACTGGTTCCATTTAAGAGCAGCATAGTAGCTAAACGCTGCCTCTCCGTGTTTAGTTTTTACTTTAGGCGGCTCTAACTGACCAGTTCCTGATGATCTGAGAGTTCAGCTCGGCTCATACTGCTGGAGCACATCAGATAAATATGCTGGTCCTGCACCATTAAGACATTTATAGACCAGTAACAGTACCTTAAAGTCTATTCTGTAACATACTGGTATCCAGTGTAGGGATTTAAGGATGGGGGTGATGTGCTTGCTTCTTTTACTTCTAGTCAAAACTCTGGCTTCTGCATTTTGAATCAGCTGAAGCTGTCTGGTTAGCCAATTTAGTGACTTAGCTAGCTAACCTAGCTAGCTGGATAAGTGCAAGTCGTATTGCTATGCCCATAGATGTGCTAGTTTAGCTTGTTAAGCTATACTAAAAGAGAAGAATGAACAGCAGTATTTGTAGTTATAAAGCAAGATTTTAAATAGATTAGTGATTATAACAATTTAGCAATGTTTTAAAGTATCACCCATGACAAAACACACAACCACAAGTTTTTTAAATACATTTTTTATTTGATAAAAAGCACAAAATGGACCCGACTAGGCGTAGCTAGCTCACATTAGCTAGATGCAGCATTAACCCTCTCAGCTAGCAAAGCAAGAAAAATGCATGGACGTCCTTTGGAAAAGACGTGGTCTTAAAGGCAGCATGCATTACCACATGCGACACATCACATAAGAGGACTGACACACCAATACACACCATGACGGAGCCTGACTGTTGTATTGTTGCAGGATGATTCTTTTTCTTGGTTCAGACCTCACATAATTCCATTTCTTCCAAAAAGAAAATATGGAATGCTTCAAAAACGTCAGTGCCGCTCTAGATATGGTTAACATAGGGCTTCTGTTTTGCACATTAAAGTTTTAAGAAGTATCTGTGAATGTAATTCTGTATTGTAGTGATTGGTAATCCATTTTTCATGTAATCAGCTATTGTTTCTGATGCAGTTTTGTCTGAGGGATCAGGAATCTTCTAGATTAGATTAGATTAGATTAGACCACTGGTTTAAATGGTAAATAAAATGTCTATATTTGTGTTGCAACCATGGTGAGTATGCCAGGTTTCACACCAAACCCAGTGAGTGTTAGAAACTAAAGAAAGAGAAATTGAGAAAAAGAGAGAGAGAGAGGGAAAGAGAGAGAGAGAATGAAAGGAGTGGTGGAGGAAAGTTAATAGCTGTGATTAACGATGAGGGGCCAAAGGAGAACAGAGACACATGCGCCACATACATCATCCCTTACTACCTCATCCCAGCTGCCTCACAACCAGAGAGAGAGTGTGTGTTGGAAAGAAAGCGAGGGTGTGTGTGGTCGAGAGCTGTGTAAAAAAAAAAGGTAAGAGTGTCTGGAACATATTAAACTGATGAATCTGGAACACTCTTCTGTGTGAAAATGGAAAACAGTACTAAAATATGTTTCGTATCTGGATATATTCTCTGTATACAGAGTCAAAAGACAGGTGTGACCATGTGATTGGAAGCTGTTTGAATCTAGATGTCCTGATCCTGAGGCAGTTGAGGATATTAAAAGGTAGTCACTAAGATGTTGCTAGGTGAATGCTAAGGTTTTGCTGGATGTTTGCTATGTTTTTTGTTGCTTGTGGTTGGTAAAATGTCGCTAGATTTTTTCGACAGTTTCTGCTAGTGTATTTCTACAGTGGTTGCTATGGTTTTGTTATGTTGTTGCCGCAGTGGTTGGTAAGGTGTTGTTTAAGCAATAGAAAACGAGAGGCAGTGTTTTATTACGAATAACATCACAGCTGTGATTCGTGATAACACATGACCTCGCGTGTTCTATTGCTTTTATACAACAGTTTTGAATAAAGAAAATAAATTGAAGAACTTTAAGAAATTCAGTTTGAATATGCTTTAATATGGACTGTGCCTTCTGCCAAACAGTAGTTCCACAACAACTGTAACAGAGCTGAAACTTAACTACAAAACAGTGCATGGTTCATATAGATTAACACCACAAAAGTTAGCTAAGAAAGCTAAATTGGGAATAAGTGAAGATGGTAACGATAGGAGCGTGAAATAACGCTAATACTCTCCTCTCCTCCTGCTGCGTCTTGTGGTGAAAGCTGCGCTTTTTCTGAGCATTTCTGCTTGTTTTGCTGGGTCGTGTTGGTTCTAGCTAGCCGGCTGGACTGTGGTTAGGTTAGCGTAGCTTGCTTTAGATCAGCATTAACTTAGCTTAGCCTAGCCTGGCTAGTTAGCGTTCTGGCTGTCAGACGGCAGTAACCGAGTGATTTTCCTTCCCTTTTTTCCACAAAAGACGAGCCAGCGCAGCGGGCTGAGGGCGAGTATGCTGCGGCTGAGTGCTAGCCTGTGCTAAGCTAACGCTGCTGCGGGTGTCCTGTGTGTATACGCCGTTACTCGACAACGCGTTGGCAGAGTGATACAAGTTTAGTGTGAGAAGGCCGTGATGTTGTCACATATATCATCACGGCTAGAACACTTCTCATCCAATCAGATTGTGAGGTCGGAACTAACTGTTTTTATAATATGTGATATAGAGTGGAACCCTTGGTTTCTGTTGTATATTTCTGTCATACTAGTTGCTGCCAAGGTAGTAAACAGCCATCTGTTGAGACTGATAGGGATCCAGCATGTTGTGTCATGGCGTTGTTAACCAGCATAGTTCAGATCACATCTCAAATACTGGCTGCCATGAGCCGCCAGCTGTATATGGACAAATTCTGACACTCGAATGTTGAACAGACTTAAAATGCCTGTCCATACTATGATAGTGGTGGTGATAAATTACCAAGCTATAATTAGCAAACACAGAGACTGTAAAAAAGATGGACGCCGTTCACATTCATTCAATGAAAATGAAGCCAAAATCTTCCGCCATGTTGGCGATCCTGATCCCCGAGTCTGCGCCGTAGAGACCAGAGGAGAGAGAAAGGCTGTGGAGAGACAGCCTACTCATTTAAATAACCCCGCTCCTGAGGGCTGCCTGTTATTGGTCCCGCCCATAACCAGCCCTTTTACAATAACCCCACCTTTTTAAATAGAGCTGAATATCGTTTTAAAAAAAAGAATTCTGTGGGGATATAAACATTTGACAATATAAGCAGAGGTTACACTAGCTGTTGCATTTAAATAACGGAGGTAGAATTACCGTATATTGGAAAAAAAACGTGATTGAAAGTTGTCTGTTTTGCCATTGAAACCTGTGGGGATGGGTGGGGATACACAGCTTTCTGCAACCGAACAGCAGGGGGCGCCCGACCTGTGGTGGCTTCACGTTTGAGAGACGATGCTCTGTCCAGCTATACACAGTCTATGAGCAAACCTAACTAAAGCTTAGTGATATCCTGTTTAGATTACCACTGTTTGTGTGCAGTTGTGTTCTATACCTGACAACCCTGGGTGTGGAAATGTGACGGGGTCAATAGCGGTGGGAAGTAGACATATGGTCACCCTAGTTTAAACCCCCCACCCAACCCCAGCACTGAGTGGTGGAGCAGTAGAACTGTGTTCTCTGGAATTATAGACCTTTATAGTCTAATACTTATAAAATAGACGAGATAGGGATGAGGATAAAGTTTTTAATATTTTTATTATCCTTGATTTTAAAATGAATCACAATGAATGACTGGATACTTCTGTCAATACAGTGTATACAAGGTACACAAATGTGATTTCTCTTTTGTCCTTTTCCAACTGGGGATTAGAGGTTAGTGTTGAGTTAGGTGGAGTGTGCAGCAGTTCGTACATAAACTTGTACAGAACACTGTTGAACCACCACACACACACCAATACCTACTAGTGTGAATATTAAAGAGCGTTTGAGTGAGTTTGGGGTGATTGATGATTAATAGGCCGTTATTATTAACACACACATACGCACACACACACACACACACACACACACACACACAAACTGACTCTCTCAGGGTCATGGGGAAAATGTGACACAAGCAGCAGCACCTAATCAGGAGTTGACATATTAATTATGGCTTTTCACGCAGCTATTACCTGCTCTGCATGAGCGTGTGTGTGTGATTGTGTTCCTCACCTGTCCACACAGGAGACAGCTCCACTATTACCCGCCCAATTTAATGGTGCTGAACGTCGCCACCAGTCTCTATCTGGTGGAACGATGATGGAACTGGAACAAGACTGCCAGCCTTCAATTAGTGCAGTGACTGACCATAAGTACCACAAAAAAAGCCAAAACTCAAACAGAACACCAAGATTATGTGTGCAGAGTGTAACTGTCACAGTAACTTTTCCATGCAGACACCAAAATGGGTTCCAGCATTGTTACATCATAGAGTCCTTTTTAGTACTGCTATATTGACAAAACCGGGGGTCACTTTTCTTCTGCAGTTTTCTTAGTATGATTAGTTAACTGAACTTGGGGCCAAAGAACCATTGAGTGGGAGGATTTAAAGACTAATAGCCAATAGGGCTGCAATCAACAATGTTGATTTTTTTAATTTGTCGAGTACAAATTTCATTGTCGACTAATCGTTAATTTGTAACAGTACAGCATTACACAAAGTGCTGGGGACAGAAACGCAATGGGAGATGGGTAAATGGCTCAATCACATAGTTTATACGCAATGCATTCTGCATTGAGTCAATGCATTGTCTACACCATAGCCTGTGTGAGCGCCCTATGCAGCTGCCTGTGTATATAATTCTGCATTTGTGTGTCTGTGACTCTGCATTATTTTGCATTTTAAACCACAAAGACAGGAATGTGTGGGTAGCTCAGCAAACCAATCACAGCTGCTGCTCTCTACGTAATCTCTGGGGAGGTGCGCTTCAGGCTGGGGTACACATCGGGTACGGCGAAAGTTTGACACAGCCGTAGACTGGCCTTAAAGGATCTGTCTATTGGCTAGCTAGCCCATGCTAAGAGTCCGGTAGTCAGCATGCTGTTTGCAATTTTTCTTGGTTGGTAGCTGAGCTAAAAACACACAGTTCTAAGAGTTGAATTAGGAGGTAAGTATACGAAAGATGAACTTTTAATGTAGACAAAATCTTTATAATACAAAAACGATTTAGAATTTTGATTTCATCTGTCATCTTGTAGCATCTGGACCCTTGCAGATCATGCCATGTGTGGAGGCAAGGGCGGAGCCATCCCCCAGAAAACTAGATAGGACCAACCTGGTGAATGCGGGGAGGATGGAGGGCAAATGTTCCTCAAACATTTGGCTTCAAAAAGCAGGAAGACAGGTGTGATTAGAGATCTTGAAAAGACAGATGGACGTTCGTGATTGGTCAAGGTAAGGTAACGTAGCCTTAAAGTCTCCTGGCAGAACTGCACTGAGCATCCATTTCTCAGTTTTGATTCGAGTTAGTATGCTTTGTTTTGCAAGTTACTATCTGGGAATCAGACCGGACACATCTGACCACAGCCACTGTTGAGACACCATGCAGATCCTGGTCCTGATTTAGCAACACAGCAAATGGACAACAAAACTGTAACCAGGCTATTGGGTCCACACCAATACAACAAGCATTTGTAACTTAATATGTAATGTAAAGGATTGTGATCACGTCTCTAAAAAAAAAAGTTTCACTCAGCACATAGACCACACCCTTCTATCATTCACTAAGAACACAGAACACACCCTTCTATCATTCACTCAGTACACAGGCCACACCCCTTTTCCATACATATTCACCCCACACAAATACACCACTCTCTCACACACACACATATATACTGAGGAATTTTTAAGCAGGCTGGCATCTGACATCACAGCTGAACATCCATACCCACCCACACACAAACACATTACCACCACACACACACTCTTCACAGGGTCACACACACACTTGCTCATTGTGAGGAATGTTTAGACCCCCTCACACTCCCTTTGAAATTCCCCTGCTTTTCGCCTCACCAGCTTTAAATCACCTTTATACCTGCTTACACTCTCTCTCTCTCTCTCTCTCTCGCTCTCGCTCTCGCTCTCTCTCTCACACACACACACACACACACGCACACAGCTGAGTGTGATGATCCTGAGGCAGTGACCGCAGCAGATCCCTGTGTTATAAATGGGCAGTTACTGGCCGTCTGCAGCGCTCGCCCTGATGAATGCTGAGCGGAGCTCCTGAGCAGCTGAGAGGAGATTTACGACACTGTCAGTCTGATCTATTCCCACCGAGCCCGGCATGCTGAATATCACACCTCCCAGAGTGTATGTGTGTGTGTGTGTATGTGTGTGTGTGCTTCTGAAACAGGCCAGAGGAGGAGCTTCAGTGGAGATAAAAATGTACCCCACAAAAACCTCAGCCTCAGATTATTCACATAAACACAGATACATACAGATGAGCAGTGTGTGTGTGTGTGGGTGTTAAAACCAGTGCACAGCCGGTATTAATACACATCCTGGGTGATCTGATTACAAGTATCCAGCACAAAGTACAGGTATAAATGGAATACAATGCATCCTTGGGATCATTTAAACCCACTTCAGCGGTGGTCAGAAGCCCAGTTCACACCTGGTATTAATGCACGTCCTGAGTGATCCGATCACAAATTATTACCTAAAATAAGAGCTGTTCATACCTGATATTTTAAATTGTAAATCATTGGGGTAAGAGACTTACTCCTCAGCCCAAATCCAGATGAGACAGCTAGTTTTGCTAATAATCCAGCCATAAGTATCACCTTTATCCATTAGCTTGCTACTGTAATGTGTTTTTCTAACCCGTGTGGATGGTGGATGGTGTGGTATCACTTTTATTAGGTTCTAATTAGGTTATGTTCTAATTGGGACAGTGACAGTGTTTATTCACACTACAATAATAAGGTAATCTTATGCATCTCTGATCACCGGTGAATCTGGTTTGAGGGACATTTATGATCAGTGTCATGTCTGGTGCTGAAAGCACACCTGTGTCCCCCACACTCAGCTCTACCTGCGATTTCCAAGCTTCCAACTACAATATCCAGAACGCACCACACCATGACATCACGCTCACTCCCGATCACATGACACACCGCACGACATCTCCAGGAAGTCCCGAGTACTAATTACCCTCAGTATATAAGGACCATGCTCACGCTCACACCTTGCCGAGTATCTGTTTGGTTTATCCTGCAATACAACGCGTTTCTATTGCCCTTGTTTGATATCCCGTGTATGATCCTGTTTTTGTGTCTTGCCTTCTCTGATACTGCCTGCTCGTGTATGAACTCTGGACTATTCCCCGTTTATGGTATGGTTTCTCTCTGCTACGTCTCGCTGGTACTGAACCTGTTTGTCTGGACTATCCTTGTAAGATCTTGCTCTTTTAATAAAGCTATTTATTTGTATCCGCACAAGTCTCATCCTTGTCTGGCCCTGACAATCAGATCACCCACAATACATGTTAATTCCAGGTGTGAACAGGGACAAACAGAGGCAAACAGACAAAACCCGGAACATACCACGGTGAATACACAGTCCAAGCATCAAGGCACATCAGATAGAGGCAGTGGAGGGAAGACAAAACTTGTCAAATGTTGAAACTGAAAAATGTCAAGCACAGACAAAACAATAACACAGGAAAACTCTTTCATAAAATTGGGGTTGAACTACAAGCAACACTCGGTAAGGAACATACAGTTGTGGTCAAAAGTTTACATACACTTGTAAAAAAACATAATGTTATGGCTGTCTTGAGTTTTCAATAAGTTCTACAACTCTTATTTTTCTGTGATAGAGTGATCGGAACACATACATGTTTGTCACAAAAAACAGTCATAAAATTTGGTTCTTTCATAAATTTATTATGGGTCTGCTGAAAATGTCACCAAATCTGCTGGGTCAAAAATATACATACAGCAACATTAGTATTTGGTTACATGTCCCTTGGCCATTTTCACGGCAACTAGGCGCTTTTGGTAGCCATCCACAAGCTCCTGGCAAGCTTCAGGTCGAATGTTTGACCACTCTTCTTGACAGAATTGGTGCAGTTCAGCTAAATGTGATGGTTTTCTTGCATGAACCCGTTTCTTTAGCACTGTCCACATGTTCTCAATGGGGTTTAAGTCAGGACTTTGGGAAGGCCATTCTAAAACCTTAATTCTAGCCTGGTTTAGCCATTCCTTTACCACTTTTGATGTGTGTTTTGGGTCATTGTCTTGTTGGAACACCCAACTGCGCCCAAGACCCAACCTTCGGGCTGATGGTTTTAAGTTTTCCTGCAGAATTTGGAGGTAATCCTCCTTCTTCATTATCCCATTTACTTTCTGCAAAGAACCAGTTCCACTGGCAGCAAAACATCCCCAGAGCATAATACTACCACCACCATGCTTGACAGTAGGCATGGTGTTCCTGGGATTAAAGGCCTCACCTTTTCTCCTCCAAACATATTGCTGGGTGTTGTGGCCAAACAGCTCAATTTTTGTTTCGTCTGACCAGAGAACTTTCCTCCAGAAGGTTTTATCTTTGTCCATGTGATCAGCAGCAAATTTCAGCCGAGTCTTAAGGTGCCTTTTCTGGAGCAAGGGCTTCTTTCTTGCACGGCAGCCTCTCAGTCCATGGCGATGTAAAACACGCTTGACTGTGGAGACTGACACCTGTGTTCCATCAGCTTCCAAATCCTTGCAGACCTGCTTCTTGGTGATTCTTGGTTGACTCTTGACCATCCTGACCAATCTCCTCTCGGCAGCATGTGATAGCTTGCGTTTTCTTCCTGATCGTGGCAGTGACACAACTGTTCCATGCACTTTATACTTGCGTATAATTGTCTGCACAGTTGCTCTTGGGACCTGTAGCTGCTTTGAAATGGCTCCAAGTGACTTCCCTGACTTGTTCAAGTCAATAATTCGCTTTTTCAGATCCACACTGAGTTCCTTTGACTTTCCCATTGTAGCTTTTGTAGCTGAGTCTAATCACTGGGTCAAATGAGCCCTATTTAAATGGGCTCATGAGAAGTCAACAGCTGTAGTCAATCAGAATCACTTACAAGAAGTGAAGAGGCCATGACATGAAGCTAATTTGACTGACACAACTCGCTACATCACCAAAATTGACAAATTTTGTTGCTGTATGTATATTTTTGACCCAGCAGATTTGGTGACATTTTCAGCAGACCCATAATAAATTTATGAAAGAACCAAATTTTATGACTGTTTTTTGTGACAAACATGTATGTGTTCCGATCACTCTATCACAGAAAAATAAGAGTTGTAGAACTTATTGAAAACTCAAGACAGCCATAACATTATGTTTTTTTACAAGTGTATGTAAACTTTTGACCACAACTGTAGACATGGGGAAACAATCTAGAAATCAGGTGACTTAGACTTGGGCAGAGTCTTTAGATCTGTATTGTGTGAGATGCACAAGCCCAGGTGCATTATGGGAATTGGAGTTGGTAATGGGCAGTATTTACTTATGTGTACACTGTTGCGAGCACATGGGTAGCTATGCTGATAACGTAGGAAGGCAGAGCTTTGTTGTGCTGTACCCCTAGACCCAGTGATCCTATAATTTGGTTATTTTATGTTTATAGTAATGCCCTATAGGAGGCTGAAACGAGCTGGTCTCTGGAGCGCAGTCCTTACCTTCTTCTACAGATGTGTGGTGGAGAGCGCTGTGTGCTCCAGCGTCAACGTGTGGCATGGAAGCTGCTCTGCTACAGACAGGAAAGCTCTGCAGAGGGTGGTGAAGGCTGCACAGAGGATTGTTGGAGTCAGCCTCCCCAGCACCATGGACATCTACACCTCCAGATGCAGGAAAAGGGCCACCTGTATCAGGAAGGATCCCACCCACCCAGCACACGCACTTTTTGTCCCGCTCCCCTCAGGCCGGAGGCTGTGGAGCATTAAGTGCAAAACAACCAGACTGAGAAACAGCTTCATTCCAGAAGCTGTAAGGTTCTTAAACTTCACCTAACAACACACTGACACTTTACAAGGACAAGTACTGTTTACACTGTTAATTTAAACTGCACTGAGACACTTTATGCTCTTAATTCACATTATCATGCTGCTATAGCACACTTGCACTCTGAACTTCATGTTGCTGGCACCTGCCTACTATTTTACCTATTGTTTTGTGTTCTTCTTTTTACTTTATTTTATTTTGTCTATATTTATCTATTTTAACAATTGCTCCTGGGTGTAAACTGGATCGTGAGATCACAATTTCGTTCCACCTCATGTACCACATGTGATGCGAATGACAATAAAATCTCCTCGAATCCTATATGTGCTTTTGGTGTCTCCTTGGTTCATGTATGAGCTAATAAATGAGTGGAATACTGCCAGAGAAGTCGGAGTTTTTCATCTGCCCCAGTGTGATTTGTGTTTCACCTGCCCGAAAGCTCCTTATCTGGGATGGAATGTTACAAGTTTTTGTTCTTTTTGTCACAATGTGAATCTCCCATTTCAATTGTAAGAGAATTTAAAGATGAATGGAGCAACAGAAGTGCTCCAAAATCATTTAAATTTAAATCTTTTACATTGACTTCCATTTAAAAGTAAATGTAGCTTCTGTCAGAAGAGCCCCATGTCCATGTGGGTCAGGAGTACTGACTGATGAACAGGGTCATGAGCGTGCATTCGGCTTGCTTGCTATCCACAAAGGTACTAAAACAGACTGAAAACACACACACACACACTTGTGCACACACACACACACACACAGAAAAGAGTGTGAAGGTGTGTGTCAGAGCTCTTTGTAATAAACCTGTCCGATCACCTGACAGCACTGATAGGTCACATGACCCGTTCTCCCTCCAGGTGTCTCGGCGTGTCTCCTTTGTTCTCACTCGTCAGGGCAGGAACAGAAACGTCGGGCTCTGACAGTTCCTGAGCACTTACCCCGAAAAACTTTCCGTTTTTTTTACTCTTTCCCCCGCACTGAAAGCTGGAAGTGACGGATAAATTGCTCCGTCAGAGGGAGAGGCACGCTGGGAGCGAGGGGCTGATGGGTAAAAGCTAAAATGCGCTTTAATGATGGGGTTCAGGAACGTTGCTCTCTCCGTCAGTCAGCTCAGGTATGGAATTGCCAGAAATACGTAGGGAAATGAACCCCAGACTCTAGACTGGAGTTGCTTCCTATTCAGATCAATACAGAGAGACCATCCAGCACATCTACCAGCTGGAGCATTTCACATCACTTCACTGTGCTTTCACTTTGTTCTTGTTACTTGAGTTGGACCAAATGTCACTTTAAAAGGCAACAACATTTAAAGCAGAAACACTACAGTGTTTCAATAAAATACAGTGGACATATGATTTTATATTACAGAAACCTTACTGTGGTTTCAAATATTCTTGGCCAGTACTATTTTTTTATTCTGATTTTTTTTTGTTACTGGGAAGGCCTAAAGTAGGATCCTTTAATAAAGCTGAACTGTACTCTTTAACAGTCACTGTTAAAATGTGAAAAAAATGTATGTGCACTCGGAATGAGCTCACAATTGTATTAACTCAGGAAAAAAAAAAACAGTGCATCCAACAAGAAGAAAACCATGTTCATCTTTTTCAAAGCAGTAAAAACATGGTAGCTCATAGAAATCTTTGCTGATGGATTCTACACGCTGATTTATTTCGGTGTACAGTGTGAACATGCTCAACCCTTACTCCTCCGGAATCACATTTATATCAGTAAACACATATTTTACCAGTACAGTTTTATTCCACCAGTCAAATGTGCAATATAGGGAGCTGAGGAAAGAAGGCTACAAGTGGGAGGAAGGCTACAACTACATCAAAAATATTTATTTAGAAAAACTGAGAACATTATGAGTTCTTTATAGGAGGTACGTATCTTTAAGTAGCTTACTCTAAAGCTTAGTAAATTTAAAGCAAATACTTTTAAAGTAAAGTAAAAAAGTACTTTCTGTTTTAAATGCAACTAAAGGTAAAAAAAAAGGTTTTCTAAGCTGAAACTATTAAGTGCACATAAGTTAAAATGCTAAATACTACTAAAAGCAAACAAGTACTATTTGTTTTAAAAGTAAATACTTTAACTATAAGAGCAATACTACTAGAAGTGGAAAATACTAGATGTTCATAAGATCATAAAATTACTTTTTTTTTTTAAAGCAAAAATAGTAAAAGTAAAAAAAATACTTTGACATTTCTGATTCCGATTCCAGTGTTCTCTCTTTTAAAATTACTTAAAGTATTGTTCCTGTTTATGTATTGTCTGTGGATGACAATCAAAAGTAATTTTGAAAGTGGGCAAAATTACTTTTAATGCCTTTTTTTAAATTAAGAGTTATATTAAACTGTATAATAAAGCTTTTACTTTAAAGGAGCAATTCATCTCCACCCAGGCAGGAGTTTCTCCACCCAGGTGTTCCTTTATTCAGCATTCAAAGTTCTTCAGGGCTCCAGCCTGATACCACTGATACCTCTGGAACTATTTCTGCAGGTTTAGAGCATCATTACACGGCTGTGTCCTGCAGGGCATATAAAAAGTCAGCGAGTGAGGGTGATGTGCTGTGTTGGTAAACTCGGGTTTGCGCCCGGAGCGGCTGTGGCATTGTTTTGGCAGGAAGGGCTCGGATCAGTGACACTCCAGGCAGGGGTGTTGAAGCTAATGACATGGCGGGGTCGTCTCCGCTCGCTCTGGCTTCACACTGTGATCAGGAGCGTCAGATTCCCCCACACCTGAGCGTCGCTCTCTTTCTGCTGCTAATCCTGACGGAAGCTTCCCGTCAGGTAATCCCTAATCCGGGTGGTGAGGCGCGGTTACACCATTCAGTCTGAGAGACGGAGGCGAGACCAGTCGCTCGTCTGACACTAATCTCCTTTCACACACTACTCAGCTGGCAGACACACTTGAGTGGAGGAACCCCCATGGAGGCGTTAGCGTGTGTAATTGAGCGCATTACAGCGGTGTGTACGTGTGTGAGTGTTGATTAGTGAGTGTAAAGCTCTTGTTACAAGATCAGACAGAAGTGCTACAGTGTCCAGAGGAGGGTCTCAAACCAAACACCTCATGGGCACAATAACAGGGCATTGCTGTCCATCTCCTAAAGGTTAAACTGGCAAAATGACCAAACGCACAAACAGAAACGCTTGGCTGGTGTTACATAGTGGTAACATATTAAGGGCAATAGCATTGCCCAACCCAAGGCAAACTGGACAGTGGAGCAGTCCAAAAGTCTTTTAATGTAGAAAGGCACTCACACTGCAAAAACATTATTCTTAGCATGTAAAATTAGCTAGTTTTAAGGCAATAAATCTTATTTTTGGTCTTACTAAACATCATAAATGTAAGATTGTTTAGGAATGATCTTATTCAGTCTCACGTAGAATAATAATTGAGTAATTTAGACTCAAAATAAGCATCACAAGTTACTAGTCAAGTTAAATTGATTCTTGTGTACAAATTTAAGCCACAAAATAAATAATTTTAGCTTGATTTAAGTTTATTTCACTCATTTTGTAACTTTGTGATTGCTTATTTAAAAAAAAAATCTAACTAAGAAAAAATTGCTCACCCCATTGGCAATTTTTTTGCTTCATTTAAACCTTTATGTCTCAATTTACATATATTTTGTGTAGCTTTTGACAATGGATTTTTTGCAGTGCATGATTACAGAAAGTGACTCTCATTTTTTCTGCAGTTTTCTGCAATTTATAAAGCCCGAACCACATAAGAAATATGTTTCTAATGTCTCAGCATTCAGATGTGTATTTTTGTCATTCATAATCTATTTACATTTGAAAATAAATAAAAAATCTTCCTTAGAAATGAATGGCAGAATGTACAGAGATTCAAATCTTAACTTACATTCATAATCCACAAGCACAATAACTCAGGCATGGCCCCTCTTCTTTTTTTCTTTCCCTCCACACACTTCTGCCACACACACACAAACACGTAAACACACACTATATAGACCATTGCAGTCGTGTCGTCATTTTGTGGACGGCGCGATGTTGTTTATATGCCTATATTTGGGGTTCTGTGTCTAAGCGACCAAAATGAATGTGCTTTTTGAAAAACTCACCTCTATCAAATTCTGCTGTAAATAAACATGTTCAGAACACTATATGTTATATTCTGTGAACACTGGATCCTCTAAATTACGAGATTGTTAAAAAGTAGTAATAAAACAAAATGCTAGTTTAAGCTAATGCTACAGCGCACTCAACTGACGAGAGATAATGAGAGAAAGTAAGCTTTAGCTTCTGGTTCTGGAGTAGCGCCTCCCTGCAGTTTTTATAGTATATATAAAGTCACTGGATTATATTAATTATAGCACACCTTATCCAACTAATTGCCCGCACTGAAATGAGCTGGAAGTGTTACAGCAGGAAAACAGTAAAACTAGCAGCACAAACTGGAACCACAGAGCTAATCTACCTAATTGATGAACCAATAAGAGTCTAAAACACTTAACGTAAAAAGGCTTAATGTGTTTTTTCTTCCCTCTAAAACCTATTATAAGGAGAAATCTTAACATGGCTTAATGTACTCAAACAACAAGCCAGAAACACCAAACTTCTAAGTTTATGTTGCATAATAAACTTAATTCACATCTTCTTAAAATAAACAAACCTCTATAACCCACATTACTGACCGGCTGTAAAGTCCAGAGAGGCCACAGAGTGAACAGACTGGTTGAGTGGATCTTGATCAGCACAGCTTATGATGTATTTTGAGTTAGATGGTCTAACTGGTCTGTTAGTATAATCAGGGTAGTTGACCAGTATGATTAAAGCTCATACCGATTCAGTAGCATCTAGAAAAGCTACAGTGTTTAAACCTGGTTTTGGAGAAAAGCTATGCTGCTTGTTTTAATTATTTCCTGCTGTAACATTCCCAGCTCACCTTAGTGAGGGCAGTTAGTTCATTAGTTGGATCAGCTAGGCTGTAATATGCACCGGCTGTAAACATACAACCGTTGGTTGCTGGTGATGCACTAAATTGAGTCTGCTCACGTTCTCTGCCGCTGTTCTGTGACGTCAGTCACAAAAAAAAAGTGCCCTTTTTCCCCCCTGAGCACTTGCCCCCCTGTCTGTGCACGCCACTGGTCCCATATATTTCCATGTAGTTTTTAAAGGGAGTTACAGCCCCAGTCAATGATGTAGGGCATTTTCAGATTTGTCCCCAATAAACGAGTACACATCCATGACCGATTCTGGGGCTTCGTTAGGGGGAGGGGCTTATCATCGCCGTTTTGTTTTCACAAACAATAACTACTTCAGAGCTCTGAATTGATTGCACATGTAGATTCGTTATTTGCTTCCTTTTATTTGTTACCATGGATATAAACACTCGAGGAGTGAGGAACAGCACTTTTAGGGCTCTTGGTATTTCCCGTGCAGGAGTTTCTCCAATGTGTTCTCCAGTGTGACACAAGTGTTTATCACTGTTCTTACTGATTAAAAGGGCAGGTAACACTAAGTGGAAACCCCAAACACAACATGGGGAGTGGATAGGTTCTGCACCAGGTTCTGCTTCAAGTGAACCCCAGACCAATTTTAAAAGGACCAGAGATCGGTACTCTGGACCGCTCCCAGATTTCACACCTGACCAAACGTACAAAACTTACAAACCAAGCACTCCTATGTTCAGACAAAAAGTGCTAGTGTGGAAACACCCTTAGTCTGACGCATGATTAATTAGCTTTTTGCCTACTTAAAATATTCTTTATGTACACTGGGACCTTTTACAAGACATCAAAATTAACAAAGATCATGCAAAGTGCTGATCTGAACCTGTCAAATAAGAAAATTATAGAATAGAACAATCTTTGTAATTAACACTGAGTAAAACATAAACGAATAAATGCGGAATAAATTAATAAAATGTTGAACTTTTACAATCAGGAACGTGTTGACTGTCTCTACCAAGATACCTGGTACCTGGTGTGTGACTTCCACACTACCTCTCTAAAACTTTTATCAGTGTAGTGTTTCTCCACGGCTTCAAAGTCAGCTACAGTTCACTTTCAAGCAGCAGCTAATGTTCCAAAACACTGATTCCCCATGATCCCCATAAGACTATTAGTGGAGAGGCTGGATCTCTCAGGGTAATCAGCACTTCCCAGAAACTTCTTAAGTCAGAAATATGGCAGCTGTCAGGGTGAGAGGCATCATCCGGAGCTGACTTTAGTTTCTGAGCGTCAGATCCACCTAGCATGGCCATCAGTCCATAATCCTCAGGCCTGATTAGCATCCGGAGGTTCGGAGGTCCACAGCTTTAGCTAATTAATGAGACACCCTGAATAAGAGGCATCGCTGGAGAAGCGCTCAGTGTTCTGCTCTTTCCCACACACTGCCCGTCATGCCACACCTCTCACACACACTTTACACACTTTGGCTCTGAGAGTTAGTGGTTAGCATGGGACAGGTTGGGCTAGCGCTGCCACAGAAATTACAAGCATGGAGGTAAAGACAGAGCCGAAGGGGAGATAAGGAGGAGTTCCATCCACCCAAATCATGGAAGGTGGCACTTTCAAGAACATTAGCCATTAAAAACCCTGTGGTGGTGGAAGTGCACCTGATGCTAAATACCTGAGCGCTGTGTCTTAGCCGTAATGTTTTCTGACTGCTGTTTTTTCCCGTCGGCCGCTGGCAGCTTCTCAGCTTTCTCTACGAGTGAAGCGTCCCGCCATTCCTCCTAAAAGAATTTCCATGTGCAGAGTTTTACCCTCACGCTAACAGACACACACGCCCATCACCGGCAACATTAGCGCACCATCAAACCCATCAGCGCCGCTCTGCCTTCCCCACCGAGACAGGAAGCTTCACTCCGTCACACCACCCATCTGCATGTTCTATAGAGGATCAGCCTCCGCCTGCCATCCCAGGCTTTCATTCCTGCACTAAAGCGTCGGAGGAAGACAAGAGCCGAACCTGCACGCCGTCACCTTGTCTCGCACCGCTCCAGCACTTCATATACCAAATCAGTCACACACTTTCCAACACACCTACACACCGGCAGAACTGCTGCTGCTGTTTTTAGCCAAGTTAGCAGATTCCACTTCCTCTGGAAAGCTGCTCTGTGGTGATATGTGCTGTTTAAAAAAACTTTAAACTGGCTTTAAATGAATGGATTTAAAGTTATGTTTGGCAAAAAACAGCCTTTTACCCAAAATAAGGATGATAAACCATAATCCATGCATATTTTGTTTAAGTAAGTCTGTATTATCACAGAGATATTAACAGATATATCGAGAAACCTTGAATTCACCAGTTAGGCTTAAGTATTTCTAGAGATTAACCACTTCTGGTTCCCTAAAAACACGTTTGAAAAGTAATAAAAAAGGTAATAAAAAAGGTTAATAAATAAATAAATAATCTATTGTCATTGTAATGCAAAAATAAACATTTTTAACTTGTTTTTTTTTTTTGCAATTTGTTTTTTACATAATGTGAGTCTGTCAGATGTTTTTTTTTTACTTAATCATCTTCAATTTGAATAGACCAACATAAATGCTCCAAAATGTTTTGGAAAGACATTTTTTTACCATTTAAAGTTGCTTATTTGGAGATACAAGGTTTTTGGATGAATACTTCTTTAATACTAAAGCTTTTTTTGCATTCTCTTTAATTTTCTCTTGAACATTAATTCTCTAAATTCTTTAAAAACTACATTCTAAAAAACTCTATGAAAATCTGTGGGATGAGTTACATAGGTTAAGTGTAGATAAACATTTAAAAAAGAACAACATTAGGTTGGATAAAAATAGAAATGTGCAATGCAAAGTGCAGTCATATATAACATATATTAGTACTAAATAAAGGTTTGCTAAGCTACTTAAGGTATGTCAGAAAACATCTTTACATCTTATTAAACTTAACATTGTCTTTCTATTTATATTTTTAAACAGTGCAGTCCAGCATTTCTCTAATCACAATTTATAAAGCTTTGAGAGCAGAGGGAGAGAGGGGTTTCTAATAAAGTGGCCTGGGAGTGTATTCTCCAGTATTGTTGTACATTGTTTTCTGATTATACTATAAGGTCAGATAGTGCTGGGTCACGGTCTACATTCTCCACACTGTTACAGTCATTTTTAACTCACTGCAGAAAGATTAGCAGGGTCATAACCATTAATTATAGTTAATATAAATTATAATCTACAATATTGTACTGTGTAGTATAATGAAACTCCATTACTAATGCTCACACAGCAGCATATTACACAGAGCCATTACACATACCTTTGGGAAGGTCAACCCCAGCTCACTGTTACAGGCTGATATAAAGAGAGTGAAGAGGTTAGCAGGTGGTTAACACATTAGAACTTACATAATGGAAGGAAAATAGTCCTTTAATAGATGTACAGCAGGTGAGCTCACGCTTCCTGTTAGCCACACAATGTTCCAATATAAAGCTCCTTTACAAAACAGTGGCCCACACAATAAAAGGTCCTCTCCTGTAACGCCGAGATGTGAGCACAAAATAGTCTTTTTGTGTTTCCTAATAATTAATTTTCCTTTAACTGGCTAATTTGGTATTGGCTTGTGTCCAGCGGTCAGTGACCCTCCTTCAGGAGAGCGATTCCATTGCACACTATTCTTTTTTTTTCCCCAGTCTCTCCACAATTTACACTGCCAACCCACTTATTAGGACCCTACCTATCACTAGTGATGCCCCAACACCAGGAGGGTGAAGACTTGCAAATGCCTTCTTCAATACATGTGAAGTTAGCCACCACTGACTTCTTTTTCGAACTGCATTGCTGAGAAGCATCACAGCTCGCTCGGAGGAAAGCGCAGTGACTCGGTTCCTATACATCAGCTCACAGGCGTCTTGTGCTGAGCGACATCCCCCTTTGGAGTGATGTGGGAAGAGAGCGCCATCTACCCACCCAAAGAAAGCAAGGCCAATTGTGTCAAGGCTAATTGTGCTCTCACAGGGCTCCGGTAGTCAATGGAAAGCTACATGAACAGGATTCGATTCCTGATCATAATGTCAGTGCATTAGACCGCTGGACCACTTGGCACCCCCTAAATGTAAATTTAAATAAATACAAATGCTATGATATTATCTCAGTGGAACCAAGCTGACCAAATATTCTGGCCGAAGTAGAACTACCTCACTATGGTACTTAAGTCCTACTTGAGTATTATTTTTTCTCTTTTACTTTTTACATGTTTTTGATGACTTTAATATTTTTACTCTTTTTACATTTTTTTATGTGCTGCATCGTTACTCGTTACAATTATCAAAATTTTAGGAATCATACTAAACCCACACTCTAACTGCCAGATCTATAGATGCTCTGTACGGTCACTGAGTGTGATGAAGCTCCTCATCATTGAGCGAATCAAGAGATCAAGCTGATCTTATAAGAAAAACATACTGCTCCTGTTCTGTCTTTTGCTCTGAAAACTTTTGACTTAAAAATACTTCAGCTTCTGCTCAAATCACTATTTTTGATATAATATTTGTGCTTGTACTTTTACACAAGTCTGGGTCTCTTGTACTTTATACATGTCTGGCACAAGGTCCCGTAAAACCAAGATCCATTAACCCGTATGTCAGTGATTTACTCAGTCAGTGATTTAGCGAGTTTGTGAAATGACTATCAGTCATTGGTGAGTAAGTTAGTCCAAGTCAGAGATTGAAAAACTCACTGACTGAGAAACAGTGAGTAAATGAGTGTGCCTGGAAGTCACTGGGTTGGTGTGTGATTAAGTCAGTCAGTTAATTAGTCAGTGATGTAGTTAATTAGTAAGTCTTTCAAACATTGAGTGAGTAAGTGAGTAAGGAGGTCAGTGAGCTCTTGAGTGATCTAGTTAGTCAGTCTTTCTATCAGTCAGTAAGTTGATTAGTCCATAATTCAGTCAGTTATTTAGTGAGGTAAAAAAGTGTGGTCGTCTTCCAAACAGTGGGCAAATTAGTTAAGGAGGGAGTCAGTAAGTTGGTCAGTGATTCAGTCGGTTGGTCAGTCAGAAAGTCATGAAGTAAATTTTTGAAACAATGCAGTCAGTCTTTCATTCTGTGACTCAGACCGAATGTCAGTAGGTCAGTAAGAGAGTCAGTAAGTACGTTGATCAGTCAGTCTTTGAAACAGTGAATAAATGACTGTGGAAGTCAGTAATTTAATGAGTGATTCAGTCAATCATTTATTCTGCGAGTCAGACCGTGTATCAGTTGGTCAGTAAGAGAGTCAGTAGGTAAGTCGATCAGTCAGTCTTTGAAACAGTGAGTAAATGAATGAGTGAGGGATTTAGTCAGTCAGTCATTGCTGATGGCTGCTCTCGACCATTCTGAGCAGTCTGATAAAGCGAGTGCTGGCGGTGTGTGGAGGGTCATCTATCACACACACAATAAAGGCAGTCTGAGCCTGGAGTGCTGGATTTATGGCCGCCCTTCTCCCCCCGCTTCTGCCCTAATAACTCACACGCCGGGGCAGGAGCTGACAGACACAGCCTAAAAAAAGGAGCGTGGTGATCAATCACAATATCGCTCACATGTGTTCCCCTGCTCACACTAAGCAAATGGGCTTTCAGCACATAAAACTCTGCTTTACATCATCTGCTGTCCAGCAGCGAGAACTCAGCCTGAGCCCGAGATCAGAGGAGCAGGCTTAAATATAGCGTCACACTGGGATAATTAATATCTTATGAAGGCTCTGTTTGTAGAGATTAATATTCCACTGCCCTCATCCACTTACCGAAATATTTCCATGTCAGACAGATGAATAAATTACACCCCCTCTGCATCTGCCTGCAACATGACAACGTGCAGCTGTAGATTCAGTGTGTGATCAGTTATCCTCTAGTTTACGGGGGTATAGTAAATCGTTGCTGTCCAATGAAAAACCGGTATTTCCACTTTTGTCGATTTTTAGTCTACTGCATACTCTGAACACACAAACTGTCCCTAACACTGAGTTAAAGCTGCTGTTGTGGAGATACACGTTTTAATTGGGAGCCACAAAATTAACCATTCTTAGTTTAACAATCTTAGTGCAGAGTAATGTTTTATTAAACTGTTAAAGAGGTCAAAGAGGAATTATTCTGAATTATTATTTTAAATGTTATATTGGTTCATATATGCATGTGTTGTGGTATTTTATGTGGTTGCTACAGTGTTGTTAAGGTGTTCCTTGTTCTTTTCTGTAGTCTCCCAGGTGGTTGCTAGTTTGTTCCTTTGCATTTGTTACATTAATTCTGGTGGGGACTAGGATGTGGATATGCATTTTCCTATGGTATTCCTATGGTGGTTGCTAAGGTGTCCAAGGTGTCTGCTAATGTGTTGCTAAATAGGTGCTATGGTGTTTCTAGTTGTTTGCTATGGTATCTTAGATGGTAGCTATGATGTTTCTATGCAGTTACTAAAGTATTCATGGTGGTTGCGAGGATGTGGCTATCAATTTTACTGGTATTTCTATTGCTACAGGTAAGTGGGTGGCATGATGTTGTTTTGGTGCTCCTAGTCTTTTGCCATAGTAAACCAGTATACTAGAATGTACAATGTAGTTAATAAAGTATTTATGGCGGTTGCTAAGATATTGCTAAGTGGGTGCTTAGGTGTTACGAAGGTGTTCCTGAGTGGTTGCCAGGTTGTTTCCAAGTAGATTCCATGGAATTGGGGGATAATAGTATATTTGAAACAGGATTTAACAGAATTGTACCAATAAAATTATGAAATTATGAAAAAAAATTAATTACAAGTATTAAATCAGCAAGTTAACTTGTTATTTTATGTATTTAATACATTAAATAATCCAACTAATTAATTAAACATTTACCATCCCAAAAGGGTAAAACTATTAATAGACAATAAAAATTAATCAACATTTTCACTTCTCATGGGTAACCCTCATTTTCAATACAGTCGAACATTTAACTTAATGGTACTGAAAAAATGAAATCAAAAGAAAAATGAATAATTAAGGTAAAATAAAATGGTAACGTAAAAGCTATTTAACATTATTAAAAGGAATAAAAAACATCTAAAAAATAATAATAACCAGAATAATATTAATGAATAAGATTTTTTAAGAATGTAAACTATTTAGCCTCAATGCAGTCACAAAATAGGCAGAAATGCTTAGTTTTCCCCTTTTCTTCTCTTAATTATATTATTAATTAATTTGAATATTATTTTAAAAACTGCTAATTGTATCTTATATTGCTGTTTTTTAGCTAAATAATGTAAATTCTCCTTCTGCTGTAAATAATAAACAGTAATATACAGTACACTGGCGCTGACGTCCTTTGCTCTCGCGCTGTGATTGGCTGACGGCGGCGCTTTAATCGCGGAGCTCGTGCGGTCGCGGACAGAGCAGCAGCAGCGCGCGCCTGTGTGAGCTGAGCGCGGTTACGATGGAAAGCGACTTTTCTCGCGATCTGAACAGAAGCAGGAGCGCGAGAGCAGTTTATTAGAACAGCACTGATATCTTAACTCTTCACTGAACACGCAGCACGCTGTTATTTGTGTATGGGAGAATTCCCGGATGCTTCCCGCGCGCGCATGGCTGTAGGGTCATGATCGCTCTGCCTCCGGACTCTGTGGGAGCGAGCTCGCGGGGTCCGCTGTGGAGGGGTGGGTTAGAGGAGGCGGGGAGAGGCTGCAGACAGCTCGCGGCTCCGGGGGATCCGGACCGGCAGCGGCACCGCGTACCCATCCGCTTAATCAGCATGCTGACCGCCCGGGGGCACGGGGGGCACCACCCGGACTACCTGCACCCCCTGCCCTCCACCCCCACCAGTCCCATAGAGGTAGGTGCTCTTAAATATACTAGTTAATAGAAGTGGTGTAGAGTGTACTGGGAATACTGGGGCTTTTTTTAGTGGCATATACAATAATCTGCTAAATTAACTCTAATCGAGCTATTCAAACTACGTGTGCATTTATATGTAGCTACACGAATTAAAAACCCCATATAACTAACATTAAATAAAATGTAATATAAAATTAATAATAATGTTAAATTGAGTAAACATTATTATTTTTTTTAAGTCTTTGTCTGTTAGGTCATTACTATATATATATATATATATATATATATATATATATATATATATATAGTATGTTTTTTTACGTAACTCACTAAATGTAAATAAATACATTATATATAAATATAAACTAATATAATAAAAAATATATTATGATATAATATAAAATATAATATACAATTAAGTATAAACCACCGTTATTTTCCATACAAACTGACAATAGTTTCACCCTTTGTAACATATAATACATTTAAATAATAAACTCATGTTTTGATTATTTAGTTAAGAAATAAGAATAAATCAAAAATACATTTGACCGTTTATTTAGTACCTTAATGTTTTTAAAAATACTTTTATATTATGTCATTACTTATATAGATATTTCTAAATAATTGTGTTAATAATATAAAATGCCATTATTATAGAACACAAGGAAATAAATTATATTTGTAACTTTATTTGGATGATCACTTATTTTACTTTTTTTTTTTTATAATGTAACAACAACTGTAGAATAATGTAGAAACAACTGAGCTATACATAAAAAAAGCATATTAAAAATAGGATAGTATAGAACCAAGGGACCAACCAAGTGTTCAAGGAAGGACAACCAGTGACTGGGACAAAGCTATTTCACACAACTTACAGGACCTAAAGGATATGCTTTATGGTTAGTCTTGGTGTCAGATACCACAAGCCCATGCCTAGACTGGTCAGAGCTGTTTAGACATTATTAGGCAGTATAAAAACTACCTGTAAAAATATTTTACAGATGCATTAGCTTGAGAATTTGTAAATTAAAAATTGTCTTACTGTAGGAGATTTTTTTGGCTATATTATAACCACATGTGTAAATCCACCTTCAAACTATTGACTTTAATTTAATAATAAAACAAAAAAAATAATCCAAAAGCTCATTGTTCTGCGGCTCAGTTCAGTTTTAGGTGACTTCAGATGGAAAGAGTCCTGTTTAATGTAAAGCTTTTGAAATTAGGAATATTTATGGAGTGGTACAAATGAGCTTTAAAACGTTGATTTATCGTGATTTTCCTAAAATAAACGTGTTTTCCTGAAAATAAAAGACAACTAAACAGTGCAGCGTGTATGTGGCAGTTTTAAATTCAGTTAAAGAGAGCCCCCTTCTGTCGAACATCAAAATAGTCACTTGAAGACCCAAAGAAGTAGCATGTGTAGTGCTGGTGGTTTCAGTCGGCTCATTTATTTTATTCTAATTAATTTTTTATTCTAATACAATAAATTAAATTAAATAAATGGTTAAAAATGCTATTTTTAAAGTAAAAAAAAGGTCTCAGTATAAATGATTTTATGCCTGAAACAATCGTTAAAACGTATTTTTGTGAGTGTAAATCTTGTGGTTTCTTGAGTTTAAATTTTACCTCCGAGCTCTCTGCTAGAAAATCTCCCTCTGTATATAGTTAGTTTAGGTTAGCTGGCTAGCTAACTGTTGTGTTGTCCGTCAGTCCGCTTTGCATCATGGGAGTTGTAGTTGTAGAGACGCATGCTTAGGGCTAAATGCGTTGAAGCGTTTTATGTTGAAAACTACAAATAAAAAAACGAACTGACACTCGCTATTAGTTACATTTAACTAGTTTAAAATGTCTTAATTAAACACAGCTGAACAATATTTTGAATATGCTTCATGGAGATTATGCTTAAATATTATTAAATTAAAAAATAATGAACACAGCAATATATTTTAAACCCCATTTGGAAAATAAAGATGTAATATTAATTTAAAAACACAACTGACATACGTTGCCTACACATATTTTTCACCCACAAAACCTAAACTATTGGGACAATTTCATGGACAGGGACTAAACTAGTTTTTTTTTTTCTTTCAATATAGAATTCATATTTAAAATGCTGTGTAGACCAGGACTAGGCTTAATCCCTGTCTAAGAAATTGTCCCTTTAGGTTTAAACTGTAAACCTGGTCTAAATCTTTACTCTGGACAGGGATTATTCTGAAAAAAAAAAAAAAAAAAATATATATATATATATATATATATATATATATATATATATATATATATATATATATATATATATATATATGTATATATAAAATGCATTTCAAAATACCTTTTATACATGTGCACACGTATTCCACATATAAAGCAATATATGTCCATGTATCTCTTTTCTGTGTGGAAAATACTACTAAGGCTAGCAAGTTAGGCTTTAAATTGTAGACCACATCTCCTAACCCTGACTCCTTTTTTCCCCCCACAGCTGGATGCCAAGAAGAGTCCCCTGGCCCTCCTGGCACAGACATGTTCTCAAATCGGGAAGCCTGACACTCCACCCTCCTCTAAACTCCCCAGTCAGTCTGGTAGCAAGGACTCTAAATCTGCACCGCTAAAGATCAGCGACATTGGAGCGGAAGATAAATGTAGTTTTAAACCCTACGCCAAGTCCCCAGACAAGAAAAGCTCACCTTCGAGCGGAGATAAGTGCGGTTTCCGGGTGCCGAGCGCCCCCTGTCGCCCATTCACCCCAGGGGTGGGAAGGCCAAGCTCATGCAGCCCTTCTTCTCCTCAGGTCACAGACTCTAAATCAGGAGATAGAGAAGAGAAGAAGGAATCTGAGAATCATAATAAAGCATCTCCAGGTGAGGGATCTGGTTTGGTAAGCTCCAGTAGTGGTTCAGGGGTCAGTGGTGAGACAAGTCAACAGCAGGAAACGTCCAAGACCTCTACATCTGAAACAACCATTGTTTCTTCAGCGTCATCAAGCATTGGGTCTGGACTGGTGGCTCCAGTTTCTCCGTACAGGGCTGGTCACACCGTTTTCCCTCTAGCCCCTGCTGGAGTATCGTTCCCTGGTGGATTGGCAGGGGCGTATGCCAGCTACCCCCAGCAATTCCTCTCCCATGGTGTGACACTGGACCCAACCAAGTCTAGCAGTCAGTTGCTAAGTGCGCAATTAGCTGCTGCTAGCTCGCTAGGTAGTAAAACTGGGACAAGCCCACTGACTGGAGCTTCTCCACCATCCATCATCTCAGCGGGCCTGTGCCGAGACCCATATTGCCTTAGCTATCACTGCGCTAGCCAGCATTTACCAGGTGCTGCTAGCGCTAGCGGCGCACATGATTCCCATGCAGCTCTAAAATACCCTCTGCTTTACCCCACTCACTCCCTGCCTGGAATCCCTTCCTCCGCCACGTTAAGCGGTCACCCGTTGTACCCCTACGGCTTCATGCTCCCTAACGACCCACAGCCACATGTCTGCAACTGGGTTTCTGCTAACGGACCTTGCGACAAACGCTTCTCCTCTTCGGAAGATCTGCTGAATCACCTGCGGACTCATACCGCATTTGTTGGAACGGACAAGTCAATTGCAGGATATCCAGGGTCACCGTCCTTAGCGGCTGCTATGGCCTGCCACATGCACATACCCCCAACCGCGGGTCCTGGAGGTCCCGGGGTTCCTGGGGGTCCACTGGCACTCAGAACCCCACATCATGCGCTAGGACTTGGTCGCTATCATCCTTATTCCAAAAGCCCCCTGCCAGCCCCTGGTGCCACAGGGTCCTATTACACCCCCTATGGGCTGTACGGACAGAGACTGACCACTGCGTCCACCCTGGGCTACCAGTAAACCCCAGAACTCTGGATTTTGTAAAGGAGGATGAGATTATTAATAAAATAACTGAGTGTCCATCTCAGGACTGGATCTTATTTATTTACGTTAGATAGAAGTAAAAAAAATAAATAAATCAACAACAAAAAATTACATTCATGACAGACTTCAAGTGCTTTATTTGAAAATATGAACTGAATTGATATGAAAGTTTGGTCCCAGATGCCTTGCTCTCTATAGTCTTCATAAAAAATGTAATGAAGCTTATATATTTCAATGTGTTAGACAGAGAAAAAAAGGTCTGTACTGTTAAACTCAGGGAACATTAAAAGGCCATTAAAACATTCCTGTAATCTGTTTTACTGTTATTGATAATGTTATAAAAGGAGAGCCGGTGAACAAATTGTAGAGGATTTTAATATAACTTGCTTTTTCTATAGGCCGATATGTGTATCTCATTTCTTTGAATAAATTATGTGAGATTAAAAGTACTTTTTGGATTGATTGATTGATTGATTATTGTCAAATTTTATGAACTGTGTTTGAGGACATGCCATGAAAACTTTTTGAGTATATATGAACGTTTGGAGATTTGATCTTTATGTGAGCAATACTGTACTTTTCTGAAAGGAAAGGGTTATAACAGTTCCACTTTTATTAATATTTAAAGTGTGAAAAATTTAAATTAGAATAAAATCATCAGTTGGATATGAATAAAACATGGTATTCGTACAGATTTGTACAGTACTGTGTGTGTACATCCTATTTTAATGAAACACCAATAGATTGCAGTGATAATAAAATGTATAATACTACTGCTTTTACTGCTGTTGATGTGTGGTGCAGCCATCTTGGATTTTGATCTTGGGTTGGGAAGGCTGTCCCCCCCCCAAGTAGGAACTCTGACTTGTTGAAGTATTTCAGTTAAAATTTCCTACTTGGAGATTGGAATTACCAGCATCCATGTTCAAATGGAACGCAGAATTAAAAAGGATGTGGGATGTTGATGTTGAAGTGAGTAAATAATCATGGCCAGGATCCAAATTATTCTCTGAAGCTTTCAGAAAGAAGAGTGTAGATGCAGAGGATTCTGGGATTATATTTAGAGCATGGTCAAGTCAGACTGTCCTAGCAATTCTGGTCCAAAAGCAGATTAACCAGCAGAAGCACCAACATTTAACCAAACATGATGCAACACCTAACAGCTATGTTACAGTGTCTGTGTATGATCTGATCACCAACATTTAATCTAAACATGAAGACTAGTGTTGGGCGGTATACCGGTTCATCCGCAGGGGGAACCAGAAGCGGTATGTGTTTCTCTCATACCACCATACTGCTAGAGGGCGCTGCAGAGCCCGTTTAGAGCAGCACCGTCAGAGAAGCACCCGTACCCGTGTGGAGTCAAACGCAGGTCTAGCGCTGTTCTGCCTGCAGCCCCTTTAAATATAATAAAACTGTAGCTTGAAGGATGATTTTAATGTATTTGATAACTGGAGAAAAAAGGGAATTGTGGCTTATTTTAATATTGTAATGCCTCTACTGGCTTCAATAATAACATATAGTAAATTTATAATAAACGTGTGTCTTACTTGTGCAATAGAGCTTCTCTTTGAATACTTAAACATATTTAATGTCCATTTTTAGGGTTTATAGAACTATTTAAAATATTTTTTATATTTTGTAAAAAGAAGATGTGTTTAAGTTGTTGGCGTATCTCTTTTAAAGGCCTACTGTTTACATTCTTCAGCTGTTTTTCTTATAATAAATCTGATTTTTATATCTATTGTGTAATGTTGTGGGATAAAGTAAACCCAATAGTAAAAAAAGCCTATCATTTAAAGCATTGGCGTTTTATATTATATGTACTCCTAACAATACAGTAACTTAAAAACCTATATTAAGGCTAAAAAATAATAATAGAAAAAAAAATCCATAATATATTGTGAAACCGTCAGAATCTTGAAAAATACTGTGATATGCATTTTTTGGCCATACCGCCCAGCACTAATGAAGACCCAACACCTAACAGCTATAGGTTGCTCTGACCGTTGATCCCATCAGCAATATTTAATCCAAACGTGAAGACCAGACACCTAACAGCTGTAGGTTGCTGCGGCCCTTTATGATTCAATCACCAACATTTACCCAAACATGAAGTTCTGACCCTTTATAATCCGATCAACTACATTTGACACAAAAACCTGCCTATCACAAATACACTAATTATACACTACGTCACAAGCTTTTCATAAGGGTCATCAAATGCAACAATCTTAAAATGTCATCGTGGGACCTACAGATAGTTACGCCCACTGCTGCTTGTCAAAGTACAGCATTTATACAATTAAAAGTAGAATTCTTAAGTTGTATTGAGGGGCCAAATGCTTCATCTGCTGCAGAAAGTCCTATACTATTGACAATACTTATCTACTGGAATTAGATAAGCTGTGTCAACAATGGGTAGTAGCTGATGCATTTATTAACAGTGTTGTCCACTTAACACTGGTGCAGCAGACAGCAGAACACAGACAGTAAAACACAGTAAATACAGTAAAAACACCACAGACACTTTATCTGACAGACTGTCTGTTTGTGGCGCCCTCTGTTGGTTAAAGGCTGCTATTAACTTTAACCTCTAAATACACTGAAGAAAAATATAAACATAACAATTTTGGTTTTGTTCCCATTTTTCATGTGCTGAACTCAAAGGTCTCAGACATTTCCTATGTACATTTTATCTCAAATTTTGTTCACAATTGGGTCTACATCTGTGTTAGTGAGCACATCTCATTTTGCTGAGGCAAACTATCCGCCAGTAACAGGTGTGGCATATTATGATGTTTATTAGACACATTGCTTTTATGGAGTAAATTTTGTGTCAAAAGTTTTATGTAAAAAAAAAAATATATATATATATATCTGACCTTTGCAAGTCAGAGCTCCATCATTCCAGAGAACACATGAGAAATCACGAGCATTCATCAGGAATTTCTTTGATACAAACTAAAACCTGATCCAAATCATAAAACCACTGTGGCCAACTGAACAAAACTGATTGATCTAAACTGAACTGTAGGAAGAAAAAAACTCTGTATAATCCAATACCTCTGATTAATCTTCCTTATAAATGTGTCTGATATGGTTTATGAGCATGCTGGCCAGTGTTCAGCTGCACTCATAGGATGAGACCTCACCACTTATACTGATGTGGATGTGTGTAATTTCTAAAATGTTAGTCCGCTGTTTTACAATGCTGCTTACACACCCAGTTCAGCTAAATTTAGCTTCAGTTTATATAATTCACAGCCAACTGTTCATTCACAAGCACAGACTGAATCTACAGAGTAAATATTGATTGAGGCCTTGGATACGCATGGCTTATCTCAGGCTGAAAGGAGCAGTGACTGTTGCCTGAGTGTTATGGCTGATAAGCTTTAATCAAAAAAGCTCATAAAATTTAGAAAGTCACCTTAAAAACCTTCTCATTCAACCCAAACCAAAAAAGTGTAATTTCAGTCGTATACAGTTGTGGTTTTGCACTTAGGCTAACAGTCACACAGCAGGCGAATACGATCATTTTGGTCATATATGGCAGTGAAATACATATTTAATGTGCCTCAATGTGACTGTCCTAACTGTGAGATTGAAAAAAAATATTTTTATATGGCTCATGTCTCACCCACTAAGGCACAGGCCTGCCATGAACTGTCTGGACTTTCAGGTGTGAAAGCACCCTAAGAGGCTGCCAAGAAAGAAGTTTCCTTCAAATTCTCTAATGTCTGCAGTTGAGGGGGAAAAGAAGGAAACCCTTCTGGGTTGGTTTAGAACAATGCACAAATTGTTAAGCATGGTGGTGGGGGCATCATGCTCTACGCCTCTAGGGATTTGTGGCCTGAGAAACTGTTATACTGCACAAATTAAACAGAAAAATGAAGGACTACCTATGAATGCTTTATCACAATCTCAAACAACCGTGTTGACAAATTTGGTGTTCCAAATGAAGGTGATGGTTCAGAGGTGGTTGTGGAATGGATAAGGCAGGATAACTTTGACCTTTTAGAAACCAAGAGTAATCAATATCCAAGTACATACTGAGATACACTATATGTCCAAACATGTGTAGACACCTTTGAACACTGCTGTGAGGAGATGATGGTATTCAGCCATAAGGGTATTATTGAGATCAGGTGTTGATATTGGTATTATTATTTACCCAGAGGTATAGGTACAGCTGCAGCACTGTACAGAAGTCTCTGGGCTCCCCTTGATCTATTGGATGGTTTTGGGAATGGCGATTTTAGACTTGTGTGGTTGGCATAATGGCACTGCTTTCCTAAGGGCATTTACAATAAACTAAATGTCAGTAATGGGTGCACAATAAAGTGGCTGAACTCACTGTTTAGGTTGACGCTGGAAAACAGGTTGTTTGAGGGCAGCTTGTGACAAATATTCTAAAAAAAAAGAAGTTTTTCTTCCTACAGTTCAGTCCAGATTAATCCATTTGGTACAGTTGGTAACAGTGGTTTAACATTTTGGGAAATGATACTGAAAAAAGCTTCTGTGGTTTGATCTTTAGCTTGGATGTTTATTGCATCAAACTAATTACAGATTGACATTCATGACTTCTTGTACACTGACATTCCAAATGTCATTGCACAGGAACTCAGTTGTATCAGGCACATTCAGCCAGAACTATTTATCCCCAAAATCTCCTGAACAAATCAGTTACCACACACTCACACAATGGAAGGTCTACCATGGGACTGGCGTTACTAACATAACTACATTTGTTTCCTTTATTGCTATCAATCATTCATACCAGACCTAACCTCACTGTTCACTTAATTAATTACATTAATAGCAATAATTACTGCCTTTCTTTTTCTTTTCAGTTTAATTTTCAGTAAAGTATTAGAGGTCCTCTTTAAATGTTGTTCTGGATTCTTTTGTGACCTCCTGGATGAGTTGTCCATGCCCTTTTGGAATAATTTCGGCCGTCCGGCCACTCCTGGGAAGGTTCACCAGTGTTTTATGTTTTCTCTATTTGTGAATAATAGCTCTCACTCTGGTTCACTGGAGTTCTAAAGCCTTAGAAATTATTTTATAACCTTTTTTTAGACTGACAGATGTCAATGAGTTTGTTTTATCATCTGTTTTTGAATTTATTTAGATCGCCGCTTAATGTGTTGCTTTTCAGATTCAGATTATTTATTATTTAAGATATTTTTAGTTGCTTTATGTTGTAAGGCAGTTTCTTGATTCTACAGGTTTGGCAGTTATCAGGCCTGGTTGTGGTTAGTGAAAATCAAATCGGCTTTCCAAAAAGTGTAATTTATAATACAAAGGGCTAAAATGGTTTGGATGTTTTTTTTTTTCATTAAATCATGAAATCATCATATAAAAGATGCTTTTTATATTAACTTAGGTTGTATTTCTTTGATATTTAAGTTTGTTTGATAATCTTAAATGCAAAAACAAAAGAATCTGTAAAAGAGCAAAAACGTTTTCATGACACTGTATATATTGTACATTTTAATACTTTAGTAAACTTGTCAATAAGGTTAAATACCAGGAATACACATACATGTGCAAATGTGTGCATAAATGCTCAGTGATAAAGGTTCAACATTATTTCCTACACTGATAATAAAATATAAAGGTGATGTGTGTGTGTGTGTGTGTGTGTGTGTGTGTAACTGTAGGAGTACAGGAGGTTCACGTGCATGCAGAGGTGGACCAGTCTGTTTTTTTAACAGCATCACATGTATTATAACAGCTCATTCTACAGAACCATGGCATATCACCAGCTTTAGCTCTGCTGATCTGATTGCTGCCTGGACTGAATGCTGGTTTTCTGCTTATTCACAGTGACTGTGTGTTTCTGGGAGTGTGTGTATCTAATGGTGTAAACTCCTCCCCCAGACTGAACCATTTTAATCAGAGAGGAGGAACCAGACCAGACCAGAGAAGCAGCAGCAGAACCGAGCAGCAGAGCACAGTGAGTTCCTCTTTATCATTCATCTGCACATCTTTACTCACACTGATCTCAGGAACAGAGAGCTTACACATTAACTCTCATTACCTCACATTCACCTCAGATACACCTCTTTAAGTCATACCTGGTTCTGCTCCGACCAAATACTAAATAGGATGTCAATGAGTTCTACAGCTCTACAGAGACTCAGTGCAGGATGTGCAGTAATAACAGTGTAGCTAACTGTAACATTTACTCAGAATATTTAATCTGAAGGAAAGCCAATGAAGACATGAGCATCAGTGTTTTGATTACCACTTTGATGACAAGATTACATTTTATATTCCCTGCTAAAAAAAATCCCAACTGGTCATCTAGAGAAAACACACACTTTGCTGGTCAAGAGCAAGTAAAGGAGCTAGCCAACCAGCATAGGATATGTTTGTTTTCTTTTGTGGTTGTAGTTTAGCAGGGTTTTATTTGAGGTTCTATTTTTTGGATTGTTGGCTTTTAAATAGTATCACACTAAAGACCAGTTTACCACTCTTAATCAGTATAGGGAATGTTTTGGTTTGAGTTTGATGGTTTAGTTGGTCTACAAGCATTCATTTTGGAATAATTTCAGACGGTTGGCCACTCCTGGGAAGGTTTACTAGTGTTTAATGTTTTCTCTATTTGTGAATAATAGCTCTCACTGTGGTCTGCAGAATCCCAAAGCTTTAGAAATGACTTTGTAACCATTTCCAGACTTTTAGATTAATTAAATTAATTTTTGAAATATTTTATCCTGCTTCATGTTGTCAGACAAGTTCTATTTAAGTAATTTCTTGATTCTACAGGTCTGGCAGTAATCAGGCCTGGTTGTAGTTAGTAGTGAAATGGGACTCAACTTTCTAATAACCTCCAGGAAGCTTGGCGATGCTGGTTAAACAGCATAATTAGCAAAACCAGAAAATCACTTACAACATATGGACACTATGATGACCAAGAGCTGGTACACAACTGGTTAACCAATACAAAGTATGTTTCTCTCTGTATGACCAGCTTTTAACCACCCTGACAACCAAAAGACAGTAGAAGCTGATCTAGCAGAGGCATTACTAGTAATAGTAGCAGTAGCAGTACTACTACTGCTACTATTAGTAGTAGCAGTAGTAGTAGTAGTAGTAGTTGTAGTAGTAGAAACAGTACTACTTACTAATAGTAGCAGTAGTAGTAGTAGTACTAGCAGTAGTAGTAGCAGTATGAATAACAGAGGCTAAATATAAAATGTAATGTATCTGTCTATGTAGTTCTTAACAAGGGCTTGTATGTACTTTATTTAATGTATTTTATTATGTAAATTATATACATCTCTCTGGCTGCTCTCCAGGCGTGTTTCACGCTTTCTGATTGGTGCTCAGGGTGATCGCATGTAAACGGATCGCTCCACTGCGCAGTCTGAGAAATGGGGGAATGAATCAGTGTTTATTAAACGTTTTTGTAAGCAACTGTGATATATACTTCGTTAGGTCAGAGCTGTAATCCACCTGCCCAGAGGCGAGTGTGTTTAGTAAATGCGGGATCACGCCGAGAGCACATGACTAAGAAGTGGGAATCACATGATGAGAACCATCCATGGATTATAAATCTAGCAGTATTTAATTTTAATAGCGTGAAGAAATAATACAGTTTACATAATTCCAACACTTACTTTACTGTGAAACATATACAGTATTATAAAATAATAAAAAAGCAAAAAATAGAGGAAAAAAAATATTATTCATTTTTTTTATTTAAGTATTCTTTGGGTTATTAACCAGTAATAATTTTGTTATATTGTTATGTAAATCTTTATGAATATTAAATCTTGCAGCAAGAATAAAAATGTTAGTCATTTTAGAGGTTTGTTTTTTAATTTAAAAAAATATTATATTGTCTTTAAAGTCAAAGTTATTCTAAGAAATAAAAAAAGAAAAACAACAAAAAAGAAACATTGAAGACAGTGGCCATATATTTGGTTTTTAATAATTATTTTATGATATTTTCTACTTAAGCTAAAAAACATAAAGACATATATCTGTATTGTATAATAATATATATCGTATAATATATATCTATTTAATAAAATTTCGTTTTTGGGTTCAAAGTAACTTATTCTTTATGGTCAAAATTATAATAATTCATATAACACAAACAATAAAAACGTAACTCTTCCAAAAACTGTATCTGTGATATGTTTAGATGGTTTAAGTAATTTAATTTAGTTTTTATGATGTACTTTTATTTTGAAAGGGTTGTGTTACCTTCATGTATGTAATATAAGCGCAGAAATAATCGTACTGCACACACGTTCCTGATGTTCGGAAGCCTTGGTGCTGATCCTTCTCCAGATAGTCAACTTTTTTGGTCTTTCCCAGTGGTGTGAGTTCGTCTGGAGTAAAATATGTACTGGCAGAAGGGTCCCTGTGTACTGGTTTTAGACGCAAAGTTTCTAGAGTTCCCAGTATAAGAGTGAATATGGGAACATGAGCTTTCCCGGTCAGTGAACTCCACAGGTTTCCTGGGTTTATACTTTTTGGTGTCGTTTGTCGGAGAGTTTTGTCAGGGCAATGAATTTTAACAATATTTCCAGAGAGGCCTTACTGGGCTCTGCCACACTGGGACTGGTCTTTATAACTGGTTATTATATGGGTAAGTGTAGCTTCGTTATTATAATGAGACTCATGCTCAGCACCTGTGTCAAGATCATTTACATTTAAAGGGCCCACAACCTTCAGTATGTACTATGAGGACTAAAGTATCAGGACATCTAACTACTTATTCATTGTGTATTCTGAAATCAAGGCTATTAAAAAGAATGTATACTGCTTTTGTTGGAGGAACTGTCTTTACTGTCCAGGAAAAACGCTTTCTGCTAGAGTGTGGAGCATTGCTGATTAGAAGAATAAATATTTGGATGCTTATTTTCGACATAAGTTATTTGATTTGATGTAACGATATGCAGTGATGAAAGTTTTTATTAATACTAATTACACTTATCTGAAAGAGTTTTTTTTACAACAAAAAACTCATTCAAATATTTTCTATGAAATAATAAATATCAGATCTACATATCAATATACATATTCTGACTATTACTTTTTGGATGTAATAAAGTCACTTCCACTGTAATCCAACGATTGCTGGTTTAAATTCCCGCCCTTTATCAAAATTAGCCAATCAGCTTGCTGCTTGTGTGGTGCTTGGAGGGGATTCAGAATACTAGTGGGGAAGCCCCCCTTGCTGTGGAGATGTGCACACATATATATATATATATATATATATATATATATAAATATTATATTTGTAATATTTGGCTCAAAAATGTATATATATCTATAATGTGTATATATATATACGTGTATATATATATACACGTATATATATATACGTATATATATATATACGTATATATATATATATATATATATATACGTATATATATATATATACGTATATATATATATATATATATATATACGTATATATATATATATATATATATATATATACGTATATATATATATATATATATATACGTATATATATATATATATGCATTTTAAGCCAAATATTACAAAGTGTTCATAAGTTTTTTTATTATTAGTTTTTTTCAGTGATTTAAAATGGCAAAAATTTACAAAATACGTTTGTAAAGATGGCCACACATTCGGTCTGTTAGCTGGACCCTCCTTACCCGCATCTAAACCCATACATCACCCAGTGCCCTTCCCAAACTACCCCTCCATTTTTTTTTTTTTTTTTTTTTAGCATTTTTCAAATTTGAGTTGAGAATGGATTCAGCAAAAATCATAAGTGTTTAGCGGCCCCTTAATGTCAGTTAAAATTATTGAGGTTATGTCCATACACTGTTCGATAAGCCAGTAATGTAAGTATCATTACAAGCCAAGGTAAAAGCTGCTCTTCATACTGATTATTTACTGGGGTGTTTTATCACTGTAAAATAGCCTTAAAAACACACACGTTGTAATTCTGCATATTCTTCCTGTTTAAAGGTAAGCGCAGACCATACAGGATGGATATTTTTAAGAGTCATGTCGGAGCCAAGGATAATCCCGTGATGCAGTACATCCTCGACCACTCCATGAGGGAGCACCCAGCTCTGAAGAAGCTCCGACTCGTAATTAACCTTCAATTCTTCAGTATAATTACACATTTAGAGTATTACATTAGTCATGAAATAATTTATACTTACTGGATAAAGCATTTTTGTACAGAAAATGCAATTTATGAATTATTTATTTATATTAACATTTCAAACATTCAACATTTTGTAACTGTAGTCATATCAACACTGTTAAAATCATGGTAGCTTTAATTTTGTAATCACACCAGCCTTAGTTTTGCAACTGAATATGACATGTAATTTTGTAATCAGACGTTAGCTTTGTATTGGTAATTAAATATTAGGTTTAGTTTTGTTAATGTGCTGGCTTTTATTTTGTAATTGCACATTGTTTGATTTCTATTTTTTTATTTATTTGTATCTGTAGAAAACCATGGAGCACAAGCTGAACTTCATCATGGTGGCGTGTGAACAGTCGCAGTTGATGGCAAACTTGGCAAGACTAATAAAATCCAAAAAGGCCATTGAGATCGGTAAGACATTCATCTATTTAAATCCCCTTTACTTAGGTATTAGAGCAGACATTTGAAGAGTGTGTGTGTGTGTTGGCGAGAAAACAAATCTTTCACAACTATAGCAATTTATATTGTTTTGTAAAATAATGAATAAAATAGTAATTTACCCATAATATATTAATCCTAAAAATGTGAGAATATATATAATTAATAGGGTAATTAAGTTCCATTCCAATGCCAGAAACTATTTCCAATGATTAACCTTGGAATTTAATAAAGGTAATTCACTATTTTGGATTTTATTTAAATGGTTAAGAAAACAATCTATTAGATTTAAATTTTAAAACATTGTTGAGTGATTGTGATTGAAAATATACATGATACAATGGGTCATACACAATCTGAATACGTCTGGTTGTTATTATAGTTCTGAATAATGTGTGTGTGTGTGTGTGTGTGTTTAGGTGTGTATACTGGCTATAATGCCCTGAGCATTGCACTGGCTCTGCCTGAGGATGGTAAAGTTGTGGCGTGTGATGTGAATGAGGAATTCACCAACATCGGCAGACCTTTCTGGAAGGAGGTGAGTGAGCTCAGCGTCAGACTGTGTCTACAGTTGTCTATCTTTTTTATTATAACATAAGTAACTTAAGTAACATATTTTGGTTTATTCACATTAGGTTTACATTCATTACTAACAAATTTCTACATCTAAACTGATGTTATTCTGTTTGTTATTCATTATTTGTTATTTCATTATTTTTTATTTATTTTATTACCGTAATACATGTGGTCTTTAGTCCTACAATAAAATATTAGCTGTAGTTTTATCATCTTAGTTGTAAATATAACATAATATTAGATTTTATTGAATTTTTATTGGAACATTTAAGGTTGGGTTTTAAGTGTGTTAATGGCATTATTACATAATTAATTTCATAGTAACAGTTGCATAATAAATTGCTTTTACATTTTGCTGAGTGGTATGACCAAAAAAGATTCTTATGGTTTTATGGTATATCACAGTATTTTTATTTTAATTTATTTGTTTATTGCATGACTAAGCTTTAATATAGGTTTGTGACTAACCCTACTTTTAGTAGAGTACATATAATATAAAACACTAATGTTTTGATTAGTATTGGGTTTACTTTGTCCCACAAAATCACACACTATATGAAGAAATCAGACATCATTACAGTAGACCTTAAAACAAGAGATACACCAATAACTTTAGCACAGCTTCCTTTTCAAACCTAATATACTATTTTAAATAGTTACATAAACACTATAAATGGACCTAAATACTCAATTTTTAAGTATTCAAAACAGAAATTTCTCAAAAGCTCTATTACACAAGTACAGCGTACAAGTACAGCATCTCCCAAAATCAGGCCACCCCTCCAGCCATAAACGTAATAAAGCCAGATGGAGAAGATGTGCAGAATTAGATGGAGTAGATCTGCAGAATTACAGGAAAACAGGGTTACCATGTGACCTTTAATGATAAATATTAAATTAGACCGTGAATCTGTATTTTAGAGACATTTTTATTATCCATGATCAGTTTTCTTTCCATTATCTTCCTTTTATCAGTTCAGCACTGCACCCTACTCCCACAGCAGCTGCACAGCAGGGTGTGGTGTAGGCATTAAAGTGATAGTTTGGTGGAAAAAATAAAATGCGCACTAAAATTGTCAACTTACCTTCCTGTTACAGTTTAACATAAAGTTATAAAAAGTCTTATATATTGAAAGTCTTGATGCATTAATTTTACTGCTTCATTTATGTTGGTGACTTTTATTTTGCTATGCTCTTTTTTATTTGCCTGTTTTTTTATGTATTAGTCACTGGTATTAGTGACTATTATTTTACATGGTCTGTTTGAACATTTGTCTTATTTTACATGGCTTGTTTTTATTCTTAACTTTTATTTTGAAACAGACTGTTTTTTTAAAGGCCTTTATTTTGCCAAGCTTAATAATTTTAGAAATACATGTTTACATTAGCTCTGACATTGAATATTAGTTGTAGTTTTAACATGTTTGTTTTAAATGTATGAAATGAATTAATAGCTTAAGGTTTTTAACCAATTAGGGGGCACGGTCTGTGTGTGATGTAGCCTTTAAGTAGAGCCAATTGGGTGCGTCTCAATTGGGTGCTAGTTATTAATACTAACTAGTTTTTGAGTGTGTAGTATAGATAGAAATCTGAGTATAATAAAGATGAGTACACTCAAATATCCACAATTATCCCACAATGCAATGTGAAACAATGTTACAAGGTTAGAAAAAATTAGACAATGATGTAGCAGTACAGCAGGTGGCTAGAGAACCGCCATTTGATAAAAATGTAATACATTATTCCCAAAATATTTAAATATTCATATTAAAGGAAAAATGGAGAAAATTAATTGCTGGAGAATTCTTCACACTTCATAACTCCCTGTTAATATGTTAATATTTAGTGTACTAACCTAATAACCCCACACTATAAAGAATAGTAGTATTATTTAATCAGTGTTTAAGGTGCAATTTGGGACGCAGCCTCCGGTTTTCATTATGTTCGACGGTAAAAGTGAATCATTTTATTGAGGTTGACCTGCCACTTCTCACACTAATGTAACTCTGCTCTCCACTCACACTCCACATCACCCACACACACTCAATTACACCACCAGAAATCATCTTATCAATCATTAGAAATATCAGAGCATCTCCACACTCTTTGAGAAGGGTGTGGTGATTGAGATATGCAGTTAGCACCATTCTAATTAGTGTACATATGCTTATTTTCTCTGTTAGCATCATTAGCCTTTATAACTCCAATGTAAAACTAAAAAAAGAACTGAACATGAGTTGATGTCAGGACTATATGAGACATACAGTAGTCTGTGTCCTGATGCTCCGTCCTGTTGTTTGTGTCAGGCTGGAGTTGAACACAAGATAGACCTGCGTTTGCAGCCGGCGCTTAAAACCCTGGGTAAGAATTTCAGCACGAACTCACTCCTATATTTTATTCTAAGTTTGTTTTTGTTTATTTTATTTGACAAAATTTACAAATCTAGATACAAAAAAATACGATTTACTTATTTTAAAATAGGATATGATCCAAAAATTTTCAGATTTTAAAAACCAACAAATTCAAACCTTTCTGATCGAAAACTCATTAATGTTTCATCTATGAATTAAATTCCTATTCCTGAGTTTTGCATCAGATAGATTTGAATTTATGGATCAGAATTTTTAAATAAAATTTTACATACATAGCAGAAAATCAAATTTACTTACATCAGTTTCATAAATAAACACACTAATGTTAAATCACATTTTGTATACATATTTTTTTTATAATTATTATAATATTAGTCTTTAAGTGAGAAAATGAAATAATCACTTACTGAACTGGTAAAGAGATTGTTATTCTGATTTACACAGGGAACTTTTCACTTTTGTTTCACATTAAAAGATAAAACATATATTATTTTATTAACATAATTAATAATAACCATAACCATGCTGGATAACAGAGGTTAGCTTTTTGAAATATAAGAATTTATGTATGTGTGACTGTACATTTTTCCTCTAGATGAGCTGTTGGCGGCGGGCGAAGCAGAAACGTTTGATTTTGTGTTTATCGATGCTGATAAGCTGAACTATGACAGCTACTATGAGAAATCTCTCAAACTGCTGAGGAAGGGAGGCATCATCGCCATTGACAACGTAAGTAATCACATGACCTGTTCATACACAAACCCCACTGACACTGATCCTGATACTGACTTTTTGAGGAGCAGTCAAAGTCAGAAGCCACACCCACACACATTTCTGTGATGTACCACACAGTTTTAGCAAGAAAATACTGACTTTAGCTTCGCTGACAAAAAGATTTATCATTTACTACTGAAAACATAATCCTTAATGATCCTTTAAATACGGTGCTTTTTATTCAAAATATGCTGCACCTAATATACAATTTCTAATAGATTTGATTACTATCTTTTATCGCTCTCTGTTGTCTATAACAGACTAAATATTTACTTAATAGTATAATCTATTTCTACTAATGTTACCTGTCCTCTGTCCTCAGGTGCTCTGGAGTGGGCGTGTCTTGAACCCTGCAGAAGATGACCTGGACACCAAAGCCATCGACAAGCTCAACAAGAAGCTGCACAAAGATGTCCGCATAACCCTGAGCATGCTAACTGTGGGAGACGGGCTAACGCTAGCGTTCAAACTGTAAAACTAGCGCCGGTGTTTACACACCCCTGCAGGGTTAGCTTAACTCTTATGTAAAAACCCTGCAGGAGAGCAGCCTTGCACTACTGTTTAATTAAATGCTGACACGGTGGTTGCCAGTCGTGTAGAAATCATGTTCTGCACATTTTACATCAAGTTTAAGCTTCTCGGATCATTATGAGGAACAGTCTGTATACTGTATGTTGTTTTAGGAAGCAGAACTGATGTGGAGAACGTGAGCTTTACAGGACTGGGCCTCGTAATCACTGCTTTAACATATGAAGTGCCATTTAAGTGATGAAACTTAAGTATTTTACAGTGAAACCTCGTTTTAAGACACTAATGCTACATTCCATTTGAACTCGGATGTTGGGATTACAAGTAGAAAATTTTAACTGGATCGTAAATTTGCTATTCTGAAACCCTGAAAGCAACCCTGAGTTCAGAATCTAAAATAGCTGCCCCACACATTAGAGTTTATTAGTAAACACTTCTTTTATATATATATATATATATATATATATATATATATATATATATATATATATATATATATATATATATATATATAAAATTTATTTCAGATTTTTCCCATTTTCTCCCAATTTGGCCATCCAATTGTCCTATCCCTATGTGCGTCCATATCACCAGTGGCATCTGTGACCCTAGGAGGGTGTGGACGAGCCAATTGTACTCCCTCGGCACTGGCAGCTGATGGCAAGCTACATGAATGGGAACCTGCGACCACCCATTCATATTAGTAAACACTTAACTTGGGGCCAAATTTCTGGCTTTGGACAATGGTCAGAGGTGAAAGATGGCTAAAATTGTTCTCAAAATCTAAAAGTAGGTTTTTGTAGATACCTTGTATGATAATTCCAACAAGTCAAAAGCATCAGATTTATGTAGCACTAACCACATTTTAGCCAAGTTAGCTAGTTTAGTTAGTTTAGCTATGCATAGCTTTTTGATACAGATTTAAGTTTCTAATGGTGAAACAGGTAACCTCCGATAAGCAAAGCTAAGCTAACCATGTAAAAGGGATTCTCAGACATCCCAAGTTGCAAAATTAAATTTCAGGGAGGTACCTCAAGACCTGGACTTGGAAATGTCCCGCAACTTCCGGGAAGTTGGCAAGTCTGTGAGTCTAATATTCCATTAATATCACGCAGCAAAACACACATACCCCGTGGAATTGAAAACTGTGATTAGAAACTGGATGTGGAAATGTATATGCTTGCTACTGATTGAAAGGATGCTAATTTGCAAGATAGGTAGGTAAATTACACAAGCCTAAACATCTAAAAAGGATTTAACCAACACAGCTGAGTTTTCACAGACTGTGTTTGTGCTAAATATCCAGCTAGTTAGCCAGATTCGGCCCTCACAGCGGCATATATGTATTATGCTAGTGAAACAAATGAATACATCATAGATGTTATCAACTAACTAATTCACTAGCAATGCTAACCTGGGACAATGCTATCAAGGATAAGCTAGTATTATGAAACCAGTTTTGGGAAATTCTGAATTCTCTAGCTTAAACTGAAAAAAGTGAATTGTACAATTATTTGAATATTACCTGGAACGTGACGACTTTCGCCTCTCCCAGATCCAAAATCCAAGAGAAATGGAACGCAGCATTCATTTAGGCTCTGCTTCAGGGTGATTTTGTCTGCTTTTATCATAGATTTGTGATACAAAAAAGTTTATACCAAAAACAAGAACGTGTGTAGCGATTACCAGCAGTTTACCAGATTACCAGTCTCTAACTATGGTTAATAGGGTTCATATTTTTAATGTTGTTGCAAATGTTTTTACTTTCATAATTTCCTAAATGAAGTTAACATAGTGATGAAATTTTAATGTTAAAGTTAAAACACAAAATATGCCACAATTATTTGTTATTTGTTGAATTAAACAAATAAATCAAATAAACAGGAATTGTGTCTAAATTGTGCAAAAATCTTTCTATATTTTTTGTATGTATTTAGGATTTCTTATTAGGGTAATTTTTGGGAAATTTGAACAGGGGTGCCCAAACCTAATGCCTTGAGAGAAGCGTGAAGGGTGTTTTAACAGATTGACTGTCATCTATGGCTTTGTTCACATTACAAGCCACATAGCTAAATCTGATTTTTTTTTTTTTGCTCAAATCAGATTAGGCTTTATTGACAGTTCACATTCACAAATATAAGTGATCTGTATCTGTGTAATGTGAACGAATCTGTCCCTGAAACGGCTGACATGCATACATTGAAACATGTATAAACGACGCCTTCTTCACCACCAACAAAAAAACTCATATTTGAGAGACGACTCGTAGATTTATAAAGGGAAATGGATGCGTTAGCAGCTCATAGGTGGAGCATCTTTTGCTATAGTAGAGAGTAAACAGCTGGCCTGAAGTACATGATCAAGTCGAGGAGATGAAAAAAGGCCAATCACACAAGAGATGTGTGATTACGAGAGAGAAGCACATGGTGCTAATGTGTAAAAACAAAAAGACTCATGAATTCGGATTTGACAGTTCACATTAATGTTGCACGTCCATGGATTGGATACACATCTGATTTAGGACCACATATAAAAATGACTCTGATTTTAAAAAATCGAATTTGGCACATTCACACAGCCATGAAACAATCAGATTTGAACCACATTGAGCAAAAATCAGATGAGTCACCTCAGCCTGGTAATGTAAACGTAGCCTATGTTTTCCTTCAGTCTGCTGCCATCTTCTTCATTTGCAGTAATGTCGTGCATGAGAAGCCTGTACTGATAAGAACTGGAACCATTTTGTCTTTAGCAAAAAATTCATACATATTCAAGTTATTGAAATACAGTATAGAGGCCTTGTGTCGGGGAGCCAATCACATACAACAGTCAGTCACTCCTAGTAGTGATATGAGGGACACTAACAGCTTAGTTTTATTTGCAGAACATCCTGTGGCCATATGCATTGCAAGTGGCCTTCCATTTTTCAGCAGGATAATGCTTACCCACACACTGCAAGAGTTTCCTAGGAAGGTCTTTACCAGATTGCTGTTGAGTTGGGATGCCAGATTTAGCAACCTACACGTGTGCAGGATCTCCAGGCTCAGCTACAACTGCATCTCATCTTGAATAGGGGCCAGAAGTGCTCAACCACAGGCAAACGATGTAACAGTTTGTCCTCACGTGTTCTTTAATTTGAGTGAACAATCTGCTATTCATGCTCACGATTTGTTTAATTTAAGTGAAAGATTTCTTTATTTTGAGCAAACGTTTTATTGTGTGCACTACAACAAGGAGAATTTTCCGCTTTTGATCTGTTACAGGGCTGCTTTGATTATCATTAGTTATCTACGTATATAGCCCGTGGCTTATTATAGGGGAGAACGTGCACAGTACAGCGTCAAGCTTATTGCAACCAAAGGAACACAAATACAGTCGATTCCAATCATGAATAAAGGAAATAAACGGATGCCTGATGACTGTTTGTGTGTTACATAAATCATATCAATTCAAAGTTATCATGCAATGTGAAATTGTGTTTATTAATTTCTTATTTTCACCTAAAATATGACGTAAAGAAGTATAATTTTATAAATATACAGCTATAGGACATCACTTGTTCCCTTGTACAGTTTTCCCCAATAAACATATTACATATTGTGATCAGTTACATACAGCTCTGGAAAAAAAAATAAGAGCCCACTTCAGTTTGTGAATCAGTTTCTTTGATTTTGCTATTTATAGGTATATGTTTGAGTGAAATGAACATTGTTGTCTGTAGTTTGTAGACTAAAACAACATTTTTCCCAAATTCCAAATAATATTGTCATTTAGAGCATTTATTTTCAGAAAATGAGAAATGTCTGAAATAACAAAAAAGATGCAGAGCTTTTAGACCTCAAATAATTGCAAAGAAAACAAGTTTATATTCATAAAGTTTTAAGAGTTCAGAAATCAATATTTAGTACAATAACCCTGGTTCATAGTCAGTTTTTATGCATCTTGGCATGTTCTCCTCCACCAGTCTTACACACTGCTTTTGGATAACTTTATGACTGCACTCCTGGTGCAAAAATTCAAGCAGTTCAGTTTGGTTTGATGGCTTGTGATCATCCATCTTCCTCTTGATTATATTTCAGAGGTTTTCAATTTGGTAAAATCAAAGAAACAGTAATGGTTTCTTAGTTTTTTTCCAAAGATGTATATTTAAATATCACTGTAAAGTGTGAGAGCAGTTCAGTATTAATGTACAGGATCAGGAACAAAGACAGTGAGTCACATCCGCAATAAACCAGCTTTAATGTGCAAATCAATCCAGGTGCTATTTCTGGTTCTTTAAAAGCAGAGGAGAGTATTCTATACAGCAGTAAGGTGAGGTTTACAGCAACGCCACATTCATCAGACCTGCTTTGCAGCTCACAATGGGAACAGTGTGTTTGTGTGTCTATATGGCCGGCTAAAATGACGGGCGAGAAATCACTAAGGAGGAAGCAGACTTGACCCCTGCGCAGGTCAGGAGAGAGACGCATACTGCAGCAGAATGGTGGCAGGGCTGAGAGGGAGATACAGTGAATAAATAAGCTCTGACTGGTAGGGCCTGCGTTGTCATGGGCAACAGGGCGTTTACGTAACTAGGAACTTGCTTCGTGCTGGTTTAACACATCAAATGTGAGAGTGCTGGAACTGCACCGGGGCCAGAGAGTGTATGGAGCACAGAGGGTCTTCCACATCAGCTGCAGGAGCTAAAACACATTCAGGACTGAGACTTCTTCCATACGTATCCACCCGCTTCACCAAGAGAGAGAAGGAGAGAGAGAGAGTGGGAGATAGATGGATGGATGGATGGATGTATAGAGGGAGGGATAGAGGGACAGAAGTTGGTTTATGCATCCAGCTCCAGGCCCAGGCCCAGCTTATGGCCTCCAGCGTTGATGCTCTTTCCATCCACCAGAGCGGAGAGGGTCAGCTTCACACCTACACACACACACACACACACACAGTACTGTATATTGTAGATAGCTGTAATTGCAGTGAAAAGTGGCTCTACTTTATGATTGATATAAGGGAGCTGAATATTCTGAGGTTTTAATTTGATTAAAATTTTGAAAACCATGTATCATTTTCGTTTCACTTCACAAAGTGGAGTTATGAATATATGAACTTAATTTTGGGAGGTTGATCCACATTTTGGTTGTAAGGTGACCAACTGTGAAAAAGTAGTATGAATACTTTTGCAAGGCATGATAGATTGCACTAAATTAATTAAAATATATATTTTTGCATACAATGCAAATATCTCAATATCTCCATAGCTTTAAGAAGAAAGTAAAACCCTTAAAAAAACATTTGATGCTTCTAATAACAATAAAGATACAGCTAAACTGTAGTAATACAGTTTAAACAGGTTGTAGGTGTTTAATACCCAAGTTTCAAAAGCTTAATTTATGGTGGAAAATTTATTTATTCATTTAAAAAGGTTCCTACTTTCTACTGCTCATTACTTTCAATAATAATTGAATAATTCTCACCTGAATATTGATACACACTCTTGTGTTTATTAAACAACACGATTCTGATTATTATAGCAGGTCCGAGCAGATTGTAAGCTGTATCTGCAGAAGGCAGAGCAACAGATGGAAAGACATACCTGGCCTGAGGGTCTGCGTGTAGCCCACTCCCACCAGACTGGAGTTATTCACTTTAGCCTGCAGAGTAAACACATATCCATCAGTACGGATAGAGGAGAATTAACCAGGCTGCTCACAGTGAGATTCATAAGAGACCTTTTATATTCACGGCTTAATACTCTGAGAGACTGAGGGCTGAGAGACTGTAAAATTGGTGGTAAAACCTAAAATTTTAAGTAATTTAAAGAGGATTTTTTTCTAATGTATTGCAAAATTCTGACATCTACACAAAATATATAATTGATTCTGAAAAAAAAACTATTAATTTAGATACTTTTCTACTTTTCTGAGATTACAGTCAATTATATTCTGCCCTGCATTCAATTAAACACTAATAACTAGGGGTGTCACAATTCTCTAAATTCTCGATTCGATTTTGTTTCCGATTTTAGGGTCACGATTCGATTCAATACAATTCTCGATTTTCTTTTTTACAGCAGAAAGGCCTATGCCAGTTTCAGATTAGTTTATGGTCAGTCATTGGTTTGATTCATCAAATTTACAATATCTTATTTCAAAAGTTGGGCTTGATATAAGTGATGCAAAGTGATACAAGTGATCTGTAATACACCACATTAGGCACTAATGGTCAAATTTAAATCATTTAATTAAGATATATATGTAATGCCATCTAGTGGCTTTTTTGGTAGCAGCAGTGTGCATTATTAAAACAGCAATGTGCAACATAAAATAAATAATAAAAAATACAGGAACAGTCATGTACAAAATAATAGAACAGTTAGAGCCTTAACAAACTGAACTCTATCCTACTATAACAGTTATGTTATATGAAAAATAAGACTTTAAGACTTTTTTGGTCCCTGAGAATGACAAGTTTTTTTCTTTAATAAAGATATATTATTAACTTTATCTGAGAGAAAGATGTTCCTTAAGGTACCAAAACTATTAACATATTTGAGGCTAGACAAAACAACTGTTATTTTTATATTTTTCTGTAAGAAGATGAGAATGTCCACATTCTCTGGAGAGCTCTTTGAGCAGTCACAATGTCCGCGGCGTCGGCTACAGGGTGCTGCACCATTTGCCTAGCATGCGTGCTTGCGTAGCTTAGAGGAAGGGGTCACCGATCCTCTTTTTGACTTCAAGGCTCGAAACCATGACATAATTCCGATCGATTTCGATGAAATATCAAAATCGTGACACCCTACTAATGAAACTGTCTGTAATAAATTCTGCAGTTGGTCAGTGTTCTTTAAGCAATACACATGGTGATACACAGCATCATTATTTTCTGAGCACATTATGAGAGAATCACAATAATTAAATATGACAATACAGATGACGACATAATACATTTTTGAGATCATGTTAATTTATTGTACAATAAGTTGATAATGTAATTATTGTGATTGGTCTAATAGCAACAGATTAAAAAAACGAATATGTCTTAAAATACTGGAGGGCCACCAATCATCAGGGGCCAGTTGTTCAAAAAATTTAATCCGGATCAAAATTATCCAGATTTGGTAATCACATTTTTTGCTATCCAGGATCAGGTGATCTGTCTTACTTTTAAACCAGTTTTTCAAAGCAATATTGGATTGGATCAACCTGATCCAGAAACACAGTTTTCAGGATTACCTAATCCGGATTACCAGCTATGTAAAAAACAGATAGAAGAACCAACAGGGGTTGATGACTCCTTTTCTTGCAGTAACAAGATACTGCTTATTGCAAAACAATACGAGCAATCGAGTGTTCTGCAGAGACGCTTTGCATGCCTTAACTATTTGCGAGTCGAACCACAGGGAGCATGCAACATAACACTTGCATGTATTGTCCTGCCCAATGTTGCTACCAGACGCAATGTCCCTCTCTGTGATGTTCATGATGCACCTGAGCCTGTTGAAGAACCAGAACAAACTCTGGTGTTCTTTTCAATTGTTCGAAATAATTTTTGACAGCTTCATATCTGATAAATGTTTCTTTGACATTAATATACAGTGATGAATGACAGTGACGTAGATGAAAAAATGAATATATTATTTTTGTTTGTTATTGAAATCTTTTGGGGGGTTTATTTAATGGGGTCAAGATTGTTTTTATTTTTACGTTACTATAGTAAAAGGCTTAATTGGTAGCCAATGTCTACTTTATTACTGTAACGGTTAAACAGGTCAAGTGCAAAATAGAAGTAAATGTATATACACTAAGTTGTACAAATGTATTTTTTTTTTTACTTTAAAACTTTGATTTTAAAGTTTTACCACATTTACTTCCTGAAATCCCCCTTGAAATCCTACCCCTTGTTGGGATCAGGGTAATCCTGTTTTTTTGGATCAAAGTTATCCAAATCCTACTGAAAAGTTTTGAACAACAGAAACTGAAGGTTTGATCCATTTACAAACTAGGATTGGATTACGTGATCTGATCCGATTTCAGAATGCTTCTTTCCCTTTTGAACAACCCGTTTTCCAGATTTGATCCAATCCGATAACCAAAATCCGATCAGATTACCTCTGAACAACTGGCCCCAGAGGTTTAGGATTAGGATTAGGATTGACTGGTTGCTATTTTCAATCTACCAGATTACCTGTGGATATAGTTTTAAATTGGAAAACCTGTTGGAAAAGAAAATCAGGCAACAAAAAATGTTGTGGTGTGAGGCAGGTTTAAGTCCTTTTGATTAGATGCTGTCAGCATAGAAAAGGGTAATTAATGTGGTTAATGAACTAAATACTAAATAACTTATCAGATAAAATATTGTTCTCCCTGTAGCGCCCTCTAGTGTCGGACCAAGCAAGTAGACAGTGCTGGCAAGTCTCCTCACAAAGATATAACAAGGTTTAAAAATGTAGTGTACCTAACAGTGTGTGTGTGTGTGTGTGTGTGTGTGTGTGTGTGTGTGCAAGTGTGTGCTTGTGTGTGTGTGTTTTCACAGGTTCACAAATTTGACCTTCACGGACATGGAATCAGACTATGACTTTAAGAATTAAAAAAACTTGAGAATTTTAAATATTATTCATATTCAAGTGTTAAATCAATTATATTAAAACCACATAACTGGAGCATTTTGTTTTAACTGCGAGGTGATGTATCACTGTAAAAGTGATTGCATACTGGATTTAAAGCACTGTCAGAGTTAGAGTGCCATTACAAATGATTTATATATAGTAAAGATGTTAAAGTACAGCAGTCTAACAACATTTTGATAGAGAGTAGATACATTATTCCAAATAATCTAACCCATTACCCACACAAGAGATCCTTGTTTTTCATTGGAAAGCGACGATATGTAGATTATTTTTGTTTTAATAAACACAGCTCTGTAAAAAAAGACATATTCAGTTTCTTAATCGGTTTCATTGATTTTGCAATTTATATGTTTGAATAAAATGAACATTGCTGTTTTACTGTATAAACTACAGACATTTCTCCCAAATTCTAAATAAAAATATTATCATTTAGCATTAGCATTTATTTGCAGAAAATGAGAAATGGCTGAAATAAAAAAAAAGATGCAGAACTTTCAGACCTCAAATAATGCTGAAATAAAGTTTAAGAGTTCAGAAATCAATATTTGGTGGAATAACCCTGGTTTTTAATCACAATTTTCAAGCATTTTGCATATTCTCCTCCACCAGTCTTACACACTGCTTTTGGATAACTTTATGCCACTCCTGGTGCAAAAATTCAAGCAGTTCAGATTGGTTTAATGGCTTGTGATCATCTATCTTCCTCTTGATTATATTCCAGATGTTGTTTACTTTGGTAAAATCAAAGAAACTCATCATTTTAAGTGGATTAAATGGTATTTTTTTCAGAGCTGTACAAGCTTTTTAAAAGATGTATGATTAAAAGCTGGTTAATACACTACTAATCAGAAACCTCACTTGTTACATACATGATGTTACATTTAGTGACTTGACTAGGACTTGTTCCCACCCCTGGCTAGTGTGTGTGTGTGTGTGTTACTCACACTAATGGATGAACTGGAGTCCAGCTGGTATTTGGCGGCGATGCCGAAGCGTGTGCTGTTGTTACCGGCTGTCCAGGCCAGATTCACCGCCGTCTCCAACTCATCATTCACCTTCTGATAAATCGATCCTCCAAACTCAGAGCCATCATTACTGCAAACACACACACATGCACATTTTGATAATTATTATTATAATTATTATCATTTAATAACTCAGGTCTAAACACTGGTACACAACAGCCTGCCTATACAGACACTCACACGTTGGTGTGCAGCTGGAAATCTCCAGTCTTGTAGCCGATGGCGAAGTTGTTGCGGGTCATTTTGGACTTGGCGGTGTCGAAAGTCATCTGGTACCCTGCCAGCCAGCCCTCGAAGCCCAGAACAGCGGCCCCGTGGACGGCAGGACCAGCGAAGTCAAAGTCAACGTCACAGCCCACGTTCAGGAACTCCCGCTTATAGGCCGTCTTCACCTTCCCGCTCTTCTTCCTGTCAGACAAGGAGGAAAGATCAGGGTTACATCACTGAGTGAAGCTCCTGCTGAGTTTAGCACTGCAGTGAAGAAACAGTCTTACCCCGTGTTCGGCGAGAACGTCGTGTCAAAGGTCAGCTTTAGTCCTTTAGTGATCTGTAAAGGGAGAAAAAATTATAGGATTATAATATAATATGCATGTGAAGTTTATTATGCTTTTATTGGAGTAGCTGTATTGTCACTATTGTACAGGGAAGAGTCTTTACTACATTCTGGATCATTGCTGTAAGGATTTGATTGCATTTAGAAACTAGAGCATCAGTGAGATTAGAATGGTGTCCGAGAAGTATTGGATGGTGGTGATCCATCATTTAAAAAAAAAAAAAAAAAGTTCCACTTCTCCACAGGTCTAAAATAATATCACAATATTTCATGGTATTCTCACAATACCAATTTTCTTGGCGATATGACAAAACACTAGGGGTGTGACGAGACACTAATATGACGAGACAAGACAAGACACGATACTGGGTTCACAAGAACGAGATGAGATTTAAAAATAAAATAAAAAAATAATAAAAATGGCTTGAAAAGTTTTATTTGACAAAATCATATAACGCACACTTAACAGACTGGTTTCTCTTACACATTGATTCTATAGGAAATAGAAATAAGAATAAGAATAAAAAATAAAAATATAACTTTTCTAGGTCTTATATAGTGCAAACAATAAGTACAAACCACAACCAGTCATATTAAGACTATGGTTTGTGTTTTTTTCTCCTAAATCTCTTGTAATTTAACTATGCATAACCAGTCATATTAAGACTTTGCTTGAAGTGAAACAGAGACAGAACATTTTTAATACAGTACAGAGCTAAGGGATTAGTACAACTGCCTATGAAACAGTCATGTGTAGGATTTACTTACAGTATTTACATATGGTTTGTCTTGTTGGTCACTCTGTTACCGTTTATTGTTTCCACTGGAGCCAAAATGCAGCCAGACATACAACTTAAAAGTAGCAGAAGCATCTTTTATGCAAATGCCCGAATTTTCCTCTTCTGCTGAAAGCTGCTCTCACTGCTCAGCCACCACACTCGCTGCTATCGCTACTGTGTTGCCAGATCCCTCTTAAAAAGTCCACACAAAACTGTTATTTTTTTCCGCGAGACAGGTTTAAGCTTGACGAGAAATATCGTCACGTTTTAATCTCGAGGCAAGAGATCTTGTCACACTCCTACAAAACACTGAGGACACCCCCCTAACTGAGATACTAAAAAATACAAGAATATGTTACGATATTTCAAGGTATAATATCGTTCACGATATTCAAAAAGGTTGGCAATATTATTGTGCACAATACGATATGGCACACCCTTGGTGTCAATAGGTTCATCCAGTTCACCTGCTCTAGAGAGTCCTATTTTATTGACAGTACGTTACATTTACAGCACAGGGTTCATACTACTAAATTCCCATGATTTTTCCCATGATTCTATGTCTTTAGGTAAAATTAATATTTGGAGCAGTTTATTTTATTGCAGTTATTTGTATTTTATATAGATTTGTATTCTGTTTTTTTCCCCAGTCAGATCGATTTACGCTTCTTAACGTACGTCATTTTAGAGTTGTACGTTTCTTTGTCGATGTCCGCTGTGTGTATTTGTCTCGGCTTCTCAGAACAGAGTGAGGAAATGTTTGGCAGTGGAGAGTGACAAACCGGGAAATCTCTGCTGATGTGTTTAACATACAGAGAAGGTGGTGTTGTTATCCACTGCACCACACCAACCATAGGGAAGTTCTCTTCCCTGTAAAGAGTACTTCTCTTCTACAGAGACTAGACAAGCTGTGTGTGTGCAACTGAACATCTGTGTCAGCAATGGGTGCCACTAAAAATAGCTAAATGCCTGTAATTTAATGGGCATCCAGATTTTTTTCAGCCTCTAGGGGGAGCAATAGTCATGTGTGTAACAGCAGAAATAAAAGAAATGTAATTTACCAGCATTAAATGGGATTTTGGACACAATTGTATCTAGACAAATGAAGCTACAAAGTATGACTGAATTGTTTAGACAGTAAAACAAATTGGACTGTAGTGAGACATATTAGTGTCTGGACACAGTGTACAGTGTGTGTGTGTGTGTGTGTGTGTGTGTGTGTGTGTGTGTGTGTCTCTGCGTACCTGGTCCTCCACGGTGATTTCAGTACCGAGTGTGTTGTCTGTGTTCCATTTCTCGGTGAAGGTAAGACCGTACTCATCCCATTTGTACTTGGTCTCCAGGTTTCCAGTCACTTTGTTGGTGTCTGTGTTAGACGAGCCAGACGTCTTGAACTCCTGATAAAATTAGGTTTAAAAAGAAACATTTATATTGATTACGTAACAAATAAGGCCAGTTTCATTATTATATATTATGTTATACAACAGTTAGTTCCGACTCTGCAATGTGAATGGCTGAAAGGCATTGTATGTGTGCCATTATCAGCCGGTAATGCACTGTAACAAAATCTCTCTATGTATTACTGCACCACATACAGGTAACCTAGCAACGATGCAGCGCTTACAAGCCAAACAGCGCAGCTTCAAACAGAGCAGCAATGGAACTATTTTAACTCGCAGTTATTGTTGAGTAGAAAAATAAGGTAACAAAAAAAATTATAATAATTTCTACAGCATGTCCATACATATAAGTAGGCCTCAGACTTAAGTTACTTTTACAATAATAAAACTTATTAAATCCATATATTCAACCATTTTGTCCCTCCATTAAACCATTTAAATTGTACCAGAGATTTAAGGAATTCAGAGAAGCTGTAAGGCGCATGTCCTCATTACTCACCACTCCATTGGCTGACTTGGTTTTCACATCAAGCTTCACCAGACCAAACCCTTCCAGAAATAAAGCACATTTGAGAAATCAATTCACAAATCAAATAGCTTAAATCATAGTCATTTTGCTGAAAAAAATTAAACAATGCAATGCAATAACAAAAAAAAAAATTTAATACACACAAATGTGTAACACGCACCATGTAAAGTGTATTAATAAAGTGATCTCAGCAGTGTGTGACAGTGTGAAAGGTGAGCTGTAGAGCCGTACCGTATCCTTTGTTAAAAATGTCCTTAGCAGATTTGCCAAGGTCAGCGTACGCCGGAGGAACAGCCATCTCAGCTGCAGAGAAAATAAACACACAGTCACTTTTACTCTACAGAACACTACGAGTATACACCCTCAACACCACCATTTACACCACAATTTACACCATATAACACCATGTAAACTGTAAATATCAGCACATTCAGCAACTACTGCTCCTACCTGACCCTTTTACTGCTCTACTGATTATTCTGGAATTTTAATTTCCAGTATTAACTGTGTAAACACACACCCATCTTTATTATATTTATCCTAATACATCTCTACAGTGAACCGTGATGTCACAAAAAATACTGCTGCCGTAGTTTAGTACTGGCCAGTCCACTCTGAAGTTTTAAACAGAAATTTAGGTGATATGAAGCAAAAATACAGGGTAGACAGACATGAAACCAAACACATTTTTGTTAGCAGGTTTTTATTACCGACCAAATTTTCACAACTGAATGAATCATTTTTATTTTGCATTTTACATTTTTATACCCCCACAGACATAGCACCCCTCACCCTATTATCTTCCATTTCAATCAAAACACTGAAAATCTAAGCTTACTTTAAATAAACGGAAGCGCTTTACTCAAATAAACAGTTTTCAGGAGAGAACAAACATTCTTGTTTGACTTTGAAAGAAACGGTCCACTATTATCTGCCACTTTATTATTCTGTTGAAAAAAACTCAATGTAAATGATGAGTTTAGTTGATCTTAGCCAATTGAAAACCTCTGGAATATAATCAAGAGAAAGATGAATGATGACAAGCCATCAAACCAAGTTGAACTGCTCGAATTTTTGCACCAGGAGTGGCATAAGGTTATCCATAAGCAGTGTGTAAAACTGGTGGAGGAGAACATGTCAAGATGCATGAAAACTGTGATTAAAAAACAGGGTTATTCCACCAAATATTGCTTTCTGAACTCATAAAACTTTATGAATATGAACTTGTTTTCTTAGCATCATTTTCTTTAAATAATTAAAACTAATTACATAATTAAATAACTTTTTTATTAGGAATTTGGGAGAAATGCTATCCATAGTTTATAGAATAAAACAACAATGTTCATTTTACTCAAACATATACCTATAAATAGCAAAATCAGAGAAACTGATTCAGAAACTGAATTTTACTTTACTGCTTTTACTTATTAATAACAACTCAACATGATATTGGTAGCTAATCTGTTTGTAAAAATTAGCATTTTCTAATTGCTGGGCTTATTTGTGTGGACAGTGTCTTTGACTGCACTGGCTAAACTAGCTACCTCAGTGCCATTTTAGCCATAAACTGACCTCAAAACTAGTATTTTAATAATAAATGTAGCTAGGTTACCTCAGCAGTGCTACCTTTGTCACAGGTGAGTAAAACAGAGATAATAAACAGAGAAATGCAGTCAGACTTTTGGAAAAAACACACTTGCTTAAGCTAAAGCTAAATTAATGCTAACTAACCAGCTAACTCATCTAGCTAATGGTAATATCCAAGCCATGTACAGTTTGCTTCTGTCAACTATAAAATAGTTTATTTGTGAATAGGTAGTAACCTGGTACAAAGCATGATAAGGGGTTGCTGAATGCTTTATTTTATTTAAAATTACATAAGTGCAGTGTAAATATCAATCTAAACCTTCTGTTTTTCAGCCATCGGCTCTCTCCCATGGGCAAAGTTGATTTAAATATAACTTAAAATAAACTAATCTTTGCTCAGTATATACTATCCGTATTTCATTCCAAAAGTGTTTTTAGGGCATTTTCATTCAAATAACTTAACCAAATTCTTGGTGCATCCTTAGCTTAAAAGTTTGTGAAGCCTTTAAAAATTGCCCTTAAACGGCATCAGGATTTTAAACAAGTACTAAAAATAGATAAGAAGAACCAAATCAAACAAACAAAAAATATGAGAATCAAAATTATTAAGAACAATTATACAATATTTCATACCTGTAGAAGGCAATTGAATTATTATCTGTCAGGTGCTTTCAATTAAGAGTCAGTTTTAGCTTGTTTTATTTAAAGAATAGCGATTGGTTGAAGTCTGATTTTCACTACAAACTAAGGAGATTTTTGAGGACCACAGATTAAAATTTGTTGATGCTCATCTGTCTGGGAAAGATTACTAAAAAACAAAAAAAAAAAGATTCTAAGTAGAAAGCTGCTGCTCTCTAAAAAGGACATGGCTGCCCTCTTGCAGTTCTGTAAAGTTCACATAGACACACCAGAACACTACTGAAACAATATTTTGTGGACGGATGAGTACAGAATAAATCTTTTTGATTTAAATAAGAAGCGTTATGTTTGGACAAAGGAAACACTGCTTCAAAGCCTTATCATGGTTTTGGTCTGTTTTGGTGCATCTGGGCCAGGACAGCTGGCCATCATTGGTTGACCAATGAATTCTGCCTGTGAGCTCTATCTCAGGAGAATGTGGGTCATGCAGCAGGACAATTAATCAAATTGTGTCAAAGAAGAACAACATTAAGGGTTTGAAACGGGGTCCTGCAAAGTTATAACCCTAATTTAGTAGAAATAATGTGGGTGGAGCTGAAGCAGCAGTTCATTGGAAGAAGCACACAAAAATAACAGAGCTGAAGCTGTTTTTTTTTTTTTTTTATGGAGGAATGGACTAAAAATCCTCCAAGCTGACATGCAGGACTAATCAACAGTTACCACAAAAGTTTGGGGTCTCATCACATACTGTAAGAAAATTTCAACATACTTTTTACCACTCACAGATATTACAATATTAGATATTTTTTTATTTAGTCCTTCTAAAAATTAAGTTTTAGGTTTAATTTATGCAGAAACAGACAATCCTAAACTTTTAACACAGTCATTGCACTCAGTCTGCTTCATTCTAAAAGTGAACTGTGACTGCTGTTGGTTAATTAGCTCAGACTAATGTTGTCTGTGGATCTCAGGGGGAAACACAGGCTGAGGAAAAACTGACTGAAAAAGGGGAAACGGTAAAATCCAGTCTTTCAGCTCGGAGAAGGAGAAAAAGCAGAACTCGTTTCTAAGAGACTACATGCATCTAAAATGATCATCAAGGTTTCAAACAGGTCCTGAAAAAGATCATAAGAACCAAATCAAACAAACAAGACAAGATATTAGACTCAATTATTACAAAAAAATATCTAGTATTTAATATCTGTGATAGCCAATTACATATTGCATATCGGTCAGGTGCTTTTAGTCAAAAAAATGGGTTTTTAGCTTGTTTTATTATTCTTGTTTTAAGAATATGGACTGTTTAGAGTCTGATTTTCACTACAATGCAAAACCATAGACAATTCTAAAAGTATTACTGTGTCAGTGTGCACAGTCTGTTTCATTCTAAAAGTGAACTGTGACTGTTGTTGGTTAATTAGCTCAGACTAATGTCTGTGGATCTCAGGGGGAAACACAGGCTGAGGAAAAAATAATTGCAGAAAAGGGAAAACGATGAAATCCACAGAGAAGGAGAAATAAACAGAACTTGGTTCTAAGAGACGACATGCAGCAAACCGACCTGAAGGCGTCACAGTGGCCAAACCTGCAAACCCGGCTACACCCCACCCTAACACACACATCCCATAATTACACTCACCCTGCAAACAAACACTCCCACTGACGAGTATATATACACACATGCGCTTGTGTGTTGGCCCACAGAGAAATTTCAGCAGTGTTGCAACAACACAGAGTACTTTACTGTGAGCAGTCAGACCAGGTGACCTCTAAACATCACACCATCTAACCTGACTGTAGATTACAGCAGAGGACACACATCCAGTAGCAACACAGATTGAGAAGATACACACAAATACTTTTCAAGGTCACATTCTAAAAGGATCCTTTTAATTTTTAAACGCAGGCTTAATATTCGATATTTCGATTATAAAAAAATACTACGTCCCACAGGGCTCTATTTTAGGGTTTATGAAACAGATGATAATCATGGAAGTAATACGGTTATGAGGGTGAAGAACTGATGTATGTTTCTAGAACATAAGGGCTAAAAGTGATAAAAGCATATATCCAATTTTGGGGGACCAACAAACATAAAACAAAAAAAAAAAACTAAAGTTACCAGTGAAGCCTTAGCAACCACCTGTGGTAACATGGCAAGGTCAGTGTAAGTAGTTTAGTAGTAGTTAAATTTTTTGAACGTTTCAAGCTAAAATAGAAAATTGGGTATAAACCTTTTTTTTACTCAGTACAGAGAAAAAGAAATGCGTTGTTATCCCATTTTTTTTTTACAATTGTCTAGTTTTTCGTTTTTGCACAAATTTTAAGAAAAATGAAAAGTTGAATCTTCTCTTAATTTTCAAGTTTTGTGAATTTCTGTATCTCATGTAAAGAAATAAAGAAAAGTTTTTTTGTTTTTTTTCCTGAAAATCCAATTGTGAGGGGCAGAGATGAAAAAACTAAAATTGGAAAAATGAATGAAAAACGTATTTCTCGTACACTACTTACATATAAAAAAATGTAATAATTTTTACATCAAATTTTCTATGTTTACATTTAGCATAAACAGTCAGAAAATGTAATTAATTATCGTTACACTCCCACAACAATCATAAAATTTATCTATAGGTATCTTGGAAAGATTTTCACTCATCAAACATTATAAGTCAAGTTCATTAATATCTGTTAAAAGTATAGTTACTATTTCCCCTCATTCTTTAACCATAGACAGCTACTTACCTAGTTGATTACTTCATTAATTAACTGATTTAAATAGACAGCAAAAATACATTTATAGTTTTATTTGTTTCAAATCTGTTACATTTACAAAATAAATAAAAATAATTGGTTTACTTACTAGAACCTCAATATGTGTCATTTAACCAATGTATTTATGTGTCTATACAGTTCTGCACAAAATATTATTTTATTAAAATCATGACATGTAGGATTTCTGACTTTTTACAACTGATCTAGCTGGTAAATCTGCTAAACCCTGTTTAAATGTTTATAACAAATATATAAATGTTTAACATATAAAGAGAAGTAGATCCCTCAGCAGAAATAAAGAGATATTCATTTTTGCGAAGTAAAAAAAAAACATTAAGAACTGCTGATAATTTGACAAGATTTTATATTAGTAAAGCAAATTGCAATCATGTTTGCTTCCATACTCTTGCTGTTCCGTGTATCTGGTAACTTGTGCCATCTGCCGAAGCTCCTGTCCACCTGCATATGGCTGTAAGAGGGGGATTATCCCCCCCACAGGAGGGCAGGATGGGCGTCCAGAGCAATTACACACAATACACGCTACAGACAACAGCTCTGCAGAGGCAGACAGTAACTGCCCTCGTTTCCTCAGTGCTGTTTTCTTGTGGTTCCGAACCTCAGCTGGTCCTCCACCAGCTTTCTTAATTTCATAAAGAACTGAAAAATCAGCAAACTAAAAACACTCTATCTATATATCCATGATGATAATGGAATGATATCAGTATCAGACGATAATTAGACAATTGTATGCCGGAAAAAGGATCAAGCGACAATGACTGCACTACAATAATTATGCGACTTAAATTAGCTACTGTAAAATTTAATTTAAGTTAATTTTTATTTATTTGTATTATTTTTGAAGTGTGTGAAGTATCTCTGCAAGTTCTAAACGTGTATATCAACATTGACATATGCACATGCATAATATTAGTGCATTTCTACTATATGTATATAGTACAAAATATATATGTATGCATGTCTGCATATTCGTTGTCTCTCTGGTCTATCTAATTTTATCTCTCTGTCCTGTCTATATATCTACATTTGTTTCTCTACCCATCTGTCTGTCTGTCTAACCATTAATGTCTATGTACGTATATCCATCTCTCTATCTGATTTTATCTCTCTGTCCTGTATCAGCTTGTATATCTATGCTGTCTGTCTGTCTGTCTGTCTGTCTGTCTGAGTCTCTCTATCTATATCTTCTGTCTATCAGTTAACCTGTCTCTCTCTCTCTGTACAGCAGCACTGTGTGAGTATAGTGTAGAGTAGTGTAGCGGGTAGTGGTGGTGCTGGATCTGCAGTGGGACAGTGTGTGTTGCCGGTGTCGGGTGAAGGTGGTCCGGGTTTTAAGGTGGACTGAAACACCGCGGACCAAACCGGACGGGACCGGGTTCTGTAACCTGTCTGTCTGCCGCTCTATTCCGCACCGGACCTGAGTGAGAGCACCGCGGAGCCGCGCAGGTGAGAGTGTGTGATCTTACCTGAGCTCAGGAGGGTCGCGGGGTGAGATGAAGGAGACACGCGCGCACACACTCACACTGGCCCATACACACCAGCACGCATGCGCAGTGAGCAGTGCGCTGGGCGCGCCTTGATGATGCTGCAGGACGGAGCGCTGAGTGTACAAATCCCACATCAGTTATATAAAATTTATTTACACAACAAATACTTAATAAAAACACTGAAAAAAACACAGCAAACTGTATAAAAATAAAGCTGAATAATGTATACAGCTATTGTTATTATTATTATTGTTGGAACAATATTAATATTCTGATAATTATACATATTTTACTATATTATTTTAATAAAATAATATTTATTATTGTAAACAGAAATAGTTTAATTGTAAAATATTGTGCAAATAAATATTTTATTTCTGTATTTTTAAGTATGATTTTATCACATATACAAAGAGTGTATTAGTATAAATCTAGTATTCTAAAAACCTTAAATTTAAGGATTACTACTACCACTTCAGTACCTCATGTACAGTGGTGGCTGAAAGTTTGTGAACACTTTTGAATGTTTTATATTTCTGCAAAAATATGACCTAAACAAGTCCTAAAAGTAGATAACAAGAAGCCAGTTAAAAAATGAGCCAAAAAAAATATTAAATACCATAATCATAAGAGAATAGCATCAAAAAGCAATTGTACACTTTTTAAAGACAGCAGAAATTAAATTAATAATTTATTATAATTAGAAACTCTTACCTACTCTTACCTACTTTAGTCCACACTGTGTGTATGGAGTCACAGTTATTGAAGCATGACTGGCTCAAATACTGTTCACTGTTATATATGTGAACAAACATACAAATAAGCACTAAAGACAAGATCACGATTATCAAAAATGATTGAGATTACGTTTATTTATTGTACGATAAATCAATATTGCAATTATTGTGGCCTAACTACAACTACTACTACTGCTGATAATAACAGTGGTAATATTAGTACTAGTACAAGTAATGCTGTTTTTTATAGTTCATTCTCATCTTCACATACTCATCTTTATTCCTACACTTATGCATTTATGCACTGATTTTAAGGAGAAAACAATATTATGGAAATAAAAAAGTAGATGAAAAGGCTCCAGTACTGTTAAAAGACAAGGAACCCATAGACTTGGTTTCCTTTTTGGTACAGATTCTTCCAGCAGATTCTGTAACTCCTGGAATAGACTACAGCCTTGACTAGAGAAGTAGTGAAAGTTATATTCAGAGATTTCATTCATATTACAGCATAAATACACAGTTTTCACCTTCTAAACTGGACAGTAGTGATGATGCTGTATTTACAGTACATCACTAAATAACACAACTAATACGTCACAAGGCGTGAATTATGGAGGAAGCTTAGTACAATTTAAAACATTACATTTTAGCAGTATACAGTGATTCTACTAAATAAATGTTGTACAGAGGCTATTGCCAACCAGTATCCCCCCACCCACTTGTCGATAATCAGAAAATTCCTTACTTTTCCCAGTGTTCACTTAAATTTAAATCATAGTGAACAATTTAGGAATGTTGGTCTGTTACATACAGTTAATATTAATTAATGGTCAAATTTATTGTGAGAGATTCCCAAAACATTTGAGGAGGCAGCAATTTTTATTATACATTTTATTAGTGATGTCAAAAACATGTAGAACACACTGATAAAACATACTGTAAGGTAACAGCAGACAGGACGAATCAGCTCAGATCATCCCGCCCACCCTGATCCTCCCACCAACCCTCACCATTCCACCCACCCTGAATATCCCATCCACTGTGACTAGCCCACCCATTCCATTAATCCCACCCACCCTCACTATACCTCCCCCCCCATATCCCGCACACCCCTGCTGATGGACAGCTAAAAATGCAGCACTAAGACTCACTGGAGTCTGAAATACGGCGAGCTGTATGAGCTCCATCCAAACTCAACCTACTTAAACTCAACTTAACACAATTAGATGCTGTAAAATAACCTTAAAAGATTTAAGTTCAACTTCAATTCAGCTGTACATAAACTCAACTTGAAATTTTCTGGAAGCAAGTCATCATAAAAGCTGATAAATTAAATTGAACATAAATTCATCTTAAACCCCAAATAACTTAAATTCAATATAAATTGTAGTGAAATTCTACTGCATAAAAATGTTATTTAAATTCTGCAAAATTCAATTAATTAAGTTAAATTTTACAGAATTCAAATAAACATCTGCAGAACTTAAATAAAAATTCTTCTGGTTTTAAATTCAGCCTAAATCCAACTGTACTCAGTTAAAAGATTCGAATAACGTTAAACCTAAATTCTACAGAATTGGCCTTAAGTTGCGCTGGATTGAAGAGTGATTTTGTTTATTTATTTATTTTATTTTTTTACCAATTTCCCATTCCTCCCCTCTTGTATAACATCGACTGGATGAGTAAAACAGTGCAGTTTTTTAGGGATGAAAAACAGACTTTATATAATTTCCCGCACATTTACAAAAACCACCACAAATAAATTACATCTCACTTATTTCTGTGCAAAAACAACCCCCGCGTCCACCAAACACCAGGTGAAGCTGCAGGAGAACCTCCCTCAATAAACAGATCAGAACACACACATTCCCACCGATACACCAGCTCGGCTCCCGACATGTGCACCGAAATACAGCACATAATAATAATAATAATAATAATAATAATAATAATAATAATAATAATAATAATAATAAGCAACATATGAACAGGTTAAGACAGAGGCTGAACAGAGGGGGTGAACTGCTGCTGCAGACACTTCAGTTTTAGTTCAGTTTACCAACAGCTGAGCCAAAAATCCAGTTTACACAATTTTCTTATAACCCCATTTAGCAATAACTGAATCAATCCTAACTGCCATGACTTTATACACACTTAGCCTAAGGTTTTTAGAAAATACACACAAATATGATTTAGTAATAACTTCAGTCAGTATTTTTTTTTCCTTCAATAAATATAAAGGATAGTTTTCAGGATAGTTTCTCAGGGGGTTCTGGTGTAATTTTCTCTTTAATGTGGGGCCCTCTGTGATTTTATTCGTCCGGAACGACTGAATTACCTACTGTTTTTCGCTGAACTTTGAGTTTCGTCACCTTACGTTTAATAAAAAAGCTATTTGTTCACTGCTACGCACCGTAGTTACACTTTGGGCGTGCGTTTCCACGAAGATCCACATAAACACAACAGCGAGTAGACATGGAGGAGCTACTGAACGCGAGGTCACGTGACCGAGAAAGGCTAAAAACTCACTGGTCATCCTGTTTTTTCAATCGCAGTCCAGATGCACTGAGCAGAAGGGTAAAACATTTTTCACAGACGTCCCCCTGAGAAACTATATGACTATAAATGTAATTTCAAATGCTAATTCAAAGACACAGCCTAGTCTGTATCAACAAAAAACTGCCACAGCGAACAGTAACACCTAAAATGTTTAGCCCTATTGCTTTTTTTTTAAATGCCATATGAATATACAATTATAGGAGATGTTTTATAAAATTTACATATTTTAATTTTAATTAAATACATTTATTTCCAACTTAAATTTTTATTCTTCTGGCCATATATTTCCACATTGTGTAGAAATATTAGATTTAAGTTTAATTAAAAGTTCCACATAAACCTGGATATGCCAGCCATGTATGTTTATACATTTTAATTTATTAATGTTTAAAATAATTGAAACAATCTACTAGAAATACATTGGCATTCAACTTTGGGGTCAATAAGCAAATTCTAAAGCAATTTCTTCCTAAATTACCCATAAAAATTGACCTCTGCATATTATTCAATTTATGTCTAAATTTGAGGGAAAATAAAAATTGTGTAAACTGAATTTTTGGCCAAAGCATCACTTTCGGGAAAAAGTAGTTTTGTTAGGTTGTAAATTGTAAACTTTACAGTATAGAATCTTAGGTAGCATCATAAACATCACACATCGAGATAAGATACCATTAACATATCCGACAAAATCATTTTTGAAGAGACATGCTACTAATAACAGGTCATTGGCATCTGGAATGACAGTTAAGACAAGTGTTCAACCATTTTCATCCCAAGTTTTGGCGACTGTTCATTTTCACATATAACGGTACGACAGCAGCAAGGCAGAAGATCAGCAAATAGCAAGAAGGACAAAAAGGGGCGGGACTCGACTTAAACACAATATCCATGTACAAAAAGAAAATTAATAATAATAATAAAAAAGCCAATGTACACAATGTTAGTCTATTAGCATAATGCAGGTAGTCTAATACTGCTGAGCACAATGGCTAGGCCTGTCACGATATACTGTACCGGAAATAATTGCTTTGAACAATATTTTTATCATTTTTAAACAAAGTAGCGCTTTAATGCAGTATGGGAAATACATTTTCTTTGGCAATTCATATTGCCCATTAGTGATTTGCAGTATATTTGTGATTGCTGTTTATATACCATATTTTTCACATTATAAAGCACACTTAAAATAATAGATTTTTCCACAAAAATCGACTTTTAATCTAGTGCGCTTTATATATGAAATCTTCCAGTCAGGTTGTAAGGAGCAGTAAAGCCATTTCTCTGAATTGCAGCATTATTAAGAAGTTTTAGCTTAGTTCTCCATTAGCCACTAACCGCTATTTCCCTGTTCAAAGCTACTCCTAACTTCGGCTAGCACTGCTGGAGCAGCATTAACATTACCTGCTAACCGCACTAGCTTTTTTGCCGTTCAGAGGTGAGTATTATCGGACTACAGTCTGTATGTTTAGTGTTAAATAAAAGCTACATGGGCCAAACCACAGGCTAATATCACTCTGGCTTATCTGAACACTCAGGGTTCCTCAGTCTAGTGCTATTAGGTGGCATTAGCCGCTTTTGGCTAGTGGTTAGCTGCTAATGCTAATGCTACAGCCTTAGTGCTGGAGAAATTTGGAAATCCAAGCTTACTGTAAATAAACGGAAGCACTATACTCACCCAAATAAACAGTTTTCAGGAGAGAAATCTCTGTGGCTTAACATCCAGAGCTGGTTTGACGTTAAAGGAAAGTCTTTTTTATTACGATTTTGTGTACTTAGCTTAGCTTTACTTAACTTAGTTAGCCACCCCCCACCCCCCACCAACGAGACCTGCTGAACTAGAATTTCCTTATAATGTCTCTTAAAATGCGCCTTATAATCCAGTGTGCATTATTTATGAAGACAGACCAGAAACTAGACGTTTTTTGATAGCGCGCCTTATAATACAGTGGGCCTTATAGTGTGAAAAATACAATATAAAAAGAAAGAAAATACAATTATAATACTTTTTAGCCGCAGCTCTGTGGGAACAGAGTCTTCGTTATTGATGCACTGGTTGTTGCACAAACTGCACTTTTCTCCCACACAATAGATGGTGCTATATTTCACATACTAAATCCCTGCCTCCGACAGACAGCTAACAAAAGAAAAAACAACAAGCCAACTGGCTAACGTATTAGCGACATTCAATCTAATACACACACACAACCTTACAACTAAACACAACAAGCACTATCAAGATCATCAAAAAATAAAAAAGATCAAGGTCATGTCCACATACTGTACACTGAGAACATAATTATCGTGACAGGCCTAACAATGGCGAAATCGTTTTGCACAATTAAGAGTCATGGCAATAAGAATGAAGGCTAAAGTTACTCAGCTCAGACTGCAAAGGGTGTAAACTACAGGAGTTCAGCAAGTATCAGCAGCTTGTATTGCTTCTAACCGTTTTTACAATATTTTACACCTCTGAGCTTCATACTTTGGAATAAATAAAACAAAAAAAAGTGTTTTTTTTTTTTCTTTTTTAAAGGTACAATAAGTCATGTGTAATGACAGTGGTTTGGTCAGAAAGGTAATTAGAGTTATTCAGCTTTTAATGTAGTATTGTATATAAGTATATTTAGTATTCATTTTCTAGTAAAATTCTGTTTCTTTTTACTTTGTTTCCACAGCAGAAAGTTTGGACCATTTATTATAATATTATATCTTTATATATTTAAGTTTCTGTTCTAAGAAATAGTCAGTAATATAAGAGGATTTTACGCATGGTACCCATCAGAAGAGATCAGAATTTGACTTTAAATGATGTTTATAGTTTTAATGTAATCCAAGTTTACTAATTCATTAATTTAGATTTTAAAGACGCAGGTCCTAAAGGGAAAATAAGCCTAGATATTGACTTTTTTAATTTCATTTGAAAATCTGCTTTCAAAATGCTACAGCTCTGGAAAAAACATAAGAGAAAAAAAATGATTAAAAATGATGTGTTTCTTTGATTTTACCACATTGAAAACCTCTGGAATATAAACAAGAGGAAGATAGATGATCACAAGCACCAAGTGTGGCATAAAAAGTGGCATAAAATTATCCAAAAGCAGTGTGTAAGACTGGTGGAGGAGAAAACCAGGGTTATTCCACCAAATATTGATTTCTGAACTCTTACAACTTTCTGAATATGAACTTGTTTTCTATGCATTATTTGAGGTCAGAAAGCTCTGCATCTTTTTTGTTATTTTAGTCATTTCTCATTTTCTGCGAATAAATGCTCTAAATGACAATATTTTTATTTGGAATTTGGCAGAAATGTTGTCTGTAGTTTATAGAATAAAACAACAATGTTAATTTTACTCAAACATAAACCTATAAATGGCAAAATCAGAGAAACTGATTCAGAAACTGAAGTGGTCTCTTATTTTTCCAATTTTTTCCAGAGCTGAATGTAGTCCTAGACTAGGCTTAATTTCTTGTAAGGAAACTGCCCTAAAATGTTTTGGATTAGAGGTTTATTTTACTCCAGTGGTTTGTGCCACATATAAGCACATCTCACACAATTATTTTAGTAAATTTTTCTGCTAATGTTTGTCATAAGCTTGGCTGCAAATGCTACATCAACAATCCAGCCTAGTTAGTAGCAGTCACACAACAAAAAATGAAGTTAATTATTATTAATTTATAATTTATCAAAATAAATGTAGCTTCTTTTATCAATAATGCAATGCTGATGCATCTGTGCAATGGAAAATGATTCTTACTGTACCTTTAAACTGGAACAACCTCAACTCCAAATATAGAAAACATCAAAACTGCAAACAATCATGCAGCAGACTTAAATGTTGCTCAAAAAGCACCTACTATATTAGTATTTTTAGTGTATCTGTTATCTGGCAAATGAAAAATGACACCACATAATATCAAAACGTGAAGAGCGTCTTTGTTAGCTGTGCCTCCTAGCTGCAATCTGCACACGAGGTCCAGCTGTAGAGTGAGTGTTTCTCTATTATTCTCTAGTGAGTGTGTGAGTGTGTGTAAGAGGGCAGCACTGTCTGCGCCCACTAAAACCACGAAGTCTTAAGTCTTGCTGCTGGCTCTTCACTTAATCATGGCAACATGAAGCTGATCCACACCGTAGTATGCAGTATGGTTTAGGAACGAACACACACTCTGCTGCCCCCCGCAGGGCGGAGGAGCTGTAGAGTAAGTGTGTGTGTGTGCGTGGTTTATCTGATGAGTCTCCTGAACAGGGCTGGTCTGGAAAAGGGCCAGCAGTACTCGTTGGGCACGGGCCCGTTGACGTTGCACTCGAAGAAGGAGAACATGGGGAACCATATGCGCGCGCGGCGGCTGTGCTGGTACGCCCGCGTGTTGGCGAGCGTGTGGTAGTACAGGAACAGACGCGTGGTGATGTAGAAGGCGATGAAGACGTCGATGGAGTAGTGCTCGTGAGCGGCCAGGATGAAGAAGATCCCGAACAGGTTCAGAACCCACGAAAGTGTGTGGATGAAGTTCCAGCTCCGAGGCGTGTCTGCAGTACACACACAAGTTCAGAAAGATCACATTTAGATTATCTTTAGCATAACTTTACTTAGACCACTGTACTTCTTGAACTGAGATCAATAATATGATACTAATATAAACAAGATACATTCCAGCTAAGCAACAGTGGTCAGACCCAACTGTGAGGTTCCAGACTTAACTAGAGTCCAAGTCCTGCAGAAACTGTGAGTGTGATTCCAGTTCTGATTAATGGCTGGTTGCTATGGTGTTGCTAAGTGGTTTCTAGGTGGTTGCAAAGGTGTTGCTAAGCTATTTTGTTCCAAAGTGGTTGCTAAGTGGATGCTAAGGTGTTCCTAGGTAGTTGTTAAGATGTTGCTATAGTGTCCATGGTGGTTGCTATGCTGTTGCTAGGTCGTTGCTAACGTGTTGCTAGGTGGGTGCTCAGCAATGTATTCGCTTAAATAAGATTATAATGTATTTAAAATACATAGCAGAGCTATGGACACTAGCTTGCTATGGTATCTGTGGTTGTTGCAATGTTGTTGCCAGGTGGTTGCTAAGTAATATATTTGCTTAAATAAGATTATAATGTATCTGAAATACATAGCACAGCTATGGAGGTTAGCTTGCTATGGTATCTGTGGTTGTTGCTATGTTGTTCCAAGGTGTTTGCTAGGTGGATGCTAAAGTGTTGCCAGGTAGTTGTTAAGGTGTTGCTATAGTGTCCATTGTGGTTGCTATGCCGTTACTATGTGATTGCTAGGCCTTTGCTAACATATTCCTAGGTGGGTGCTCAGCAATGTATTCGCTTATGATTATAATGTATTTAAAATACATAGCAGAGCTATGGATGCTAGCTTGCTATGGTATCTGTGGTTGTTGCCAGATGGTTGCTAAGTAACATATTTGCTTAAATAAGATTATAATGTATTTGAAAAACATAGCATAGGTATGTAAGCTAGCTTGCTATGCTGTTGCTTGGTGGTTGCTAAGTAATGTATTGGCATAAATCAGATTATACTGTGTTTTCACATTGCTATGCAGAATCAGACGGAATGTTGGGCCCTTCAGTTATGAGAGTATTACTAAAAAAAAAAAGTGGAATCATTTAGGAACCACCAAAACTCAGCCTCAAAGTGTGTGTATGTGTGTTTTAACTCACACTCTGTGACGAAGAAGTTCAGCATGGTAAGGACGACGGTGTGTCCACTGAACATGTAATCCCCGCAAGTCTTTACTCCTGTCAGAGTCATCCCAAACCCACTCCATATAGCTACAGCTCTCTGCAGCTTCGCCCACATATCACCGTACATCTGTACAGAGAGAAAGAGAGAAAGAGAGAGAGAGAGAGAGAAACATTTGTTTACTACACGGATATCCTTTGAAAACACTGTTTAAATGCGTCCTAAAGCAGGTTCACACTGCACAGATATAGGCACTGGAACACAGAATCTTCTCACTATATTTACAGCTCGTACCAATCAGAGGAGACAACGCGCTCACGTGGTTTATTGGTTTGTATTTTGGTGCATTTAGGTTTATGTCTGTGTGAAACCAAACCAAAAAGAGGGAGAAAAGTATAGTAAACCAAGTAAACTCATCAACTGAAACACAACCACAAATGCTCTTTTATACTCACCAAATTAGGTTTTAATTCAGAAATCCTTACAACCAAGCTGAGATGTTTACAATAATGTAGAAGAAAATCCAACTTGTCATGCATTCTTTATTCCAGCACCCCATGTTGGCTTTATTTCCCCTTAAACATAAAAGTGTATACTAGTACTTTAATTAACACCACTAATAAAAATATAATTGCATTATTTTGTTTACATTTAAAAACCAAGTGCCATTATTATTCGCAGGTAATCACATAATATTGTCGTAATTATTTGGACTATATATTACATATATTAATAATATATGTAATATATATGTGTGTGTGTGTGTGTGTGTGTGTGTGTGTGTGTGTGTGGTGTGTACCTTTCCAGTACACTGCAGGTGTTGTCCCGGCACTGAAAGTGAAGTGACAAACATAGTGATGCAGCGCAGCATGAAGACTGTCCCCATTAAACTACACATCCTCCGCAGCAGGATTGACCTACACACACACACACACACACACACACACAATAAGAATAGAGCACACAGTGGAAAGACTTAAAAAAATATATAAGCACTATATATATATATATATATATATATATATATATATATATATATATATATATATAGCAAGAACAAAATTGCATTGTATGCAGTAAGAAAAGTGTGGAATGTATTAAGTAACAATACAGTAGTGAAGCTACAGTGGTGTAAAACAGTACATTTTGTAAAAAAAATATATTAGTTTCTACTACAGAATATCCTACACTGTGTACAGAACTTATATTAGTGAAAGAAAATAGAACATACAGTGAAGTGATGCAGCAATATTGTGTATAGTGGCCAAATGAAGACAAAGGGTATAAACCCATTTGGAAATCCTGCTGGCAGTTATCAGCATGAGGGCAGACAGACCGGTCTAATTTAACCTCAGTAAGAGTTCAAACTCCACACTGCGGTTCTCTCACACACGCTCTGGCTGAGCTATATTTAGAACTGAGCACTTTAGTCCAGAAAACTCAGGATGTTTTAAAGGAACAGTCTGCACAATTAGTTCCACCTTTTTACCTTGTCAATCAGTCAAGATATGTTTGGTGTCAAATATGAAAGCTTATTCTCACTGTGCTAAATCCACGTCTAATTTATACAGTGTGTGGAGGTTCAGTAATCTGTACTAGACATGATTATGCAGTTTCTGATACTGTCTGACTCACTATAATCTAAAACACGGTCTGAAGTACAGAGCAGAGTTATACACATAATCATAAAGGCCATTCTGCATCTGTACTTCAGTTCATTATCCAGATAAGTGAGTCACAGTGTCTCAAACCACACACTATTTTTATATCAGAATGTTTGTGGATATCACTTCTAATAAACTGATTGAGGGGAAGTGTTAGGGCAACATGGCTCTTCAAACTGAGATTTTTTGTAAAGACACATTCAAAACAGAGGGATATAAGAATCACTGGCAATATGGCAGCACAACCGACCATAGGAACCCCCAAACTTTAGCGCCTCACTGCTATAGCTATAACTGTATTAGGTTCTTGAAGGGTTGTTCCAATTCTTAAGGGGAGGATTTAAGAGTTACACTCGAAAACAAGGGGTAGGGTACAAAACAGAAATTGCACTGAGCCTTAGTCCACTGGAGCACACAATGCACTGAGTACTATGATTATAATAATAAATATTCAGCAATTTCAAAAATGCTAATTCTGGCAGTAATTTGAAACATTTCAATACAGTAACGGAGATGTTTAAACAGTGGATTATCAGCACATTGACAGTGTGTGTATATATAAGTTTGTATGTTGCTACCTGTGTTTGTGCAGCAGCAGCACGAGTAGCCAGATATTACACAGGATCAGTCCGCACGCCTCGGCCATGGCGAAGGCCCAGGGGATTCTGGGTACACTGCAGGAAAGAGAGGAGGAATCATTAATCCTCTTACAGACAGGCTGAGCTTCTTCTGATTTTAATAACAGCATTATCACTGCACTCAACCATGTGACAATTACACCAGCAGCTCCAGTGTGAGATCTGTACTGCTACTGTCAATTAGGAGGGACAAGCTACTGAACAGTATATATGTATATATACACAGCGTTGGAGAAATAAGTTCTCTGATTTTGCTATTTATAGGTCTATGTTTAAGTAAAATTAACCTTGATGTTTTATTCTATAAACTATGGACAACATTTCTCCCAAATTCCAAATAAAAATATTGTCATTTAGAGCATTTATTTGCAGAAAATTATAAATGACTGAAATAAAAAAAGATGCAGAGCTTTCAGACCTCAAATAATGCAAAGAAAACAACTTCACATTTATAAAGTTTGAAGTGTTCAGAAATCAATATTTGGTGGAATAACCCTGTTTTTTAATCACAGTTTTCATGCATCTTGGCATGTTCTCCTCCACCAGTCTTACACACTGCTTTTGGATAACATTAAGCCACTACTGGTGCAAAAATTGGAGTGCGTTATTAGTATCATGACATTCTGGATCATTGACTTCTGTTACAAATATGATAAAATTCTTGTATTCTTTCTTATATCTTAGCTATGGGTGTGCCATATCATATCGTATGCAATAATAAAATTGAATTCATTCTTTTGCAGAAGTGTAAATTCTTAAAATAATATTTTTAATTTAGTGTTTTGTCATATCGCGAAGAGCTTTGTTAATCACAAAAATACCATGTTGTTAAAGTCTACCAGCTAGCTTTGACCTTAGCATTAGTCTTAACTTTCTGAGAAAAGTTACCCATTTGACCTGCTATGAGGCTATAAAGCCATGGTCAACCCTGGATGCACACGTCTACCTCACATATGGCCTCCACTGATGGAGTTTTCTCCTAAATTATTTAAATCTCCTCTTGATGGCATCATAGAGCTTTTTGAACTGAGCTAACCAGGCTAAAGTACAGCCGCCAAACATGGTGGAGGTAGTTTTATCTACAAACTGCAGTAAGAGCTAGCCAGGCTGAAGTACAGCAGGAGATGAAAACACAATTTAATGTGTTAAATCTGCTCACCTGTCCAGGAAGATGTCGGGCAGTGGAGGATAGGTGCGCATGTCCGGCACGCGCTCGTGCACGATCACCATTACAAATGAGGTAAAGCCGAAGACAAAAACTACGTAGATAGAACTGAGGACAGTTTTCCAGTATTCCGGGTCCAGCCGGCGACTCTGCTGCTTGTGCTTCCCATTACTGTACTGATACTGCTCTCCAACGAGGGAGTCCACAACACTGTCACAGTCCCGCACCGACTCTCCGTTACATAACCACTCCGCACCTACACATATATACACACACAAATACATATATAACATTAAAATAAATCAGAATATACATAAAGTCAGTGAGAGTGTCTTCCTGTAATTAACTCAACATTAACAATAGAATAAGCATTAATAAACATAAAGAGCAAGTTTCTCAGACGGGGGTTAAGACTAGCCTAAAAAGAGAGAAGTGGTGTCTATACTAGCTCTCTGTATCTCTTTCTTTGTATCTCTCTCTCTGTATCTCTCTCTCTGTATCTCTCTCTCTCTGTATCTCTTTCTTTGTATCTCTCTCTCTCTGTATCTCTTTATCTGTATCTCTCTCTCTCTCTCTCTCTCTCTGTATCTCTTTCTCTCTGTATCTCTCTCTTTGTATCTCTCTCTGTATCTCTCTCTCTGTATCTCTCTCTCTCTGTATCTCTTTCTTTGTATCTCTCTCTCTGTATCTCTTTATCTGTATCTCTCTCTGTATCTCTTTCTCTCTGTATCTCTCTCTTTGTATCTCTCTCTTTGTATCTCTCTCTTTGTATCTCTCTCTTTGTGAAGTAATATCTTTCACATTACCCTTGCCCTTTTCTCAGTACTGTCTTCAGGGCTGGCTGTGACCGAACTCAGGGGTACTGGTGTGACCTCTCTCCTGGATATGTTTCCTCATGCAGCTCCCTGATGAGCTTTTTGGCTTTGTCCTTTCAATCTTCACCCTCAGCTCAACCTGTTCTGGGGCTCCTTTAACTGATCATGGCTGAATAATAAGAGCTCAGTTCATGGAAGTGACAAACCGTGAACCGCAAACACTGCTATTCTTCTTTTAAAAGAACATCCAGCTGAACATAATATTTTTATGTTTATTTAAATTTATAGACACCCTTATCCAAAGCAAACTGCAGAAGAGCTTCTTTTTAGTGCAAACTACATATACCTCCACCAATAACCAGTCTTTGCACATCCTAACTGTGCGTGATTTATCCAATTACTGACTTAAGAACGTTCTTTATCTTTTAGAATATTTGGTCCAGTTGGTTTAACCAAGATTTATTTGTATCTAGGACTGATTTGTTCTAGCTTTTAAAAGCTGTGATTAATTGGCTGTAGTGGGAAACACTTTGAAAAAGTGGTACATATACAGCTTTGAAAACAATTAAGAGACCACTTCAGTTTCTGAATCAGTTTCTCTGATTTTGCTATTCATAATAGCATAATAGCATAATAACTTAATCAGGTACACAAATGAGTAAAATGAACCTTATGGTTTTATTCTATAAACTACTGAATACATTTCTTCCAAATTCCAAATAAAAACAGTGTTATTTAGAGCATTTATTTGCAAAAATGGTCATGCAAATCTTTCAAACCTCAAATAATGCAAGTTTATATTTGTAAGTTTTCAAAAATCAGAATAACCCTGTTTTTTAATCACAGTTTTCATGCATACACACTGCTTTTGGATAACTTTATGCCACTCCTGGTGCAAAATTTCAAGCAGGTCAGCTTGGTTTGATGGCTTGTGATCATCCATCTTCCTCTTGATTATATTCCAGAGGTTTTCAATTTGGTAAAATCAAAGAAACTCATATTTTGTGGTGTCTTATTTTTTAGAGTTGTAGATGAGGTATGGAGGTGAAAAGGAGGGGTTTAAAGTGCTGTGTTTAAAACTGTACACATCCATACACAGCATGTGTGGTCTGGTGTGACTTACCCTTATTTACTAGCTAATTTGCCTCCTACAGCTCAGGTATATGGGCTAGATGCTATTTGAATAAACCTACCGGCGCCCCCTTGTGGCGAGTGTGCATCGTGAGAGAATCCCAGCTCCTCCAGCACGTCAGCGTTTTGTTTCTGCAGCTTGCGCAGAGACACCATGAGCCTCTTGATGTCCCCCAGCACTTTGAGCTCGAGCGGAGGGGAGCGCAGGTCGTACTCTGTGAGGGTCAGGAGGCTGGTTCCATCCAGCCTGTGTTTATTACACAGCAGGTCCACATAGTCACAGAACCCTTCTTCCCGCAGCCAGCGGCCCACCTGCTTCACCGACCAGTGACGGACCCCCTGATGAGCCATTGTACTGCTGACAAACACAGCACACTGCACTCACACTGCATACACACACAAACAGAGAAAACATTAAACACCATTAATTCATGAGGCTTCATTCTCAGTCCCACAGCGACAACATGGTACTGTTAAAAAGTCTGGAATAACTTGGTGATATGTTTTTTTTTTACATTTTAAAACACAATAATGACTATAAGGTTACAGATATGGGGTATAACGATTACAAATCTTGTGGATCAAATCATATCACAGATTTTGGGAATATTAAAACAAACAAGATGTCTGCAGTGACTGAGAGATTTGTATTGGGTATTTGGTAACTACTTAGTCTTTTCTGTACCTGCACCTGATCTGCTTCTGAGTGACTCTCAGAAGGGGTGTGTCTGTAGCACTGGTAGAGTATTTAGGGTAGCAGAAGATGTGTTGGATACTTCTTTGGCAATTTTTACTTCATAAAGTAGTGTGATTGCGAGGTTTGGTCCTGTTTTGGTCTCCAGAACACACGGCTGATGCCCCTGCAAACGTGATGCCATGCAGGTTGTATTATTAAAACGAAATAATAACAATAAAAAATGCTAAAGACATTATTTATTCTGTGTTTATTTATTTATTTTTAACAAATGGGTACATGTTTCATGTGCATACCCAACCAAGAGGGTTAATCCATACGAATCCATACGATTAGCCATGGGCTGTTACACCACTATAGCGCATAATGTAGATTTTCAGGATAAACTCAACCAAACAAAAATGTAATTTTAAATGTTTTGTTCAATGTTTCATATTAATGACTTCACATTGTAATGTCATCTTCTGCGTCAATGCCTTCTTGATATTTTCAGTATGCTCTTCCCTCAGTTTTGCAGATTGACACAGCCCCAACTACAGTTTGATCATAAATGCGTGGTAATATACAGCTATTTGATTTCCAAAAAGCATTATATTTTCTGATACAAATACAGTAGTACAGCCAACCAACTGGGGCTGCAGCTAATGATTATTTTCAATATTTTTAAGTCGACTAATCTGATGATTATTTTTTCAAACAGTTAACGATTATTTTTGACAAATGATAGAAACAGATGAACATGGGATTTAAAAGCCATTAAAATGTCCTGATGTTGTTTAAACATGGAATGTGCTGATATTTAGTGAGTAGATATGTAATCTGGCAGCCATTTGGCAACCAACTGGAACACCATAGCAACCACATTGGAACACCACAGCAACTATAATGTATATGAACGCCTCATTACGGGCTGGAGCATAATCCAGCGTCACCGAAAAATCATTTATACACTTATTTATACACTTGTTAATATGCCACACCATATTTTTGTCTTTGTTAAAGAGCATAACACAAAGTATTTCAGCATGAAAGCACATATTTGTAATGTGTAACAACGTCCCTGTAACATTACTACATCTCTGCTGTTTGTAACAAACCAAACCATGTGAAAATCGGATAAAAATGGGCAGAATTGTGATTATTATAGTTGTATTAAAGACCTTCCTCAATACAAATAGATGCACTTGGGACGCATAGGAGAACAATCCAATATGGCGGCTGCACTGAACGTCAGCTCCAACAGGCGGTGTCAGTCTATGAGGCGTCTACGTGTATTACGTCTATGATAGCAACCACACAACACCACCAAATCAACCATAACACCATAGCAACTAGCAAGCAACACCACACAAATCACCTAGAAATACCACAGAAACCTTTTTGTGGTTTCCCCAGGAAATGACATGAAAATTTACTTCTTATCTTTTTACAAATCAATTTTGGCAAGCTATCCATCTTCAGCATCAGAGACAATGCACAACCATATGATTCTCTACAGTATGTTCGTTTTTGCTGGTTCTTTTCCGTTTTGATCATGTAGTTCAGTGCTACCTTAGAGAAGGAAGAATTGTGTTTTTTTCTGCTGGAAAACAGAGCATTTTCCATCATAGTTTAAATTCTAACTAGCTTTTATTCAAGAGTAAAAAGATGGCGGGCATGTTCTACTGTAAATTAGTTCTACACTGCAGACTGTAAACTGTTTAATCACCTTCTGAGAACACTCCTCACTGCTGGGTGAACGAACGTAAAATAGGACAAGGCAAATCTGTAAGTAACTCCAGCTACACAGTGTATAAAACAATATACAGTAGAACACATGACAGACAGGTCAGAACCATGGATATAACTACACAAAACCTACCCATTCTGGAACTAGCTGAACTAGTACTGTAATAATTATTATCTCTGCAGCTGTAGGTCCTTCTCAGTCTCAGCACTCCCCGCCAGCCTTGAGGCTGTAACGTAATCAGCTCAGGGTTCAGTTCAGCAGATCAGTCCAGCGGAGCGATTTTAAAACACTGCTGATAAACCCACCCCAACGCTGGAAAAGCCTCTGGCACCGAACCAAGTAATTCATTAAGACTTAACAACCAGACCACTCAGCCTAATGGAGATCAGTTCGTCTGCAGATGGAAAAACTGAGTGGGACGGAGGGTGGAGGGGTCGGACTGGAAAAAAGGTATAAAACTAATGTTTAAGAATAACGTTTCAATTATTGACACCTATAAATGATATTCAGAACCAGCACACAAAATCTACAACATAAAAAATCATCACCAGCAAAATAAATGCCAATACTGGATAACTTGTTTTGTCTGGATATTTGCACGTTTCAATTTTGTTTGGATCTAATTAGCAGGTGTGAAAGTCCCATGGAATATTATTTGGTCCAATAGGATCTACTGAACCATGGTCCAGTGTGTTTGCAAAAAAAAAAAAAAACTTGTAAATGGTTCTAAGGCTGCAACTTGCAATTCTTTTAATAATCAATTAAAGTGTAAATATACAGAAAATAGTCAGAAAAGACTGTGAAAAATATGTGTTATTAAAAAAGTTTGATTTTCTTTTACTCTGAAACACCGCATTTAATGTGGAATGAAAAACTATAAATAAATGTACTAAAAAATGTTTAACTACTCTAGCAGACTCTAGTAACATTGATTGACAGAAAAAACAGAACTTGTCGCTAATGTTAGCTTGACTAAAACTACAGCCATATTTAAGGTGGAATTTAGGGTGGAAGGTAAACTCGGGGAAAAAATGCTAAGGCTAACTTGGGTATAAATTTACAAAAAAATGAGACACATCTTGTTTAGCTACTTTAGCAGGCTCTAGGAACATTGAGTGGCTTTGGGTGGCCCACTGCCATACTGCCCCACTGCTCCATATTAGGGGGGTAGCAACTGTATTTATGAGTATGATAATGTAAACACAACTAGTCCATTATTAAATTAGTCAATATAATCGATTAGTTGTTGCAGTCCTAGACGGTTTAGGCCTTTTATAGATATATAACAATTATAGATAGTTGAGGCAGGCTTCTGTCAGTCATTAAAACATACATTAAAATAGCTTAAAAAAAAGTGTACCCTTGGCTCACAGGTGCATCGCCCAGCTGTACAGGTCCAACAGATTACATTGGTGATTACTGTATCTACTGTAACTGTAGATTAACCCTTATTTCTAAACAGATAAAGAGAATTCAGAGGTGAATCTGATATACCTGCACTCTGAGGCAGATTCTTGCCAAACTAAAAACACACCAGTACTCTTCTACAAACCAGTCAATGTCAAGTATACAGAGATTTCGTCCAAATAGATGATGATGACAGCAGGATGTAATAAAAGGCTTTATTGCGCTCAGTCACTAAACTGCAGTGTGAAACCAAATCTAACCAGATTATTGTAGGGTATACAATCTGACAAACACATTTACCCTGGTTTGGACTCTGATCTGGAGTTTTAGGTGTAAATTTGTTCCGCCCGATTAGTTATCTTGAAACACAGACAGGCAAGAAGGCATGCAGCTATAAAATGTCATAATGTTTTGGCTTATCACTGTATAGATAGACTAATAGATACCCAAACAGGCAAGAAAAAGAGCAGGTAGGAATGAGTACTCCCCTACACATATGTAACAGTGTTTTGAAAAAAGCTTTGTGAGGATATCACCAGAAAAGTCCCACCTCCTGCAAATTGAGTTGTGAAACTAACATTTTCAACCAAACTCTGCTCTGGGGGCTTCGTTTTCTGCGCAATTATCAAGTTTTTTTTTTACTTTGCATCATACATGCATCGCAAAATGTGAGTTGCCGAGGATCAGGAATGATACATCAGTTGCGTCCTCAAAATCAATCTAAACTTTAGCCTTGGATTTGGGATGAAGCTAATGTGTTTCAGCAGTATTACCAGGAAGCGAGACCTGCTTTACCTTGCAAATTATGTTTCGGCTGTTCAGCTAAACCACACACTCCCCACACCAGCTTCTGCCCAAACTGCTGACCCAACACACAAACATGCACAGTTTACAAAACTGCAAACAACACTGAATTAGAGAGGACACTCAGTATGTCTGCAATACTCTCTTTCTGTATACTAAATTATTATACTGGATACTGAAATTTTCAAGATGCCAAATTAATAAATCATACTGGATACTCAGGGCACCTGAATAACTTTTTGACAGAAAACTATTCTGTCACCTGTCCCAAAATGTATTTATACTTTAAGTTTTATATTCATATAAATGTATTCCAAACTATTCACTCATCTGTAAAGAAAAGCTCATTTCTTTAATTTAACTCTGCATATTAATGAGAAATGCTTGCACTGTATATTACTTCAGAACCGTTTGCGAATACCTAAAGCTGATCTAAAGCTGCACTACTAGTCTACTTATCTAAACTGCTCCACTGCAGACAGAGCAGCGCTGATTCAGGGAAACTGTAGTCCGGGCGTGACCGAGTTACTCAACTCATCACCCTTCCCTTTAATTCTACTGACACACACACACACTCACACCAGTGCTCACATGTCCACAGCACCACTCCCCATTATCCCCACCAATACAAACAGCCAGTGTTCCCCTTTACTCAAGCATTTAGATGCCGAGGAATATTTGATTGCAGTCAGCCCAACAAGAGCAAGAGCATCACTAAAATCATGTAAGATGATAAATTCTGCCACTCCAACACACCCCAAAAGCCAACTGGATGGAACTCACTTCAGCAATCACCAATGTAGGACTGGTTATCGTTTTAAAATTTTCGATACCAATACCGATACGATACTTTGAATTCAATACCAAAACCCACACAATACTTTTTAGATGTTTTTTGTCAATTGTAACCAAAAATTATAAAAACCAATAATTATTCTCACAGCCTGTCAACAAGGAGAGCCTCCATCTTTCTGAATCATGTTTGAATGAAAGCAATAAGCATGTTTATTTGTGGCGTTTATTAAGAACAAAAACAGCAGCATTACTTTAACTGATTAAACTTTAAATCTTTTCTCTAAGCATATTGCTGATTTAAGAGTTCTTTTTAAGAAATATCAGCATTAGATTAAAATATATTTATATTAGTGGTGTCAGTCAATAAAAAATGAATAATAATCATGATTTTTCTTTTTTTTTTGAATGCTGGTACTTCCCTGTATTTTGGGGAGGAAGACAGTAACAGTAGTGTAGTGTAGTGTGGTTTCCTTCTGGCAGACATACCACATTATAATATCTCAGGCAAGAGTGCGAAAGAGAGAGAGGGAGAGACAGACAGCATGAGAGAGTGAGAGACTGAGAGTGTGCCTCTCTCCGCGTTTGTCGTGTTTATGTGCATTTTTAATGCAAAGTATCAAAAATAGGCTCCAATTGTTTTTTTGTTTTTTTTAGACTTTTTTGACATTTTGGTCAGTACTTTTTTTGTATTAAATATCGATTCCCAGCCCTTGTCCAATACTGTCAGGGTTAATGCCTTTAGAAAGTGGTTCAACAATGACAGATAGAACCACATGGACAAGAGGTTATTTTGGCAAACCTTTATCAGCAACAAGCTCTACAATAAAGACTTACATTAATAAATACTTTTCTGGAGTAAATAGAAGAAAAAGGACCATACAGACCATCCAAGGACATCCATGTCTTTTTTAACAAGACAATGCAAAGCCTGATATTACATAGGCATGGCTGTGGAAGAAGAGCTATTTATGTCTTATTTGCATTTTATATTCTGTCCTAGTCGTACAATATTCCATAATGAAAACAACCAACACACCTAATTTTAGCTTTTTTCAGTGCACTTTTCTATTCAACCAGTCAAAAGTACCAATTAGTTTAGTGTTTTTGTCAAGATTTAGCAGCTAAGCCTTGAAAAGACCAGTACAGCAAGAAAACACTAATAAACACAACATATTATGTAACTGAAGTCATTAGTCTAAATGTGATTAGTCTAACAGAGCTGCTGCAGCAAATCTTGTTTTTTTTTTGTATGCCCCTCAACTTTCTGCCAACACTCTATCACCAGGGGTGTGTAGACTCATCTAGATTTCTCCAATACTTTGGTGAAACTGTTGGTGATGTTATCTAAAAGTACAATATTTTTCCCATATTCACCAATTTCCTATTTACTGTGTTGTGCATAAATACTGAGCAGTTATACATTGTTTACCTTTCAATACCTTTATACTTAAAACAATATAGCTTGTTAAAGGCTTCACCTTATTATTACACCTTACTGTAACTTGTATGGTTATTTCTCTTCTCTGCAGTAAAAGCTCTAGTACAGTGTACCTTTTAAAACTACATCCATCCAGTTTCTCACTGTGCAGCAGCTAAACTCACAGGAACCCTCATTATTCCCATTTTGGATCATTTTTAAAAAATAAAACACTGCAGCTGCAGAAGCTAAACCAACACAATACCACCAACTCAAAAACACAGAGATAAATATAAGAAGAAGAAAAGCCTGTAGATCTCTGTACTCACTGTCAAACTGGAGTTAAAGTGGAACTGGTTTCTAACCACTTCTAGTCCCAACAGTCTCTGCATGTTCAGCTGATATGACAGCCCACATTACCCATACTGCACTGTCCCTATCTCTGTCCTGGCGGGCGAAAGATCTTCTCCACATTGCGCTCTGGCCAAAGAGCACAATCCTGTCCTGCTGGATAAGAATATCGCACTGCTAAGCACTCGCACTCAATCTGCACATTGTGTCCAACAGAGCAGAGTCCAACATGGATACATCTCTCAGGGAATTCCCAGTCAGACTCAGAGCAGTGTAGAATGGGAGGAGATCCGAAACCAGTTCACTGTGGCAGCTCTTGAGCCACTGTTACACTATGTTGATAAACCAACTCTGGAATGGTGGTATTATTTTGTTTTTAAACTGAAAGCAGAAACATTTCTTAGTGGAGAAGGGATAAAATATTGTGTTTAATGGTACCAGTGTACTGGAACGGCCATCACTGCTAAGCCTAATATATTCATACTAAAAACTGGGGTGTCGTGTCGCTTTTCACAGTTTTTCTGGTCACGCGTCTTTACCATACTTGCCTCACATGTACAGCCTCTAAAAGAGGATCTGGCACAGTTTTACTGAACGCAAGTGACTGGTGGAGCAATGGAGACTTCAGAAGGTGAAACTCAGACCTCAGTGGTTCATTCGCCCATAGTAACACCAAAGAAAGTGAGGTTTCTGACTGAGCGCATTCTCTCTCTGACTGAACATAACCTGGAATCAGATTCATCCGCTCTAAAAGGAGACCTCATCACATCCACATATTTTAAAATTATTCTTCCACTTGCTCGTGCAATTACCCATTCTCACCAAACAGGGCCCTAAATCCCAAAACTTGCGAACATCAGTTTCAAGATGGGAGGAGCTGGAGACTTGAGGATGAGGTGGGGTGGTGATCATCCAACATCCTGACCTCACTAATGCTGCTCTTGTTGCTGAATGCAAAAAAATACTCACAGCAATGTTCCAAAACCTAGTATAAAGCCTTGAGTCATGATCAAATACAATTTTAAGACTCACACCAATTATAAAAAAAAGCTTGTCCAAAACAATAGTGCTGCTTGCGCCCCTGTGATCTCCACCTGAGGAGTGATCAGTCACTATAATTTTGTGCACTGTAATGCTCAATCAATACTGTGCTTTTGAAATACAGTATTGCTGTATAACCAGTTTTATACATATGTGTGAGTAAAATGAACATGGTTGTTTTATTCTTCGAACAACAGTTTTCCCAAAATCCAAATAAAAATATTGCCATTTAGAGCATTTATTTGCAGAAAATAAGAAATGGCTGAAATAGCAAAAAAGATGCAGAGCTTTCAGACCTCAAATAATGCAAAGAAAACAAGTTCATTTTCATAAAGTTTTAAAAGTTCGGAAATCAATAGTGGATGGAATAACCCTGTTTTTTAATCACAGTTTTCATTCATCTTGGCATGTTCTTTTCCACTAGTCTTACACACTGCTTTTGAAAAACTTTATGCCACCCTTGGTGCTTGGTTTGACGGCTTGTGATCATCCATCTTCCTCTTGATTAAATTTTAATTAGGTAAAATTTACCTAATTAGCTTTTAATTAGAAAAAATAAAAGGAATTTTACATTTTGAAGCAGTCTCGTATTTTTTCCAAAGCTGTAGTTTGTCAGCCGTTTTATACTGCTGTTTGAAATCACAACAGTACATTCTATTCCCTATATCAATCAAATCCCAATGACAATCAAATTAGTAATATAATACAGGAAATTGACAAATCCTGCACCTAACAGCTGGGGTTATGCATAGGGCTCAGCCAGGATCTACTACTCACTCAACTAACAACAATAGCAAAACCACCACAATCTGATACTGGCTCGACAAGAATCCAGAAGCACAGCCTAACACTATGTTCATGGTCCATTGCCTCAACTGCCAAGTAACAGACCTACCAAAAAATAACCTATGAACACATAGAATCCCTCCTTAATCTAAGCTCACTTCCTTTAACTATGGCAACAACACACTTACCTAAGCACAATCACACACAATAAATCACATTATAAGTTGCGTGAGCAGAACACAGCAACCACTACCATCTGATACTGGCTCGACAAGAATCCAGAAGCATAGCGAACTATGTTCATGGTCCGTGCCTCAACTGCCAAGTACTCAGACGTCTTAGGAGTCCTTGTGGATATATCAAAATTACATTTGAATTTTTTTATAACAAGATGATCATTTGAATCAGGTGCTTTAGAGCTAGGAAGCACTTAAAACATGCAAGGCAGGAGGCGGAGGAGGTATCCAAGACAAGAGATGATAGAGAACATCTGCTTCAACATGATTAATCTAAGAAAAGTTTTCTAACTGCACGAGGTACCGATTAAAGTATGATGTGGTGTAAAAGAGCAACACTGAGGGCATCACTATGCCTCTGAGGATTAAATTAGAACATATGGGCTGTGTCCAAATCCTCACACTAGCAAGCCTCGTTACATAGTGAATGTTCTATTAGTGATGGAACGCTAATTCAGACGATAACGTAACCTGACGTTGCTGTAAACGTTAAACGTGTTCACTAGGTGCTTCACAAATAAATAGTCAAGCGTCAAGTTAGTTAGTTTGATGTGAGATTAACTATGATAGGTTACGTTAGCTAACTTAACTAGGTTAACGTTACATGGTTCACTTTTTGGAGCACAGCCCGGGTCTCAGTAGTTTATCTTGCTAGTAAACTAGACAGTGGCTATAGCGTTATGTAGTTAGTGTAGAGGACATTATAATTTAATTTAAACAAATATTAAACATTAGTTATATGGATCATATTAAACCAAGCTAGCTTAGCTGGCTAGACAGTCAGGTTAGGTTAGCAAGCTAGAATTAGCGTTTGTTTATCAACCTAGGTTAGCTAACCTATTGCTAGGTTAGCCAGTAATGCTAAGGCTATGCTAGCTGGCTAACTGAACTCGTTATAGGGGTGAAGAATAAGCAGCAGCAGGTAAACAAGCCCAGTATCCGTGTCCACACCCCCTATTTTAGGCACCGCGACCTTTCAGTTGCGTGTTTATTAATCAGGCTCCTGTTCTGAGTGTTTAAACCCCAGACACAGTGTTTCAGCTAGCTTAGCTAACGCTAGCATGGGCGCTAACTGACCCAAGGCTGGCTAAAGCTCCAGTTGACCCAGCTTATATTAAATTGAGCTGAATAAAGATGAACACACTCACCGGATTTAATCATCAGAGCGCTGAAATATTTCTGCTGCTGATCTGGGTTTAATATCAGACTGGGGAACAGGACTCCAGCTCGGCTCTGGGTTTAGATTTAGTCCGCAGTAAATCATTGCGCCCTGACTGCACTAACCACGGGCTGTAAGCACACTGACAGATGTGCACGTGGATGTGCGCGTGCGCGCGGGCGTGGGTTGCAACCCTGACGTCCACTTGAAACGTTGGAAAATTCGTATGAGTAATTTAGCCATGACACACGTGGCTTTTTGACCTTCTGAAACACAGGGAACTTAATGATGTTCAGAGGCGAAAATACCACCTACTTCTATACCTGTTGTTAACCAAATAAATACCCCAGTTGGCAAGATATGCTTCTCCTCCGAATTCAAAAATAATAATTAAAGTAGAAGGTTGTTTTATAAATAAAAAATGTCTCAGAGAGACTTACACAGGAAGAAGATTTGAATTTTTCCTCATACATTTCTAAGAGAAATCACATTAAAAAAAATATTACATAGATGCTTCCCAACTGTACACACAGAAACTCAATAACATCTCAATAACGGAAGATTTGTTTTTAATCATATTAATGTTGTTTTTAATAATGTTAAACACAAGATAGATTAATATTAAATCATTAAAATATCATGAAATTAGCAAACAAAAACTTGTGTGCGTGCTGGGAATCGTTTGCGCGCTGAACAGAATAACGCTTCCAATCTTCATTTTTCTCCTCCCGGGTGTTGCGAATTACCTGCGGCTGCTGTTTTTGAGCAAGTGAGTTTTTTGCGCTCGAGATTTAAAAGAGGTGGTTTTGACCTTTTGGGGGCGAGGTCAGGGTCACCTCCCTCAGCGAATGCTATTGGCTATTGGAGGGTAGACAAAGAAGGACAGAAGGAGAGTTAGCTAACTAGCTATGCTAAAATCCAAACAACCCACTCTCCGGTGCTGTTAGCCTGAGTTTAGTGCCCGGAGTGACCGGTGGTCAAAACCACCCCTTTCAAAACTCGAGCACAAAAAACTCACTTGAGCAAAAACATCAGCCGCAGGTCATTTGCATAGTGCTCGAGGACAACTGTGAATTTGAGAGGGAAAAAACACCCGAGAGGAGGAAAATGAAGCTCGAGAGCAATATCTTGTTTAGCGAGCACACAGTTCCCTTTATTTTGCTCACGAGCTTCACATTTGTGCTCGCGAGAAGTTAATTTACACACGCAAACTGTTAAAACATGCTGGTTAATTTTTTTCACCTTTATTTTTGCGCCCGTGGCTTTTGAGGTCTTCTTATAATATAAGCTTGAGCCCCTGATTTATCAAATCCATCAAATCCAAAAACGCACCGTTTACAGTTAATTTAATTTAATTTAAGTTAATCTATTATATAATAAAACGGAAAGCAAAAAATAATCAGTTTGATTTACAGTCAATGTATATAAACCCAATTTTATATAATAATTAATATACACTTAAATCTAACCAGTTCGAATCTTTGATCTGTTTATAATGAGGGATTTAATTTTAGAGCAGATGACTGCACCTGCTCCTGTCATTCCACACACACACACACACCAACATACACACACAGCTGCTGACTGGAGCAGATCCACAGTGTGAAATCTGTGTCAGTGTGCAGGTCACAGGTCAGCATGTGTGACGGACAGAGAGGAGGACCTCCCCCGGTTAAGGAGCTGGAGAAGATTCTGTATGGCGGGAAACGGACCGGAAACCACGTGGATGAAGTTTGGCCCAACCTCTATCTGGGAGACATGTGAGTCTGGTCTGTGTTTCAAATAAAGTGGCCATGAGTGGAAAAATAATTACCAGTACAGTGGGTGTTTCTAACAAAGTGGCTATGAGTGGAAGCACAAGTTATAATAGGTGTTTCTAATAACGTGGCCAGTGTGTGTATGCCTCCCCTTTAGCAAATGCGAAGAACACGACGTGCAGTTTATTCTATAATAAACATGTCTGATTAAAGCAGTGTTTATACACTATTAATGTGTATATTTGTGTGTGTGTAGTAGTTACTGTATTGATTGCTTGTTACAGGTCAATAGCGAATGACCGTTATGGCCTGTGGAAGCTGGGGATTACTCACGTCCTGAACGCAGCCCATGGGAAGATGCACTGTCAGGGAAGTCATGAGTTTTATGGGTCTTCTATAGAATACCATGGTGTTCCAGCCGACGACTCGCCATCCTTTAACCTGTCTGTCTACTTCCAGCCGTGTGCCGACCACATCCACCAGGTGCTGAACTCTCCAGGAGGTAAAACCAGCTAATTAGCAACTCACCGTGAATGTCTCTAATCATAACCTTATATAGCTACACTATGTCCAAAAGTTTTGGGACACCTGCTCATTCATTGTTTCTTCTGAAATCAAGGATATTAAAGAGTTTATCCTTATTTTATTGAAGTTCTGATGGCTTTATGCACAAATAGAAAATTTGATATAAAAACTCATTATTTCATTTTTTTAAATGTAGTGCAGTGTACAAGAAATATGTTTTCATCCATTTTTCCAATTTTGTTTTTTCATCTTTGCCCCTCGCAATCAGAATTTCAAGAAAAATGAAAAAATTAATCTTTTGCTTATTTTCTGATTTTTTAATTTTTGCATTTTGCAAGTTGGATTATACCATCAGATTGTGTTACAAATTACAAAAAATCTGAAAAATCGAGAGAAGATTCAATTTTCATTTCTTAAAATTATGTTTTTGAAAGGCCGAAACAAAAAAAACTAGATAATTTTAACTATACTAAATGGAAAAAATATATATAATTAAGTTTTATACTCAATTTTCTATTTTTGAATGTAGCTTGATACAGTTGGAAAATTAAACTTCAAAACGTTGCACTGACCGGCATTTGGCTTGGTGCCAGAAGCTTGATGTTTGTTTATCTGCTCTAGAGAGTCCTATTCTTTTGGCAGTGCTCCTTTAAATGTACTAGACAAGCAGTGTGTGTGCATTCACATAGACTAATGCATTCATTAAAAGGGGTTTCCACAAAAAGTTGAATATTCTGTATAGTCTAGGTTTATATATACACTACACCAGTGGTTCCCAACCTATGGGTCGCGACCCAACCTATGGGTCGCCAAAGATCCACGATGGGTCGCGAAGCCCTCTTGATTTTAAGGGGTTTAATATTAATACTATATATAGTCTAGGGCAGGGGTCACCAACCTTTTTGAACCTGAGAGCTACTTCTTGGGTACCAATTAATGCGAAGGGCTACCAGTTTGATACACACTCGTGAAATTACAAATTTTCTCAATTTACCTTTAATTATATGTTATTATTAATAATTAATGACATTCATCTATGTGAAGACACAGATATCAATAGGCAACACTATTATTATAAATCTCTGCAAGTGTTTACATTTTATATTATATTTTAATATAATATTACATATTATATTACATTATATTGTATAATAATATATAAACTATAGGCTATCTCTAAGCTAATATTAATGTAATATAATCTAAAATTACATCAATGCAACTGTGATTTAAAAAAAAAAAGAATAGCAACAAAAATGCTATTTTTAGACCAGGCCTGCGGGCTACTCATAAGGTCCTTGCGGGCTACCTGGTGCCCGCGGGCACCATGTTGGTGACCCCTGGTCTAGGGTAAGCAAAATTCGCCGCGCTGCGCCGCGCTGCGCTGCGCTCTCTCTGTCTCTCTCTCTCTCTCTCTCTCTGGCGCGCGCGCGGGCGCTCTCTCCGGCAGCGCGGAGCTGAATTCAGCGCGAGGCTGAATATAATAATATAATAATATAAGAATATAAAACTCAGTTTAGTTAAATAAATGAAAATGAGTGAGGGCCTGTAAAGTTAATCAATTATTGTCCAATATTTGGACAGGTTGAGGTTTTGGTGAGCTGTTTTACTGATTTGAAACTGAAAATGATATTCTTTTTTTTTGTTTGTTTGTTTTTATTTTATATAAATTATTTTTTATTCATTTTAAATAGTTGTATTATTTTATTGATCTAATTATTTTTTTCTTCATAAGATAAAAATTCCTTATGTTTTATGTATCAATTTTTCCTTTTTTTCAGTTTTTATTTGTCATTTCTAAACCCCCCCCCCCCCCCCCCCCCACCCCAACCCAATTATACACTTACATCTTTTACATTTGGGGGGGTGGGGGGGTGGGGGTGGTTATGTTGGGTCACCAAAGCTTACAATGGTAAAAAATATGGGTCCCTGAAGAAAAAGGTTGGGAACCACTGCACTACACTATTATATAGTATTTAAATTATTGAGGGATTTTACATTAAATGGAAGAACAACTTAGGAGAGCAGAATGTGCTAATGTTTATGATATAATGCTAACTTATGATGTATGTTTGTGTGTGTGTGTGTGTATGTTTGTGTTTTTAGCACGGTTGCTGATACATTGTGCGGTGGGTGTGAGTCGCTCTGCTTCATTGGTTCTGGCCTACCTGATGATCCACCAGAACCTCTCCCTGCTGGAGGCCATAAAAACTGTCAAACAGCACCGCTGGATCTTTCCCAACCGTGGCTTCCTCAAACAGCTCAGAGCGCTGGACATCAGACTGCACTGCTTAGACTGAATCAGGATAATCATCAAACAGCTCCAAACACTGGACATGAGAATGTATGACTTAGTCTGAAACAGGATAATCATCCAACTGCTCAGAGTGCTGGACATCAGACTGCACAGCTTATTGTAAAACAGGAGAATCATCAAACAGCTCCAAACACTGGACATGAGAATGTATGACTTAGACTATACTGCTTAGACTGAATCAGGATAATCATCAAACAGCTCCAAGTGCTGGAAATCAGATTGTTTTGCTTAGACTGAACCAGGATAGTCATCAAACAGCTCCAAACACTGGACCCCAGACTGCAAAGTTTAGACTGAACCAGAATAGTCATCAAGTAGCTATAAGCACTGGACATCAGACTGCATGGCTTAGACTGAACCAGGAGAAGCATCAAACAGCTCTGAGTGCTAGAGATCAGAAACATCTCCAAGCACTGGACATCAGACTGTAAGGCCTCGACTGAACCAGTATAATCATCAAACTGCCCAGAGCACTGGATATCAGACTGCATGGCTTAGACTAAACCAGGATAATCATCAAACATCTCAGAGTACTGGACATCAAACTGTACGACTTAGACTGAACCAGGATAATCATCAAACTCTGAGCACTGGACATCAGACTGTACTGCTTAGACTGAATTGTGAATTCATAATGGATATAAAAGGATTTATAATAGATATTCAAAAATTCATTGTGGACACTGAATAATTGTATTTATATAATTTTATATTTAAATGATTATTAATAAGTGAATGTTTTATTCAGAGAAGAGGGAGATTCTTACCCTAGATTGGCCAAAACAGTGGTTCTGTTTCTGGAACATGTCCCCCTGGGATAGTTATCAGGACAGTTCCTTTGCCTCTAGGAGGTCATCAAAAGCTTGTAGAAGGACACATACACACACACACACACACACACACACACACTGACCAGTGCAAAGACACACACTAACCACCTGCAGCCATGTAGATCTAACTGGTACTGGGCAGATCGTAAGAGGCCACAGTGTTCCTCTTCCTGTTCAGTTTACACACATACATCACACACATAACACGTCTAAATTTAGATTCGGTAGTAAGTCTTTAAAACCCCAGTAACAGACAGATAGACAGCCCGACCCACAGACACATAGTTAGTCCAGTAGATAGTCCTATATACAGATAGACAGTTACTGTATATAAATAATAAGTAGGGAGACAAACTGGTAGACAGACAGTGAGCCAGACTGACAGACAGATGAATAGGTAGAGAGATATATAGAGATGTAGACAGATGAGCAGACAGACAGAAAGAAATTTACATACACAGAAATTTAGCTAAACAGGTAAATAGACAAGTAGACAGCCATAGATAGACCGACTGACCGGTCAATTGAAAGATAGATACATAGAACAAAAGGCAGTGAGACAGACAGATGAACAGATAAATAGGTATATAGACAGGTAGACAGAGAGAGAAAAAAACAGATAGACAGGCCAATAGATATAAATGGATAGACAGACAGACAGCCTGTGCATGAACAGAATGTGTTTGTTTGTCTAAGGCTTTGGGAATGCATCATGTAAAGCCTGTGTGCGTTTGTTTGTGTGTGTGTGTATGTGTGTGTGTGTGTAACAGTACACTGATGCTCTATATATGGCAGCAGTCCAGTGATCCCACCTGCTTTTCCTGGTCACTGGTTCAAACCTCCCCAGGACCTCACACACTTTCACACACATACACCCTCACACACACACACTCACATACACTCTCACACACATTCACAAACACCACATACATACACACACTTTCACACACATACACCCTCACACACAACCTCACACACATTCACACACACACCACACAGATCCCATCAGAACAGTATCAGAAATGACCACTCAGAAGAACAAGAGGAAGGAGTACATGTGTGTGAAGGACCTGGAGAAAGTTCTGGACACCTGCACTCTGGACCTGCACCAGATCGACGAGGTGTGGCCCAACCTGTACATCGGAAACGTGTACGTACTGACCGCTTCCTCCTCACGCTACACACTGACCTCACTCTGACTCACAGCGAAAGTCTTAGTCTTAACATTAACATTAAAATACTAAACACAAATAAACATAAAGTCAGTGTTCAGTCAGTGAGAGTGTCTACTTGTAATTAACTCTATATAACATTAGAATACTAAACCCAAATAAACATAAAGTCAGTGTTCAGTGAGAGTGTCTACCTGTAATTAACTCTATATAACATTAGAATACTAAACCCAAATAAAAATAAAGTCAGTGATCAGCCAGTGAGAGTGTCTACCTGTAATTTTCTCTATATAACATTAGAATAATAAACTTAAATAAACATAAAGTTAGTGTTCAGTCAGTGAGCGTTTTTACATGTAATTAACTCTATATAACATTAGAATATTAAACCCAAATAAACATAAAATCAGTGTTCAGTGAGAGTGTCTACCTGTAATTAACTCTATATAACATTAGAATACTAAACCCAAATAAACATAAAGTCAGTGTTCAGTGAGAGTGTCTACCTGTAATTAACTCTATATAACATTAGAACACTAAACCCAAGTAACCAAAAGTCAGTGGTCAGTGAGTGTGTCTATCTGTAATCAACTCTGTATATCATTAGTAATATAATACAGGAAATTGACAAATCCTGCACCTAACAGCTGGGGTTATGCATAGGGCTCAGCCAGGATCTACTACTCACTCAACTAACAACAATAGCAAAACCACCACAATCTGATACTGGCTCGACAAGAATCCAGAAGCACAGCCTAACACTATGTTCATGGTCCATTGCCTCAACTGCCAAGTAACAGACCTACCAAAAAATAACCTATGAACACATAAAATCCCTCCTTAATCTAAGCTCACTTCCTTTAACTATGGCAACAACACACTTACCTAAGCACAATCACACACAATAAATCACATTATAAGTTGCGTGAGCAGAACACAGCAACCACTACCATCTGATACTGGCTCGACAAGAATCCAGAAGCATAGCGAACTATGTTCATGGTCCGTGCCTCAACTGCCAAGTACTCAGACGTCTACAAAAACTCATGAGACAAATTATTACAAGAGCAGGACCACACCAATCCCCTTCATCCAAACTTTAACACAAACTTCAGTGCAAGCTCTTCTCGGGGGTCATCAGGCAGGCACCTTCCTTCGTCAGTGTTTCGCTGAATTAGGCCCACGACACCTCCAGAAGGCTCAACAGTGAAGTCTGGCGTCCCAGACCCACCCCCCTCCAAGCCTGCTGTAGAAGCACAAACTCACTCCCTTCCCCACACAGCCTCAGCCCTTCTGAACCACAACCACTGACTAGATCTTTCAGCTACATCTAACAACTCCAACACAAACTTCAGTGCAAGCTCTTCTCAGGGGTCATCAGGTAGGCACCTTCCTTCGTCAGTGTTTCGCTGAATTAGGCCCACGACACCTCCAGAAGGCTCAACAGTGAAGTCTGGCGTCCCAGACCCACCCCCCTCCAAGCTTGCTGTAGAAGCACAAACTCACTCCCTTCCCCACACAGCCTCAGCCCTTCTGAACCACAACCACTGACTAGATCTTTCAGCTACATCTGACAACTCCTTCACTACAGTCCTTAGCACACGACCTCTAATTCCGAATTCAGACAGCAGTCTTGTGGCAGACTTCGCAACAAAGCCTCTAGTACCTACCTCTACCGGTCTAATATACGCTTGCCACCCACGCTCTCTCACCTCAGCCACCAAGTCTGTATACTTCAGCCTTTTCCTTTCATAAGCTCCATCTACCTCGTCTTCAAACGGAACAGTCAGCTCTATAAAATACACTATCCGCTTACTTTCAGAGTACAACACTACATCCGGCCTCAAGGTTGTAACCAGAATGCACTGTGGGATCTGCAGTTTACTACCTACATCCACTAATAACTTCCAATCTCGTGCATTGGCCCACTTACCAGCAGTTTTCAAGCACTGTGCTGTTTCTCCACTATGCTGCCCCTCACGCACAAACGTTATTACCCTACTGCAACCTACCACGGGCATGTTATTAACTTCTAACCGTTTCTTATCAAGTGCACCTGCAAGAGATCTAAGTACCTGATTATGCCTCCATGTGTAGCGCCCCTGGGATAGACTCACCTTACATGCCGACAAAATGTGCTTCAGCGTGCCACTTCCTGCACATAGCTTACAACTTGGATCCTCACCCACCCACTGAGCAAGGTTTTGTGGCGTTGGCAGAACATCATATGTAGCTCCCAAAAGAAACTTTATACGGCCTGTATCCAATCCCCATAACTCTCGCCAGGTGATTCTCCGCTTCTCTACACTTTCCCATCTCATCCACTGCCCCTGTTTACTCTGCCCTGCTGCTTTTGCCCTCCTTGCTTCCTCCTCCTGCTCACGAATAAACCCTGTAACCATACGCCTTTTCTCAGGTGATGTGGCCTTGCCGAATGCTTTCCAAGAATCACCTAAACCTAATCCTGCCCTCCCATTTTGCACCTGCCCCACAACATCCCTGTGCTCCAGTGCCCTCCTTGCGGCTTGAGTAGCTTCTCGAGCATTCCACTTTCTCCCAGACCTAGTCACTGGTGCTGTTGCTTTAACCAGCCCGTCTTTTGACCCTAACAACTGCATTTCACGTCCTACCTTAGCACATTTGAACTCCTCAACCAAGCTCGTCAACGGCAGTTCCAGCATCCCTCTCCCACACCACGCCACACTACTAAGGCAACGCGGCACCCCCAACCATGTCCTTATAGCCTTGCTCATAACCCTTTCTAACCTCTCAACTTCAGAAATCGGAATATCATAAACTGTAAGTGGCCACCTTAGACGAGGCAACAAACCAAACTGCAGACACCACAATTTTAATTTACCTGGCAGAAAAGACTTATCAATTCTATTAATGGCCTCCACCATTTCTGTCCTCAACCCTTCCACCTGCTCTTTATCATTCAGTGCTGCAGTATACCACCTACCTAAACTCTTAACTGGCTTTTCCAATATAGATGGTATGACTTCTCCCTCCATCATAAACCTTTCTTGTATCAATTTCCCTTTAACGATTGATACACTCCTAGACTTGCTCGGTTTAACTTTCATCCTAGCCAGCCTAAGATTATCATTTAACTTCCCTAGCAGTCGCCGGGTACATGGCACCGTGGTCGTTAATGTTGTCATATCGTCCATAAACGCCCTAACTGGTGGGAGCCGGGTGCCATCATGCAGCCTCTCCCCGCCTACGACCCACTTAGAAGCCCTAATAATCACCTCCATTGCCATCGTAAACGCTAGCGGTGAAATTGTACAACCTGCCATTATACCTATTTCCAGTCGTTGCCAAGATGTGACACACTCCCCTACACTAAAGCAAAACTGTATGTCTTCAAAATAGGCTTTAACTAACCTTGAAATCTCTTCTGGAACCCTAAAAAAATTGAATGCCTTCCACAACAATGCATGCGGTACCGAACCAAAAGCATTAGCCAGATCTAAAAACACCACATGTAGATCCTTTTTCTCGGCTCTTGCTGTTTGAATCTGATGCCAAATCATACTATTATGCTCTATGCAACCAGAAAAACCTGCAATTCCTGCCTTTTGTACAGACGTATCAATTAAATTATTTCTTTTCAGGTACGTTGCTAGTCTACGTGCAACCACACTAAAGAAGATCTTACCCTCCACATTCAACAAGCTTATGGGACGGAACTGATCAATAGCCACAGAATCCTTTTCTTTTGGGATAAGAACACCACCTGCTCTGCGCCACTCCTTTGGAATAATCCCCTTCTTCCACACTATAGCCATTAGTTTCCATAGAAACTTCAAAACATCTGGTGCACTTTTATATAATCTATATGGAACCCCATTTGGCCCTGGGGCAGAACCTGCCTTTGCAGCCTTCACCACCTCCTGAACCTCACTCCACCTAGGGGGGTTAACATCCATTTTCCACTCTATATCACCTAACGGCGGCATGTCTGCTGGTAGGTCCAGGTCGCTAGACCTTTCCTTCTCTGTGTAAACACTCTTAAAGTGCTCCTCCAACTCCCTCTTTCCGACCTTTAGATTTCCTGATTTCTCCTTACTAAACAGACTCTTAACAAACCTAAATGGATCTCTAAAGAACTCTATCCTAGCACGCTCCTTCTTCTTCCTCCTTTTCCTCATAGCCTCTGCTCTCCGCAATTTTACCAACTTACTTCTCAACTCCTCCTGCAATAACTCAATGCCCTCTCTTTCTGCCTCATTCCCCTTCTTCCACTTCTTTCTGAGTAACCTTGATTCCTTAACCAGTTTTTCTATTTCTACCTGCCGCCTTGATTTAACTACATCTTGACACTTTACGTTCCTCTGCACAACACCAAATCTTGCCATTCCATAATCATAAATGACTTTACCTAGCCTGTTCAATTTACTCTCTGCTGTTCCCTTCAAACCCTCAAGCATACCTTTCAAATCATCATTAATACTCCTCCATGCCATCTTGTCTCCTGTGCCTGGCCATTTAACTTTGGATCTTTGACCGATTCCTTTCTCCCTACCCATCTGCTTTCCCTTAGCCTTTGACCTATCAACACCTCCTTCATCCTCCACTCCTTCTGTGCTTAAGTTAGCCTCCCTAGTATCAAAGGTATTGATATCCTGCGGACTGTGGCACGTAACCTGCCGCTGGACTTCAGCCGACTGACTCAAACAATTCTGTTCAAAGTATTGTTCAATGCGGGGCCCCTGCACTCCTTCACTCAAGCACCTCATCTTTCCTTGGTGTATCCTCAGCCCTCTCACTGATGTGACCTTGCTCCACCCACACACACAGGTCAGCAACTCCTTTCCACTTACCATCCCACCTGCCTCTATGCTTAACCCACTTCTCGTAGTCATGTCCGTTCCAGAGTCCGTAACCATGTTATCCGCCTGTGAGTCATCTTCCACCCCTGCTCTCGCTGACTCCTGGGGTATTGCTTTTTTCTTTTTCAATGTAGCTTGCTTGGTTGCACACACATGGTTAACCATGGTGGCTGCTACCATGGATTGCCAGCCCATGGCAGCACCGTTAGGGTCTATTCCCTCTTGTCAGCTGTCTTTCCATGCTGTCACAGGGTCTTTCCTCTGTTGTCAACTGTTCTCTTCACAGCAGTCACTAGCTTAACTAGATGTCAAGTAATATAATACAGGAAATTGACAAATCCTGCACCTAACAGCTGGGGTTATGCATAGGGCTCAGCCAGGATCTACTACTCACTCAACTAACAACAATAGCAAAACCACCACAATCTGATACTGGCTCGACAAGAATCCAGAAGCACAGCCTAACACTATGTTCATGGTCCATTGCCTCAACTGCCAAGTAACAGACCTACCAAAAAATAACCTATGAACACATAAAATCCCTCCTTAATCTAAGCTCACTTCCTTTAACTATGGCAACAACACACTTACCTAAGCACAATCACACACAATAAATCACATTATAAGTTGCGTGAGCAGAACACAGCAACCACTACCATCTGATACTGGCTCGACAAGAATCCAGAAGCATAGCGAACTATGTTCATGGTCCGTGCCTCAACTGCCAAGTACTCAGACGTCTACAAAAACTCATGAGACAAATTATTACAAGAGCAGGACCACACCAATCCCCTTCATCCAAACTTTAACACAAACTTCAGTGCAAGCTCTTCTCGGGGGTCATCAGGCAGGCACCTTCCTTCGTCAGTGTTTCGCTGAATTAGGCCCACGACACCTCCAGAAGGCTCAACAGTGAAGTCTGGCGTCCCAGACCCACCCCCCTCCAAGCCTGCTGTAGAAGCACAAACTCACTCCCTTCCCCACACAGCCTCAGCCCTTCTGAACCACAACCACTGACTAGATCTTTCAGCTACATCTAACAACTCCAACACAAACTTCAGTGCAAGCTCTTCTCAGGGGTCATCAGGTAGGCACCTTCCTTCGTCAGTGTTTCGCTGAATTAGGCCCACGACACCTCCAGAAGGCTCAACAGTGAAGTCTGGCGTCCCAGACCCACCCCCCTCCAAGCTTGCTGTAGAAGCACAAACTCACTCCCTTCCCCACACAGCCTCAGCCCTTCTGAACCACAACCACTGACTAGATCTTTCAGCTACATCTGACAACTCCTTCACTACAGTCCTTAGCACACGACCTCTAATTCCGAATTCAGACAGCAGTCTTGTGGCAGACTTCGCAACAAAGCCTCTAGTACCTACCTCTACCGGTCTAATATACGCTTGCCACCCACGCTCTCTCACCTCAGCCACCAAGTCTGTATACTTCAGCCTTTTCCTTTCATAAGCTCCATCTACCTCGTCTTCAAACGGAACAGTCAGCTCTATAAAATACACTATCCGCTTACTTTCAGAGTACAACACTACATCCGGCCTCAAGGTTGTAACCAGAATGCACTGTGGGATCTGCAGTTTACTACCTACATCCACTAATAACTTCCAATCTCGTGCATTGGCCCACTTACCAGCAGTTTTCAAGCACTGTGCTGTTTCTCCACTATGCTGCCCCTCACGCACAAACGTTATTACCCTACTGCAACCTACCACGGGCATGTTATTAACTTCTAACCGTTTCTTATCAAGTGCACCTGCAAGAGATCTAAGTACCTGATTATGCCTCCATGTGTAGCGCCCCTGGGATAGACTCACCTTACATGCCGACAAAATGTGCTTCAGCGTGCCACTTCCTGCACATAGCTTACAACTTGGATCCTCACCCACCCACTGAGCAAGGTTTTGTGGCGTTGGCAGAACATCATATGTAGCTCCCAAAAGAAACTTTATACGGCCTGTATCCAATCCCCATAACTCTCGCCAGGTGATTCTCCGCTTCTCTACACTTTCCCATCTCATCCACTGCCCCTGTTTACTCTGCCCTGCTGCTTTTGCCCTCCTTGCTTCCTCCTCCTGCTCACGAATAAACCCTGTAACCATACGCCTTTTCTCAGGTGATGTGGCCTTGCCGAATGCTTTCCAAGAATCACCTAAACCTAATCCTGCCCTCCCATTTTGCACCTGCCCCACAACATCCCTGTGCTCCAGTGCCCTCCTTGCGGCTTGAGTAGCTTCTCGAGCATTCCACTTTCTCCCAGACCTAGTCACTGGTGCTGTTGCTTTAACCAGCCCGTCTTTTGACCCTAACAACTGCATTTCACGTCCTACCTTAGCACATTTGAACTCCTCAACCAAGCTCGTCAACGGCAGTTCCAGCATCCCTCTCCCACACCACGCCACACTACTAAGGCAACGCGGCACCCCCAACCATGTCCTTATAGCCTTGCTCATAACCCTTTCTAACCTCTCAACTTCAGAAATCGGAATATCATAAACTGTAAGTGGCCACCTTAGACGAGGCAACAAACCAAACTGCAGACACCACAATTTTAATTTACCTGGCAGAAAAGACTTATCAATTCTATTAATGGCCTCCACCATTTCTGTCCTCAACCCTTCCACCTGCTCTTTATCATTCAGTGCTGCAGTATACCACCTACCTAAACTCTTAACTGGCTTTTCCAATATAGATGGTATGACTTCTCCCTCCATCATAAACCTTTCTTGTATCAATTTCCCTTTAACGATTGATACACTCCTAGACTTGCTCGGTTTAACTTTCATCCTAGCCAGCCTAAGATTATCATTTAACTTCCCTAGCAGTCGCCGGGTACATGGCACCGTGGTCGTTAATGTTGTCATATCGTCCATAAACGCCCTAACTGGTGGGAGCCGGGTGCCATCATGCAGCCTCTCCCCGCCTACGACCCACTTAGAAGCCCTAATAATCACCTCCATTGCCATCGTAAACGCTAGCGGTGAAATTGTACAACCTGCCATTATACCTATTTCCAGTCGTTGCCAAGATGTGACACACTCCCCTACACTAAAGCAAAACTGTATGTCTTCAAAATAGGCTTTAACTAACCTTGAAATCTCTTCTGGAACCCTAAAAAAATTGAATGCCTTCCACAACAATGCATGCGGTACCGAACCAAAAGCATTAGCCAGATCTAAAAACACCACATGTAGATCCTTTTTCTCGGCTCTTGCTGTTTGAATCTGATGCCAAATCATACTATTATGCTCTATGCAACCAGAAAAACCTGCAATTCCTGCCTTTTGTACAGACGTATCAATTAAATTATTTCTTTTCAGGTACGTTGCTAGTCTACGTGCAACCACACTAAAGAAGATCTTACCCTCCACATTCAACAAGCTTATGGGACGGAACTGATCAATAGCCACAGAATCCTTTTCTTTTGGGATAAGAACACCACCTGCTCTGCGCCACTCCTTTGGAATAATCCCCTTCTTCCACACTATAGCCATTAGTTTCCATAGAAACTTCAAAACATCTGGTGCACTTTTATATAATCTATATGGAACCCCATTTGGCCCTGGGGCAGAACCTGCCTTTGCAGCCTTCACCACCTCCTGAACCTCACTCCACCTAGGGGGGTTAACATCCATTTTCCACTCTATATCACCTAACGGCGGCATGTCTGCTGGTAGGTCCAGGTCGCTAGACCTTTCCTTCTCTGTGTAAACACTCTTAAAGTGCTCCTCCAACTCCCTCTTTCCGACCTTTAGATTTCCTGATTTCTCCTTACTAAACAGACTCTTAACAAACCTAAATGGATCTCTAAAGAACTCTATCCTAGCACGCTCCTTCTTCTTCCTCCTTTTCCTCATAGCCTCTGCTCTCCGCAATTTTACCAACTTACTTCTCAACTCCTCCTGCAATAACTCAATGCCCTCTCTTTCTGCCTCATTCCCCTTCTTCCACTTCTTTCTGAGTAACCTTGATTCCTTAACCAGTTTTTCTATTTCTACCTGCCGCCTTGATTTAACTACATCTTGACACTTTACGTTCCTCTGCACAACACCAAATCTTGCCATTCCATAATCATAAATGACTTTACCTAGCCTGTTCAATTTACTCTCTGCTGTTCCCTTCAAACCCTCAAGCATACCTTTCAAATCATCATTAATACTCCTCCATGCCATCTTGTCTCCTGTGCCTGGCCATTTAACTTTGGATCTTTGACCGATTCCTTTCTCCCTACCCATCTGCTTTCCCTTAGCCTTTGACCTATCAACACCTCCTTCATCCTCCACTCCTTCTGTGCTTAAGTTAGCCTCCCTAGTATCAAAGGTATTGATATCCTGCGGACTGTGGCACGTAACCTGCCGCTGGACTTCAGCCGACTGACTCAAACAATTCTGTTCAAAGTATTGTTCAATGCGGGGCCCCTGCACTCCTTCACTCAAGCACCTCATCTTTCCTTGGTGTATCCTCAGCCCTCTCACTGATGTGACCTTGCTCCACCCACACACACAGGTCAGCAACTCCTTTCCACTTACCATCCCACCTGCCTCTATGCTTAACCCACTTCTCGTAGTCATGTCCGTTCCAGAGTCCGTAACCATGTTATCCGCCTGTGAGTCATCTTCCACCCCTGCTCTCGCTGACTCCTGGGGTATTGCTTTTTTCTTTTTCAATGTAGCTTGCTTGGTTGCACACACATGGTTAACCATGGTGGCTGCTACCATGGATTGCCAGCCCATGGCAGCACCGTTAGGGTCTATTCCCTCTTGTCAGCTGTCTTTCCATGCTGTCACAGGGTCTTTCCTCTGTTGTCAACTGTTCTCTTCACAGCAGTCACTAGCTTAACTAGATGTCAAGTAATATAATACAGGAAATTGACAAATCCTGCACCTAACAGCTGGGGTTATGCATAGGGCTCAGCCAGGATCTACTACTCACTCAACTAACAACAATAGCAAAACCACCACAATCTGATACTGGCTCGACAAGAATCCAGAAGCACAGCCTAACACTATGTTCATGGTCCATTGCCTCAACTGCCAAGTAACAGACCTACCAAAAAATAACCTATGAACACATAAAATCCCTCCTTAATCTAAGCTCACTTCCTTTAACTATGGCAACAACACACTTACCTAAGCACAATCACACACAATAAATCACATTATAAGTTGCGTGAGCAGAACACAGCAACCACTACCATCTGATACTGGCTCGACAAGAATCCAGAAGCATAGCGAACTATGTTCATGGTCCGTGCCTCAACTGCCAAGTACTCAGACGTCTACAAAAACTCATGAGACAAATTATTACAAGAGCAGGACCACACCAATCCCCTTCATCCAAACTTTAACACAAACTTCAGTGCAAGCTCTTCTCGGGGGTCATCAGGCAGGCACCTTCCTTCGTCAGTGTTTCGCTGAATTAGAATACTAAACACAAATAAACATAATAAAGTCAGTGATCAGTAAGGGGTTTTACCTATAATTAACTTTTGCCTATAAATAACATAAGAATAAACTCAAATTAATATAAGGTCAGTGTTTAGTGAGAGCGTTTACTTGTAAACATCATATATTTTGTTTTATTAGAGAACATTAATTTGTAATGCTGTGTGTTCATGACGCTGGTGGTGGGGTGGGAGTGTACACACAGCACATGCTGTACCAGGGCAGATTTTGTCATACGTGAGAAACGTGCCAAACGGGGTCAGAGATGATGTCAGAACACAGCCTGACTCCACCTCTCTCTGAATGTGCTAACTGTGGAGGGACCATAAAGCTGCTTACCTGTTTTGATACAGGCCCCATCCACACATATTCAGATTAAAAAAAAAAAAAAAGACTTCTTCAAAAGACTACCTTGTAAAGAGAGGTACCTACACACCACTAAAACATTATCCGGACGGGATTAGTTTCTCAGGGGTTCCTGGGCTAATTTTCTCCTTTACTGGGGGTCCTCTTTATTTCTGTCCGGAACAACCATGTACATGTTTTTCTCAGACATACTCAGACAAATTACAGGCTGAAGTACCTACTGTTTTTCGCTGAACCTCGCGTTTAATAAAATAGCTATTTGTCCACAGCCACGCATCGCAATTACACTTTGGGCGTGCAATTCCACAGAGATCCATGTAAACACAACAGCGAGTGGAAATGGAGGAGTTACTGAACACGATGTCATGTGACAAGAAAGCCAAAAAACTCACTGGTCCTCCAGTTTTTTCAATTGCAGTCTGAATGCAAGAGTTTTATCACTGAGTAGACTGTTGCTAAGGGCTTTTCTGGTGGCATTGCTATGGTATAGCTGTTGGATGCTAAGGTGTTGCTATGGTATAAGCTTTTGGCTAAAATGTCAGCATGTGAGAACTATTGCTCTGAGGATGGTTGGTCCAAACTATCCCCCATGCACAAACAACTTGTGTGAGGGAAAGCTGCTCTTTGTGACCTATTTTTTGAATATTTTCATTCGTTTCTATGGGAAAAATACATGATAAATTTACACAAAGCGTAAATAAATTCAGTTTAACCATGAAGCTTAAAACAAGAGTTTTGACCACAATACTTTTGCAAGCTAATAAATGTGTCTGACAAATTTAATTTGCAGGAGAATAGCCCAGAACAGAACAGCTCTGCAGCAGCTGGGCATCACACACATCCTCAACGCTGCCCACTCTAAACGCGGGAGCATCGGGGACCAGAACTTCTACGGAACCAACTTTGTTTACTGTGGAATTCCAGCCGAAGACTCCTGTCACTTTGACCTGGATATTTACTTCAGACCAGCAGCAGATTTCATCCACAAAGGCCTGAAAGCCCCTGATGGTGAGATATCAAGTTCTTTATAATCCTAATTCCTACCACCGACCCAAATCTCCTTACCCCTACCCCTGACCAATGTCCACTAATATCTGCCCCTGTGATCCATATCTCCTAACCCCTAACTCTCGTAACCCTTATCTGCTAACCTGTACCCCTGTGATCCATATCTCCTTACCCTTGTAACCCATATCTACTTACCCCTACTCCTGTGACCTATATCTACGAACCCTAACCGCCTGACCCATATCTAATTACCCCTACTCCTGTGACCTATATCTACGAACCCTAACCGCCTGACCCATATCTATTGACCCCTACTCCTGTGACCCATATCTGCTAACCACTACCTCCTGTTACTCATATCTTCTAACCTCTACCCCCTTTACACCATGTCTTTTAACCCTTACCCCTGTGACCCATATCTATTAACCCCTACCACCTGTAACCCATATCTACTTACCTCTACCCCCTTTAAACCACCTATTCTAACCCTTACAACCCCAGTGACCCATATCTACTAACCTCTACCCCTGTAACCCATATCTTATAACCCTTACTCCCTGTGACCCATATCTATTAACCTTTACCCCCTGTAACCTATATCTACTAATCCCTAACACTATAACCCATATCTCGTAACACTGTAACCCATATCTATAAACCCCAACACCCTGTAACCCATATCTACTAACCCCTACTCTTGTGACCTATATCTATTAACCCGTAATCCTGTGACCCATACCTGATAACCCCTCCCTCTGTAACCCTCATCTACTAACCCCCTACCCCTGTGACCCAGTACCAGTCAAAAGTTTGGACACAGGCAACTTGAAATTAAGTCACAATAAATCAACTGATGAGAAGTAACAAATAGAATAGGGCAATTATGGCAATTTAAGTTGGCGGTGCACGGAGAACTACCTTAATGTATTATGAATATAAACAGTACTTTTTTTTATAAAATACCTGTGACCTTCTTAGTGTCTTGTTTTAAATATCAGGGCCCTCAGAATTCTACCAGTGAAGTGTGGAACTACTTTGAGCTTGTTAGTGGTGTAGAAATAGCTATGTCTTTCCATGGGCAAGGCTATGCCCCTATCACTAGCTTTGTAGGCCTTTTGGGAGCAAAAGCTAAAAACACTTTACTTTAGAAAGTTGGGGGCAAACAGAGTTTGTACTCCTTATCATGTTTCACTACACCCCAGGGCCATTTCTCATCGTATTTTTTCTTTAAAATGTATTACTGTATTCCTTTTTACACTGTAAATTATAATGTAAAATATTTCGCTATAAGCTCACAAGTAATAAGCTTCACCAAATGAAGCTAGCTAATGATTTTTTTTCCCAGTTATGTTACTCCTACATCAGACTGCTGATCTTATCAACTAAATCTAAAACAAATTGTATATTTTGGTAATAATGTGTTTACTTACCAAGGAAAGTGTGCCTCTTTAATGTTTCTCTCTCCTAGTGCGCTGTTAACTAGCATTAGCTATGTAGTGCTATTGTTTTGTAGCAGAGAGGTACCACAGAATGGCGGCAGGTAGCCAATTAACACTAGTTAAGGTTCTTTAGTACACTCTACTCTAATAAACTGAAGACAATAAAGCTTTCAATGTAATTTTTCTTGCTTGAAATAGGTCACTGCATCTTCACAGACACCAACTGACAGTTTTCCACTTGAAACATCTAAAGTCTAGCTTAGCATTAGCATTCTGAGGTAAACAGCCACTAGCACACGTCTCCCTTTTGTCTGTACATTTCAGCTTCATATCATCTAACCTGCTGTAGCTTTGTGTGTCTATACACAGTTACAGAAGATATAACGAGGTCTTTTTGTCTGGATGATAAAATAAAAACAAAATACTGGAAAATGTACTATAAGCAAAGACTGGTTCTTGTTGAAACTGCTGAAAAAAAAGTCTTCTCAAAATGACCGCACTGTGATTCTCAGTATAAATATTTGAACTTTAGAATTCACACTGAAATTCAACCATGTTTTCTTGCAGAGCTACCATAATTATTTGTTCATGTGTACAGTAGTAGTGTATGTCTGCATTACTAATAATGCCCTTCCCTCCTAGGAAAGGTGTTGGTGCATTGCATTATGGGTATGAGCCGTTCGTCCACGCTGGTTTTGGCGTATCTGATGCTGTATCACCAAATGCCTCTCCGCTCAGCTGTCCAGCGTGTCGTCAAAAAACGAGCAATCTACCCAAACAGGAACTTCCTGGCACTGCTGCTGGACCTGGACCTACAGATGAAGAGGAAAAGAAAAACCTGTGTACTGCTGTAAAAAATAAACAACAAACAAACAAACAACCTACAGCTGCTTTACATCATCACAGGTGGAGTGCTCACAGTTTACTGGTTGGAAGTTGGGAATCTGCAGTGAAAGAGGAAAAAATATTATCATATTTTTCGCACTATAAAGAGCACTATCAATGAACGTCTATTACCTGTTCTATTTTCATACATAAAGCGCACCAGATTATAAGGCTCATTATTTGACACTAGTAAGGAATGGGGGTGTTGACTGACCTGTAAAGCTAAGATAAGTAAATAAAACTGTAATTCTTAAAAAAAATAAATAAATAAAGTCAAACAAGTGCTGGATGTTAATCTACACAGATTTCTCTCATGAAACTGTATATTTGGGTGAGTAAAGCGCTTCAGTTTATTTACAGTAAGCTTAGATTTGCAGATTTCCACTAAGGCTAGCCGCAGTTAGCTGTTAATGCCGCCCAACAGCGCTACACTGAGGAACCCTGAGTGTTCCGGTTAGCCAGGGCGATATTAGCTAGTCAACGTAGTTTGTTTTAACACGGTAAACACACAGGCTACAGTCCAATATAATCACCTCTGAATGGTGAAAGAGTAAGGGCGGTTAGCGGGTAATGCTAATAGTGTTCCAGCCCCGGTGCTGGAGAACTAAACTGAAACTCTTGTATAACACTGTAGCAGAATGGCTTTACTTCTCCTTACAACCTGATAATAAGGTTCACCGGATTGTAAGGCGCACTGATGATTTTTGCGAAAATGAAAGGATTTTAAGTGCACCTTATACTGCGAATTTTTTTTTATAGAAAAATCTGAAAACCAATAGGGTAACAGCTTTTAAAAAATAGCTGACCATTACTAGAGCAGCAGTGAAAATAATGACCCAATAGAATAGCAGCATTAATAAACTGATCTAATACAATATCAGCGCTAAAACTGAGGCATTAGAACAGAAGTGGAGCCAATAGAATAGCAGCATTGAAAACTGAGCCAATAGGATATCAGCTTTTAAAATACTGAGCCAATAAGAAAGCAGTAGTAAAAAGCTGAGATAACAGTATTAGAACATTTAAAAAGCATTAAAGTATTTAAAAAGAACAGTAAACATAAAAATGCTGAGCCAATACGAAAAGCAGCATTTAAACATTGAGCCAAAAGAAAAGCAGCATTAAAAAAGCCAAAAATAAAATAATAATAAAATAAAAGCCAAGAAACTGACCACATATACAGGACTAGTCAAAAAGCCTCTCACTGTACACAAACAAGGAGGAGCTACAGGAGCATGAGGTTCTTCATGAAAGAGACATCACATAAGAGCACTGTCTACTCTAATCACTAAGCACTATCTCATCAGGCTGGACTCTGGATGGTAGTTCACTATCACTGCAGAAAGTGTTAAAGAAGAGTCACATGGAGCCTGCCCATCTGGAACACTGGGAACACATAATCATACTGGTCCAGAGTTTGGAAACACTGATCATATGGACTGAAATGCAACCCCAACTCCAAACATGTAAAATGTAAATATAGCAAGAAAGAAATGATTGCAAATCTCAAAAATCCATATTTTGTTTACAGTAGAACACTAAAAGATTTTTAGGGAAGGCCTTGCATAGTTTAATAAGACAATGCTAAACCACATATTGCATCCGAACATTTCTCTTATTCAACCTCTCCTATGTGTTCAATGTTCCACTGGAAATACAATACGGGTTTATGATATTTGTAAATCATTGCTTCCTTTTTTTTTTTTTTTTTTTTTTACAATTTAAGCAGCACTATTTTGGAATTGGGGTTGTATTAAAAATACAGTAGCACTTTTTTAATGTTTTAAGTATGGGGAATTAAGAATTCAACTTTCAGTTAATATTCATTTACCATTATTCATTTATTATAATAATAAATGAATATGCCTATTTTTAATCTTCATTTTATACTGATAAAGTGATTTTATATAGAATTACACTTATAACTCTTTTTGTTTTAGATCTGTATTCTGGATCTCCGTGTTTTTAGGACTTCTGGAAGTTCTTCTGTTCCTTAGTCTGGAATTATCTACCGTTCTGTTTATCAGTCTGGATTCTTCTTACGTTTTCATTCTGTGTTTTTTTTTTTTTTTGCAGTTTCATAATGAATATGTCTAACATCATTTTGGAATCATTTTATTATCATTTTATAATACATTTCGATTTCTATTATATTGGATTATTTTATTATTTTATTGTATTAGTAGTGAATGGGCACTACAGAGAATGGTGAGATGGAAATATTATTATGAATGTTAGATTTACCACATTCTTCAATAATTACACTCAAGCAGGACCAAAGAGGAAATGTCAGTACGGTATATCCTCCTGAGATGCAGAAAAAAGGCTTTGCAAGGCTTTGATCATCTGATTTCATCAGATAATTGTGTGTGTTTCCTACAGTGAAATAAGGATTTTGTTAACAATAAAAATGGTTTGGGCCTCACTCAGCCCTCTGCTTTCTCAGTATATGAACAGGGTAAAAGTAAGGAGCAGTAAATTATGTTGTCCACTACATTTCAAAAGGATTGAAATTACTGTACTTAACTTCTGAAATCTTACAAAATCAAAGTTATAAATCTCAGTTTAAACAAACCATTTGACTATGAGCAACAGAACAAAATATCTGCTCTTGAAAAATGATCACTTGCCTTTTTGTTGCCATAAAATGTGAAAGCTGCGATGGCCAGCATTTTAAAAAGAAAGTCATGCCCACACAACACAGCATGACTCTTTTTTTTATAGGCCAGGTCTCAGGAGGTTGTAAAAAACAAAAAAAGATTTTTGTGTAATAACAAACTCTGTAAAAAATAATAATGATTATATTAATAGTAATAATAATAAAAAATCTGTAATAATGAACTCTGAAATCTGTTGTTTATTTGTTTGTCTAGAACTGAGATGGAGTGTGTTGAGTTAGTGTAATATTTCTGCATATGTAATGAGAGACCTGACTCATATATAAATAACTCGGCTAGTCAGGAATGAGGGCAGCTAAATTCGGACGCTGTCTACATTAGTGTGAGGGGAACGTGCTGAAATATTACCTATACTTGCTGACTGTGTTGGGCTAAATTTCAAAGTGTGTGTGTGGAGCTAAAAAAAAAAAAAAAGGAAATGTGTGTATATATACAGCTCTGGAAAATAAAATAAGAGACCACTTAAAAATGATTATGTTTCTTCAATTTTACCAAATTGAAAACCTCAAGATGGATGATCACAAGCCAACAAACCGAGCTGAACTACTTGAATTGTTGCACCAGGAGTGGCATAAAGTTATCCAAAAGCAGTGTGTAAGACTGGTGGAGGAGAACATGATGCCAAGATGCATTTAAACTGTGATTAAAAACCAGGGTTACTTTAACAAACATTGATTTCTGCACCCTTAAAACTTTTGAATATGAACTTATTTTCTTTGCATTATTTGAAATCTGAAAGCTCTGCATCTTTTCCTTTGTTATTAATTGTAAGCTGAAGCTCTATCATTCCAGAGAACACAGTTCCACTGCTCTACAGCTTAATGTTGGGTGTTACTTGTGTTACTTTTTTTTTACCCCTCTATAGCTGTGTTTGTTTGTGCATATGCAGATCTGTGTCAGCAATGGGTGCAACCTAAAGTAGCTGTGTTTAGTAGAAGGGCTGTCCACAAACATTTGGACATGTATAAGAGTGTATAAGGAACTTGGTTGGACCCCTACAGCTTTATGCCAATCTCCAGTGTCCTGAAAAGCATTAGAAACATCTCTCTCTCTCTCTCTTACTCTGTCTCTCTCAAACACACACACACACACACACACACACACGGGCACACTCCTGCCACACTGGTAATATGATCAGGCTGGGCTCTACAGTGCAGTCGGAGTGTGTGTTTGGGAGTGTAGCTGATTCAGTAATGATCTCAGGACTTTGAGTAAAACAGGTAATTCCTAAGTATTACACTGCAGATATGTGCATGTATAGTCTGTTGTGTTGTAGTGTTATAGAGATGTGCCATGTTGTTTAACATTTGGAATTTTTGGTCACATGTGACATAGATGTGTTATTTGTGTCGCAGTGTGAACTTCAAAAACACACAAGTTCTTGGAAAGATAGGTGAATGAAGGATGAATGGTGATGAGTATGGTTAGATGGTGGGTACAAGAATGAATATGTATGGATGGGTATAAGCATGATTAAGTTTGAATGGATGGGTTGGTATGGGTATAAATAGATGGTGTGGATATGGATGGTATTACTGTATGAATGGATATGGTTAGATGGTGAGTATAAGAATGAATAAGTGTGGATAGGGATGGTTGTGGATAGATATTTGTATGTTAATGGATGGGCATGAATGAATTAATCTAATATGTATCTGAAGGGGTTAATATGGTATTGAGGTTGGTGTCAGAAACTAACTTTTGGCGCTGTTCTTTTTTGGAAACCTTCCTTCCATCACTCTGGATTTGATGGGGTTGTTGTTTGTTGAGCTGTTAGTGTCATGCTTTTGTCATGATCCTTGTCTTTTCTGGTCTGTCTCTGTGTTTTTCCGCTCCTCCTTTTTTTTTTTTAACTGTTTTCTCCCTTCTCTTGTCACCACCCTAGACATTAGTGGTTCCACCTGTCTTATTTGTAACTCCACCCCCTCGTTACCTACTCCAGATGTTTTTCAGCTCTCATTGTGTGTATATATAGTTCCTTTGTTTCAGTGTTCCCTGGTCTTGCCTTGTGTGTGGTTCACATCTGTATGGTTGCTTCTTCCTTGATTTCTGTCTCAGTTTATTTCTTGTTTTGTTAAAGCTAAAGTCCTGTCTGTTTTTCTATATAGTTTTGTGTTTTTGTCTAATAAATTACTTGCATTTACCTCAGCCCACTCGTCCTTGCTGCAACTCAGTTAGTGACTTTGAAAGACTTGCCAAAATCCAATTTAAGCAAACAGACCTTTGAGTGTCCAGACCTGGATGCATCTGTACAAATCTGATCAGATTAGCACCTCCAAATGTCAGATTTGCAATAAAAATTAAAGCAAAATCATGTGGTTTATGGCTGTCCACACTATAAAAATCAATCTAAATACAATTTAGATATGCTAAAAACATACCGTAAATATATTGGACTCCAATTGTACAGGTGTAATCCGTTTTTTGTGGATTTGTTCATTTTAAAATCCAGTACAATAGTGGATAGTGTGTGAGAAACAGAGCATAGTACTGATGCGGTGCTTGTTATACCTGTGTGGTTCAGTAGGTGGAACAGTCAGGTGAATTTGGGTGATGCCACGAGTCAGCAGCTGCCTGGGCTGTGCCGACATGAGTGAGAGCAGATACGAGACGCCTCCTGCTTCTGAGCTGCAGAGATTACTGTGGATCAAACCCGGCACCAGTGGCCATCTTGATGAGGTCCAACCAAGGATCTACATAGGAGACATGTAAGAATATAGGGCTGCATTCACACAGCAGGTAAAAGTGGCCCAATTCCAATTATGACATCCGAATGAGTGGTTAGCACTTTCTAAGTGACGTGCATGCGCAAAAGAGCAATGCTTCACATTAAGTTTCACTTTAAACCCAGCCAGAATCTCAGGAGCTATAAAGGAAATGCTTATCACTTTAAAGCTATAAAGCAAATGCTTATTATTATTTTTTTTTCATTCTACTCTATGTCTTTTTCTCTTCTATTTGACGTAAAAGTGGCATGAATTCTGATCTAGCCTTACAGACAGAGTCGCTTTGCTGCAAATATGCATCAATTTTCAATACCAGATACATGTGAATCAGCCACCGCCTCTTTTCAACTGCTGCTGATGCAGCATTGCCGAGTAGCATCACAGCGCACTCGGAGGAAGTGCAGCGACTCGGTTCTGATACTTCAGCTCACAGACGCCTTGTGCTGATCAACATCACCCTAGAAGTGATGAGGAGAATGAACGCCATCTACCCACTTTTCGGCAGCTGATGGCAAGCTGATAACCGGCATTCGAACCAGTGATCTCCCCATCTTAGTGGCAGCGCTTTTGACCACTGGACCACTCAGCCCCCCCTGCATGACATATTCAATAGCATGTAAATATCTCAGATTCTGATAATGTGTGTTTGTTGCAGGTATGCAGCAAAAGATAAACACCTGCTAAGGTCCCTGAACATCACTCACGTCCTAAATGCAGCTGACGGGAAGTACAATGTAAACACGGGCGCCAGTTACTATCGGGACACTAGCATCACCTACCACGGGGTGGAGGCTTTCGACATGCCCTCGTTCGACCTCAGCCCCTTCTTCTACTCCGCTGCCAAGTTCATTAAAAATGCCCTGAGCACCCCTGGAGGTGAGGAGATATACTGGCCGCTTTATTAGAAACACCTGCCTTCTAGTGCTTTTACTCAATGTTCACTTAGAAATTGAGTAGAAATACTACTTCCATCGAACTTCTACTCACTGGCCACTTTATTAGAAACACTTACTGTACCATGTGCATCCACTCACTGGCCACTTTATTAGAAACACCTACCTACCATGTGCATTCACTCACTGGCCATGTTTTTAGAAACAGCTAACTATCATGTGCATCTACTCACTTGCCAATTTATTAGAAACACCTGCCTTCTAGTGCCTGTACTTAATGGTCACTTTATTAGAAACACCTACCTTCATCGAACATGCACTCACTGGCCATGTTATAAGAAACACCTACCTACCATGTACATCCACTCACTCACCACTTGTCTTCTAGTGCTTTTACTTAATGGTCACTTTATTAGAAACACCTACCTCTAATGAACTTCCACTTACTGGCCACTTTATTAGAAACACCTACCTGCCTTGTGCATCCACTCACTGGCCACTTTATTAGAAACACCTACCGTCCATATGCATTTAATCAGTGGTCATTTTATTAGAAACACTTACCTCTATTGTACTTCCACTCACTGGCCAATTTATTAGAAACACCTACCTACCATATGCATTCAATCAATGGTCACTTTATTAGAAACACCTACCTCCATTGAACTTCCACTCACTGGTCACTTTATTATAAACACTTACCTCCATTGGACTTCCACTCACTGGTCACTTTATTAGAAACAGCTACCTTCCATGTGCATCCACACAGTGGTCACTTTATTAGAAATACCTACCTACCTTAACTTTTGCTTCAGCTCACTGGCCAATTTATTAGAAACACATACTGTAACAGATATTTTCACTCACTGGCCACTTTATAAAGAAAGCCTAACTATTTTGATTTGTCTGATACATTGTTTTTTTAGGTAAGGTGTTTGTGCACTGTGCGATGGGTCTGAGCCGTTCATCGACGCTGGTGCTGGCGTACCTGATGATCCACGAGAACAAGACATTAGTGGATGCCATTAAAGCTGTGGCAGAGCACCGGAACGTCTGCCCGAACACTGGCTTTATGGAGCAGCTTCGCCAGTTAGACAAACAGCTGCATTACCAGGGCAGCGCTGTCTAGTTCTAGACTGTGAAATCACTGGCTGGGCAAACCAAACTGCTTTTGATTTGGATGTAAATTTGTTTGTAGGGAGATTGAGGATCAGCTACCTGTCAACCTGTTGAGCAACTTTTAAGCATGGTGGTGGGAGCATCACACTTTGGCCTGCCCTGTTTTGCTGAGGTGGAAATGCTACACTGTACATAAATGAAAGGAAATATGATGAAGGAGGACTATTTCAGAATTTTATTCCAGTACCACCTTGGAATTATGGATACAATTTGGTGGGTTTGTGGAGCAGGTTAAATTGAATATTTGGAAGGGACCTCCCAAAATCCTGATCTCAACCATCTATGGATTTAAATGTTAGGTACATGTCAGAAAACCTACAAATGAAATAGAATTCTGATCTAATGAAAAATGTCCATCAGCGGTAGGAGTCTGAGTAAGCACAAACGGCCATGCTCTCTCCCTCCCGTCTGCTAGCTTCATACGTATCGGAGAAGGCACAAGCTCGTCATCCTCTCTCACTTAGTGTTGGGAGTTTCGCAAGTGATGTTGGGGAGAGTCCAAGTGAGTGAGCTAAATTGGGGAGAAGTTTAAAAATCAATATATAAATGGTTGATGGCCACCAAAAGTGTTAAGGTGCAATTTGCTAAATGTTTCACCAAATGTTAATTCATGTGTGCTGTATATTTCTGACCTTGTATATATATATAATGTTGATTCTTTGATTTCAGAAACTGCAAACTCCTGTTTGTTTCTATAATGAGTGCCCTCCATGCCCATAACAAGTGGATGTAGATATCTCAGCACTAAACTTTTGTGTTATTTTAAACATATATAAAGTCTGTTCAGTGAACAGACTTCCATTTACTGTATTTCTTGGATTATAAGGCGCACTATCAATTAAACTTCTATTTTCTAGTCCATTTTCATACACACTAAACTAGTGCTAATGCTAATGCTGCTCCAGCAGTGCTAGCTTGGGTTATCAGCAAGCTACAGTCTGATATACTCTCCTCTGAATGGTGAAAGAGCTAGCCAGTGATTAGCGTGGTTAGCAGGCAATGCTCATACTGCTCCAGCAGTGCTAGCCGGGGTTAAGAGCAGGCTACAAGTAGATAATACTCACCTCTGAACAACAAAAGAGCTAGCACTTTAGCATGGTTAGCAGCTAATGCTAATACTGCTCCAGTCTCGAGTCTCCTTGCTGAGGAACTTCACAGCATCTCCTGTATAACGCTCTACTTCAGAGGAGTGTCTTTACTGCTCCTTACAAACTGACTGGTAAAATTCATACATAAGGCGCAAAGAATTAAACGGCGCACTAATGACTTACTGGATTTTTTTTTTTTTAAGTGCTCCTTATTGTGTGAAAAATACGGTTAATCAGTCTCCCATCTTTATAAATGGGAAGAGGCCAAAATTGTTAAACTTAATATAATAAAAATATTGTTCCAGAAACTTATTTAAAATCACAACCCTGAATTAACGAGGGGCTTTTGTCAATAAAATGTAAAAACGGTTGTGTTGAAAGTGTTTTCGCTGCAGAAGCATGTCTGAGACGTGAAAATAAAAACATTTAGTAACAGCTAATCAAACTACATGATAATGACATATTAATGTACAATTGGGGTCAAAATATCAGAATGGAAGTCACAGATTGTAGTCCTAGAACTACTGAACTGAAACATTGGAGTGATGGAGCTCCATTCAGTATCAGACCTCACTGTTTAACTTGTTGGGCTGAATGCAATCGAATCCTGCTCACAGCAATGTTCCAAAATCTAGTGTAAAATATTCATTAAAGAGTAGAGGCTGTTACTGCAGAAAAGTGGGGAAATTGTAGTTTTATATGAACTGCAGAGTCTCTTCCTCCTCACTCTACAGACATTCCCAGCTGTCTATGTAAATCTCAGCTCAGCCCAACGTTTAAATTTACCTTACTGACAAACAGGCCCAAAATACACACACACACACACACACACACACACACACACACACACACACACAAAACATGGCAGGCTACTTCTACACATTCATGCTCTCACCTTTACAGAGCTCACTGCAGCAGAAGCCAAAACAGCCAAAGTCCCAGCAGGCCCCTGTAGAAGAGTAAGGATTTCAGGTAAATCAACCCTCTGTGACTTTCTACCACCCTTCAATATATATATATATATATATATATATATATATATATATATATATATATATATATATATATATATATATATATATATATATATATCTACATCACAACACATTTTCCATTTATATTTACTCCGTTTGTCTAACCCTTACCCAGAGCTTTATAGTGTGCATCATGTTACAGGTAAAAGAATGTACAGTTAAGGGTTTTTTTTATAGATGCACTTGTACAATCATACACAGAATGAAGGGAAGGGAGAAAGTAGAGAGAGCGGAAAAAAAGGAAAACAGTAAGACAATGGAAAGACAGGTTAAAAAAAAACCCAGCAATTTCTCAATATATTGTAAGAAAAGTAACCAGGTTTCCTCAAAATATAGAGTTAAGTTTATAATCCAAGGACTCTTATTGTTGTGGTGTGTCTCCCTCTCCTGTGTTCCACTGAATGTCAGAATTTCTGGTAGGTAATATTTACTGGAACCCCCACAAGGTATATTTCCTACTCAGAAATTTGAGAGACACATCAACAGTAGTAGAAACAGTAGGATTACACCGTTTATTACTAGCACTCCTATCATCTGTACACATAGTACTGTCCATCTTCTATCTGTGTGTTTTCATGTTTCTGTAGTGTTTGGATTTAAATTAAAGCAGATTATCTACGCTTTAATAAAGAAGACATGTTCCCACCGGCATGTTCACACCGGCAAGCCCACTGAGCAGTGAGTGAGGCTTTGTAAATTGACTTTTTAAATATAAATTTCCAAAGCTCAGTTTATTTTCATTGCTACTTACCAGTCGCAGGCTTGTTTTGTACAAGATTTTGCAAAATGGTTGGTTATTGACTGGACCTGAAGAGCTTAAATGGCAAAAATAAAGGGGTAAAAAGGAGGTGTTCTAAAACTTTTGACCTCTAGTTTATGCAAATGTAATTTAGTGTCATTTTGAGTAACAGTCCAGGATTCATCTGAGTATATTTGAAGTAGCTGTAGGATGGAGGAAGTGACTGCAAATGGACATCTGATGCTTGGCTACAAGACTCCGCCCACCTGTGAGCTGCTGGACCTTCTGTTAAAAAACAGACGTCCCTCGGGCCCATTTAATGAAGTCTGGCCCAACATCATCATCTCTGACGTGTATGTATATAACCAACTCCACCACACTGAGAAATCACTATTTTATAATATGATTAATATTATAATAAAAAAAAAAATTCATTATATATACATTTTTGTTTATTCTTAAACAGTTCTTAATGCAGTTCATCAGCCAGTCATTTTTGGTGTCTAAAATTAGATTTTTTAGTTTTATAGTCAAGAAATATGGCAAATGTAGCTAATATAGCAATATGTGGTAGCTAATGTACACTGATTAGCATGGAGCTAAACACATGTCTGTATTATCACACGCTCTCCTCTGATCACTAATCTCTAGTAGACTTGTTTATATTGTGAATTAACCTTATTCCTCTAAAACAGGGGTCGGCAATTACGTTTGGCCGTGGGCCAGATATATTCCAAGCCATTACATGGCGGGCCACAAAAAAAAAAATCCTGTTTTGGAAAATGAAGTCCAATAGGATTGAGTGCTACAGACTAGTAGCTCTCCAGCCCAGAGGATTGTTGAACTCAATTGCAGAACATTTAATCTCAAAGCAGGTAAAAACAAGAATAAAGAAAAAAAATAAACATACACTCATATGGTATTGTGTGTGTGTTTTGTGTGTATATGTGTGTGTGTGTGTGTTTCAGGCACACAGCAAAAGATGTGGATCTGCTGATGGTTCTGGGAGTGACTCACATTGTAAACGCTGCAGATGGACCGTCTCACATTGACACAGGCCCCACCTTCTACTCACATACCCCAACATTAATCCAGTATTACGGAGTGGAAGCCCCTGACAGCCGAGACTTCAACATCACCCCGTTCTTCTACCCCACAGCTCGCTTTATACACACCGCTCGGACCCAACACTGTAAGAACTCCACATACACATTCACATAACTACTACCTTTACAGTAACGCATATAGGACAAAAGACTATATATATATATATATGCTACATACACTATATTGCCAAAAGTATTAAGCGGATAGTTGAGTGACCACCCATTCTGAATCCACGGGGTTCAATATATTTTTGGCTTTTCAGCTCTTCTGGAAGGGCTTTCCACAAGGTTTAGGAGTGTATTTATAGGATCTTTTGGCCATTTGTCCAGAATTCTCTTTTGTGAGGTCAGATGCTGATGCTGCGTCTTATGTATGAATTTTACCAGTCAGGTTGTAAAGAGCAGTAAAGCCACTCTTCTAAAGCACAGCGTTATACAGGAGTTTCAGTAAAGTTTCTCCAGCACTGAGACTAGAGCAGTATTAGCATTAGCTGCGCTAAGTGCTAACTCTTTCACTGTTCAGCGGTGAGTACTGTATCCTACTGCTAACCCCAGCTAGGCTGGAGCTGGGCTGGAGCAGTATTAGCATTATCCGCTAACAGCAAGCTTAAAACAAGCTAGCACTAGCACTAACCCAGACTCGTCCATCAGATTGGGAGATGAAGAATTGTGACAAGTCACTGATCTAGAGTCTATCCATTGGTGGTGTGCTTTACATCACTGCACACTTTGCATTGTGTTTGGTAATATGTGGCTTGGATGAAGCTGCCTGGCCATGTGAACCCATTCCATGAAGCTCTATACTTACTGTCAGTGTTGGAACGGCGTTACTTTAGCTGCTCTATGAACTTTTTTTTTTTTTAACCTTGCTTTGCCCTTGTTAACCCCTCCTCTTTCCGGTGAACTTGAGCTTCTGGCCGCTGTGCCTGTGGTTTGGCGTGGTGAAGTGAGGCACAATTGTGACGATTTGCGTGCTCTACTGTAATTAATCCAAGTTCCGAATTAAGGACGTTAAGCTTTTTAGCTGCTCCGGTTTTTGTGGTGCTGCTGCTTTCTCTTTTAGAGCTTATTCTCTGCCCGAATCCCACCTGACCTGAGGACCGACCCGAAATCGGGCTCCTATCTTTATTTTATATAAAGCTCTGGTGTGATAATCACAATGTTGCTAAGTAACCAATTATTATTGTTCACTAAAGTGAACGAAATAGCGAAAACTGAAAGTGAAAAAACATTTGTGTTAACTGAATCTAATAAAAACGGCAATTAAAAGGAAAAAACATAACTATCTCGAACGGTATTTTGTGTTTATAAAACTAACTAAAACTAACTGAAATTACTGATAGAATACCCTCATTTTCGTGTTTAATTTTTTTATAAGCGCTGTTGTACAGCGGGAGGTGTTGTGCCGAGCGCGCGGCACCTCGTGGTCTGTTAGTTCTTGTGTAAAGCGCTCGCGCTAGCCGGAAAATACGACAAAAAAAAACAGAGAAACTGCAGAACTATGAATGGGATTACAATATGAGCGCCAGGCATGAAAGAGAAACAGGAGATACAGTGTGTGAGAACATTTACCTGTGAGTAGCTCATACCAGAACACGCAAATCTCTCTCCCTCTCTCTCACGTTTCTTAGATTGATCTCTCTGATGAGATGTGTAAAAACTAATAAAAACTAGCAAGCCCACCCTAAAAACTTACTGAACAGAAAAAATAAAAACAAAATCAAATTAAACTATAATAAAAATGAAAAATGTAATCACGTAGCTCTGGGTGCACGTGAACGCCTCCCCGTTTGACTTGCAGCATTGTGTGTAGCTGTTCTTAAAAATCATTTAAATTAAATAATAGTTCTATGCTTTTATGTTACAGTGTTAATTAACATAATTCTGATCATATTTCGCTCATTCAATCAGCCCGAAAACAGACAGTTTATGGGGCGGATCGGGTCGGGCTCATAATGACAGTTCATGGTTCGGGTTGAGTCGGGCTTGGGCAGAATGTGCACGGGCTCCGGCTGGGTCGGGTCGGATTTTTTGGGCACGATCTAAGCTCTATTCTCTTTTGGTGAAGCTGTTATATTAATACCATTTTAACGGTCATTAGATTGTTGTTTTTGTCCATTATTTTGTTTTTTATATATATACATATTTCCTTTGAGTGTGGCTTGGTTTGTTTAATTTCATCCCCAGACGCGTTTTTCCGTTTTTTCCCCTTTTTTCAGTATTACAAGTTTTAGTAATTTTCTTTGGTTCTGTGGAGAATTTTGTTTTATTTTTTTTAATTTGTTAGATTATATTTTTGTCAACATTTTGTGTTTATTTTCGTTTGTTATTTTTCTAATAATAATAGTAAATGCATAATTGATTTCCTTTTTTTGACGGGAGAATAATAAAAAGTAACGCTACTTTTACTGGTAACTAATTACTTTTATAGTGGAGTAACTCAGTTAGTAACTCAGTTACTTTTTTGGAGAAGTAAAGAGTAACTATAACTAATTACTTTTTCAAAGTAACGTGGCCAACACTGCTTACTGTTCTTGAGCTGATCTGAAGGCCACATGAAGTTTGGAGGTCTGTAGTGATTAGTGTACCCACTTAAAAAAACACATAAATAATTTCTCCCAAATTCATATTCATAAAGTTTTAAGTGTTCAGAAATCAATATTTGGTGGAATAACCCTGTTCTTTTATCACAGTTTTCATGCATCTTGGCATTTTTTCCTCCACCAGTCTTACACACTGCTTTTTAATAACTTATGCAACTCCTGGCAGAAAAATTCAAGCAGTTCAGCTTGGTTTGATAAGATTATATTTAATTTGTTAAAAATCAAAGAAACTCATCATTTTCATGTGGTCTCTTATTTTTTTCCAGAACTGTATATACAGTATGTAAGAGACCGTGTATAAAACCAGTATAAACCTGCATATGTATATGTGTGTGTTTGTGTGAGTTGTTCAGCAGGTAAAGTGTTGGTGCACTGTGCTCGGGGAATTAGCCGCTCTGCAACTCTAGTCCTGGCATATCTGATGATCTACGAGGGTCTCACTGTCTCTGAAGCGATCAAGGCAGTGAGATGTCACCGGAACATTCTGCCCAATGCTGGATTCCTGCAGCAGCTCAGAGAGCTGGACATTCAACTATCACTGCAGAGACAATCAGCTTTATCCTCTCCGCTCTCAGCCTCTTCAATATTTCCCTATACAGACTGTACAGATCCATGAACAAATACACTCATTAACAAAAATAATACCACAGTAAGAAGTTGATAGTTAATAGAAGTTCCGTATGGCATCCTGCGACACATTTACCAACAGATGGGCCTGTAGATCCTGCACAACTAAGGCAGGATTGAAGTTCTCACCACAAGTGTGGTCTGGGTGTTTGTTTGTTTTTTTGGTGAATAAGTGTACATTCATTATTAAAGTGCTTGTAAGACCCAATTATACATAAGTACATGTTGCAGAAGTTTGATTTAAATGCTTTGCATCTTTTTACTCTACAAAAATGTCTACAAAATGTCAAACTACAAATTATAACTAAAGAAACAAGTGTGGTTGGAACTTTGCTTACACTCTTCATGGTCACAAATGATACAGATGGGATTTTTATTGTTTTTTTTTAATGATCAAAGTTCTGTTTGGAAGAGTAAAACTACTACAACACTGCAGCAACTGTTAAACATGGTGTTGGGAGTGCTAGTTTGGAGGTTGACTGACATGTCTGAAGTCATGGGAGCATGTTAGATACTTTCCCTATGTAGACAAATGTATAGTGACGCCTACATATTCCTTATTTCTTCTGAAATCAAAAAGGTTTATTAAAAAGTGTTTTTTAATAAACCTGATTTTGTTGAACTTATTGTCTCTACTGTCAAGAAAAAAAACTTTCTACTAGGATCTGTAGCACTGATGTGAGGATCTGATTGCTTTCTGCATCATGAGCATTAGTGAGGTCACGCTGTTGGATGACCACCCCCCCCAACTCATCCCATTTAAAAGTTTTGGAGACAGTTTTATAATTCTAGAGAATACACTTCTACTGCTTCACAGCTAAATGCCTCCTAGCACATACCTGGCATTAGGCATGATGCCAACAGGTTCATGATTGCTTATCCTGCTTAATACAATTATTTGCCATTGGCATTGTTTCTCTACATGGACAAGACGAGCTGTGTCAATCAGCAATGGTGTGTAAATTAAAGGTCTCATTCAATCATTTTTCATTTATCTTAAAATGTCTAGTTGAATGAATGCCATGTGAGCTGGTTTCTATGAAAAAAAGTGCTTCAGTGATCCAGTATAACACTGCTTAAGTCCAGTGGAGGAGTGGAAAGGAGAAACGATAGAATTTCGACACTTACTTATGAATATTCATACATGCAAACATATTGCCTCTGATTGGCTAACAGCACAGTGACACCAAGAGGCAGCAAGACAGACAACAGGCAGAACTGTTTTAAAATAAAGAGATTTTTACACTACTAAAACACTGAATCCACCGGAGATCCTATGTAAACCTATGTAAACACACAGAGGTGGGTAGTTCAGGTCCAAGTACAAGTCCATTCAGTGGTTGGCTAAACCGCAGCAGAGCCACCTAGGCAGTTGGAACAAAATCCTGGGGTGGATTTTTACTTTTAACTAGTGTAAACAGAACTGTTTTAAACATACACACCTGCCTACATCTCAATTGTACTTCACTGGTGGTGTTCTATAGACAAATTCTAACCATTTGTTCCTAAGCTCTGAATTACTATGCAAAACATATAACGCTGATGTGTTATTTACACGAATAACACAGGAACAATCTTGCAATGCTGTTCCTAGCTCTGTTAGCTACTATTTGACGAGAAGTGCCTGACTGTGTAGGCCATGAATACTAATTTACGGGTTGACGTAGACACTGGGGCTTTTCCTGATTGACTCGTTTTATGAATATTTTATTTTACTAGCTACTGTAGACAATGAGGAAGAAGAGTTTCATGTGTAGCATACATATACAACTCAGAGAGACCTATAGTATTTCACAAAGAACAAGAAAAAGTGGATTTTAGCGGAAGAAGACCTTTAAAGTAGCTAAAGTAGCATTTATTAGAAGGGGTGTCAACAAATATTTAGACAATAGTGTACTTTGTATAACAGAAGCCAGAGGTGTTTCCACAAACCTGAGTTTGTGAGTGTGTGTGTGTGTGTGTTTAAAGTGGGCCAGACTTCTATAAATAGGTTTGAATGTAGTTCCCAGTGGCCTGTGCTTTCTGCACCGAGTCCCCAGACTAAAGCAGTCGAACCCAGGAGACTCATACCTGCAGCAAGAAGACAGAACCTAAAGTTCCCTGAGGAACCGGAGGTGAGTTCTAGCACCTTCAAAACCACTGACCTACAGTAGAACAGTACAAGAGGAGGTATTAACATTATGTGGCAGATCTGTGTGGACACCCAGTTAGCAACATGCTAACTGTTATTGGTTAGCTTATGTCACTTTTTAGCTACTTAGCTTGTTAACATTATAGCAGTTGGTTCCAGTCTAAAGCCCTATTTGTATTGGATTAGTTTTATTTGGGAAGTACAGGGTACTGTATGTTTATGACAAGACATCAGGAAATGTTACACTGCAAAAAAAAGTGAAATTTTCTCAATTCAAGCAAATAAATCTTATTTTTTTTCTCTGATAAGAATTGTAATTACTAAGCATTGTGAGTGTAAGATTGGTTTACTTATTTCAGGAGTAATAATCTAATTTAGTGTTACTTACAAAATTTCACCTTATTTTAAGTAATTGAACTTAAAAATGTCACCAGTCAAGTTATTCTGATTCTTGTTTACAAAGGTAAGCCAGAAAATAAGGGATTTTAGCCTGATTTAAGTCTTACTTTACTTATTTTGATGCTTATTTTAAGAAATCTTACTAAGAAAACATTGCTCACCCCATTGGCAGATTTGTTTGCTTAATTTAAGCTCTGGAAAAAACATAAGAGAACACTTAAAAAGTTTTTTTGATTTTACCAAATTGAAAACCTCTGAAATATAATCAAGAGGAAGATGGATGATCCCAAGCCATCAAACCAAACTGAACTGCTTTAATTTTTGCACACATACCTATAAATAGCAAAATCACAGAAACTGTTTCACAAACTCTTAATTTTCTCCAGAGCCGTACCTCTTAATTTACATATATTTTGTCTAGTTTTTGCCAATGGATTTTTGCATTGTAAGACTAATTCAAACAGGATAAGAAATCTTAGCATATAGGACTAGGATAGGAGTGGCTACTTGATTTACACACTTCATGCTTCTTTAAAACAGCATGATAACCCATATCATAACTCACTTACAGTAAGAATGAAATGTGGAAATTATCCTTTACAGCCTGTTAAACAGAAAGTAAAAGAATGGGGTCTGAAATTGTCTCATTCAGAGGGGTGAGTGGGGTTTTGAGGAAAATTTTGTTTGCATGATTTTTCACTTTCATTGAAGATTTTCAGAACATTTTATCCAAATGCCTTTCTGAAGCTGGCTGGATGGCAACCCCAAAACTGAAATTTGGGGTAAAAACTGAGGTTCCAGAGGAGAAAGAGGAATACGAGACGCCCAGCAATTACGAGCTGGAGAAACTGCTAACTCATGGCAGTGTCGCATACACACACGTCAACGAGATCTGGCCTACTGTCTTTATAGGAGACGAGTGAGTATCAGCTGATCAGTCTTCAGTCTCCACTCTCTGGCCACTTTATTAGAAACCCTTGCTTTACTTTGTGCTTCTAGTCTCTGGCCACTTTATTAGTAACACCTGTGTGAAGGTATATGAACGTGTGTGTGTGTGTGCAGGGAGACAGCCCGGAAGCGCCATGGTCTGCAGAAAATGGGTGGTGACACACATATTGAATGCAGCGGAGGGTGAGAGGAACAGTGTGTGTACGGGAGCGAGCTACTACACGGATGTGAACATGGAATATTTTGGAATTGAAGCGGAGGATATTCCCTCTTTCAACCTCAGCCAGTATTTCTTCTCTGCAGCAGAGTACATGCAGCAGGTCCTCAGCAATCCAAACAGTAAGAGCCTTATGACACCATACTGACTACCCAGCACATCATACTGACCACCCTACACACCATACCGACCACCCAGCACACCATACCGACCAGCCAGCACACCATACTGACCACCCAGCACACCATACCAGCCACCTTACACACCATACCAACCAGCCAGTACACCATACCGACCACCCAGCAGACCATACTGATCACCCAGCACACCATACCGACCACCCAGCACAATATACCAACAACCCAGCACAACATACCGACCACCCAGCACCTCATACCAGCCACCTAACACACCATACCGACCACCCAGCACACCATACCAGCCACCTAACACACCATACCAACCACCCAGCACACAATACCGTCCACCCAGCACACCATACCGACCACCCAGCACACCATACCAACCACCCAGCACACCATACCAACCACCCAGCACACCATACTGATCACCCAGCACAACATACCAACAACCCAGCACACCATACCAACCACCCAGCACAATATACCGAAAACTCTACACATCATGCCGACCACCCAGCACAACATAACAACAACCTAGCACACCATACCAACCACCCTACACACCATACCGACCAGCCAGCACACCATACTGACCACGGTAAACACCATACCGACCACTGAGCACACCCGACTGTTCACCCAGCACACTATAACAACCACCCTACACGACATACTGTAGCAGCAATTCATCAGCAATCCAAACAGTAAGAGCCTTACACCATACAGATCACCCAGCACACCATACGGACCACCCAGCACAACATACCAACAACCCAGAACACCATACTGACCACCCAGCACAATATAACGACCACCCTAAAAAACATACTGACCACTTGGCCAACATACCAACAACCCAGCACACTATACCAACCACCCATCACACCATACCAACCAAGCATGATACCAATCACCCAAGCATGATACCAATCACCCAGCACAATTTACCTTTCACCTAGCATATCATGCTGACTACTCTACACTCCATACCGACCACCTAGCACACCATACCGACCACCCTACACCCTACTGACCACCCACCTAAATCCAAAAACACCCCAATGACCACACACTTAACCCCAATTTCACACTGCTGGCCACATGCTCACCCGACTAATCACACACTTAATGCACTCACCATACTTGCACCTCTTTGTCATGCATTTAATATATTTATTATCTGTTAATGCAATATAATTCCATTTTATTGTAATATGTTAATGGTAAATACAGTTAATATCTGTCCTCTGTGTATTTCAGATAAGCTGCTGGTGCATTGTGTAATGGGCCGCAGTCGCTCGGCCACGCTGGTCCTGGCCTACCTGATGATCCAGGAGAAAATGACTCTGGTAGAAGCCATCAATCAGGTGAAGCAGCGCAGATGGATCATCCCCAACTGGGGCTTCCTGAAGCAGCTAAGAGAGCTGGACATCTTCCTGCAGGAGCAGAGGAATGAGCAGACGGAAAGCCATAGCACAGATAACCACAGCACAGAGACTGGAGTTACAGACTGACATACTGACTGACAGCACAGTCTGGTAAAGTTTCCTTATAGTATAACCTAGGCCTGGACAATAATTCGATATCGGTATTTATCGCGATAAGAAATGTTTCAATAACGGTGATATCAGTTCTAGCAGGAAAACTCTAGAAACAAAGTGCAGCAAGAAAGATTTAATCCCAATAAACACGTATGACAATTAGTAATAGTGAATATAGTGTATATAGAGTCTTTGGCGAAAGCCCCGTCGAAGCCCAGGTCCGCAGCGTCTGGAACCTCGCAGATCCTGCCGTACTTGTACGGCGGGGGCGGAGCCTATCCCCTGGGCAACCGGCGGGACCGAACTGGAGGCGGTGGGGAAGGAGGAGGGTGAAAACGTATGTCAGCGTCTGCAAGCAGGGGAGAACAGGTATGAGGGAGGTCTTTTAAGGACAGGTGGGAGTTGGTGATTGGCTGAAAAAAAGTGGCGTGATTTCGAGTTTCCCGCTAGAACCTACGCGGAGCTTTCAGTTTTGTGGTATATCGATATGTATTAGAATCACGGACAAGCGTTTTTTACTGGCGTCAGCTCGCCGCAGAGCTCAACACATTCAGCCTCCGTAGCTGGGCTACGTCAGTGCGTGATGACGTAACCACACAGGCACGTAGCCAAATAGGCTAGGCTAGGCAAGGCTAGGTTACAATGGCTAGGCTCGGGTCCGCTTCGCTACACAGCAAAAATGTCTCGCGCTGGAGACAAACGGAGCCGGGACGAGCGGATCCAAGGCTAAGGTAGACTCGGTTCGGTCGGCCCCGGATCCTCGAGGCCGGCCGCGGGTCCGCTCGCTCGGCCGAGGGTCCTCGAAGCCGGCCGCGGGCCCGCTCGCTCGGCCGAGGATCCTCGAGGCCGGCCGCAGGTCCGCTCGCTCGGCCGAGGGTCCTCGAGGCCGGCCGCGGGTCCGCTCCCTTGCCGCTTTGCTGCAAATTGTGCCGGAGAGTGCAGCCGACCAGCAGCGGTAATGTTAATACATCTAAACTGTTCCACCACTTCAAGCAACTCCACTACATACAATATTTTTCTTATACTGACTGAAGCACTTTTATAGCTTATGTTGTAACTAAGTTATTCATAGTTGATAAAGCCTGTAGGTTTGTTTATTTGACGGGAAAATCTTGTTGCTTTTACATGTGGAGAAGCTGTAGATACATATCATGAGTCTTACTTTGGATCAGGATCAGGACCAATCTGGATGGATAATGTGCACTGCAGTGGCTCTGAGTCTACACTGAGGAACTGTGAATCAGCAGGATGGGGTAAACATAACTGTGATCATTCTAAAGATGCTGGAGTCATCTGTTCAGGTAAATTGTATCAGTAAATTATTTTCTGTTCCCTTCTGTTAACTAGGAACAGGAAACTGTTCATAATATATCATACATGTAAAACAAAGTCTTGTAAGTGGTGGGAAAGGACCCATTTTAGAGGCTTAGGGTCCATTTAAGCGTAGTAGTACTGTTTGTAAGGAAACAGATAGCGTTCATTTAGTCAACTTTTCCACTGAAGGTTAAATGCCATATCTCTTTTGACCATTCTTGCTGTGTTAATGTCAGAGATTCAATGACATGGAAAGACATTTTCATGTTGAAGCAGTGACTCACATATGTTTAAATTCAGCTTTATGTTCACAATTTTTAGGAGTCCGGGTGGTTGGTGGTTCTCACTGTTCTGGGAGAGTGGAGGTTCTTCATGGAGAGAGCTGGGTCACAGTGTGTGATGCTGACTTTAACCAGCAGGATGCAGAGGTTGTGTGTCGAGAGCTGGGCTGTGGTTCTCTTGTGGAGGTTCTGGGAGCAGCTGCTTTTGGTAGAGGGGAGGGTCCGGTGTGGTCAGAGAAGCTTCAGTGTAGAGGAACTGAATCTCAGATTCACTTCTGTCCAAAATCATCTTCACTCAAACACAACTGCTCCCATGATAATGATGTGGGACTGGTGTGTGCAGGTAAGTGTTTTTAAAAAAAATGTTTCCCATTTTTACTCTTACTAGTTCATAATTCGGTAAATTTTTCTTGTTCTTATTCTCTCTTACACAGACAGTGTGAGGTTGGCGGATGGTGGCTGTCGCTGTGCTGGAAGAGCAGAGGTTTTTCACAGAGGACAGTGGGGAACAATTTGTGGTGCTGGTGCAAATTTCATAGCGGGTTTTGTCATGTGTAAAGAGTTGGGCTGTGGAGAGCCGTTTAGGACTGATGCAGCTGTTCCAGGATCTGCACCGATCTGGATGAGTCATGTGAAGTGTACTGGATCAGAGTCTACACTGAAACACTGTGGATCATTAGGGTGGGGTGAACACAGCTGTAATCATAATATGGATATTGAGCTTACCTGTTCAGGTATGTTTTAATTAGACAAAAACTGTAATACGTACGTATTACATGTATTACATTTGTGAACTTTCTGAGAATGTTTCGACACATCATAGACAAAATCAAATCAGAGATCATATGATGGAATGTCACTGTTTTGTATACCTATTCCGTATTAAATATTCTATTACATAGTAAATTCTGACAGTTACAGCTAATGTGAGAAGCAGTGATGTTTTTTTTAACATTTGCTTTGACTTTTATTTAATTGCTGAAAATATTAACCCAAGATATTGTCTAGTCAGTTTCATTTTGTTTGATAAAATTTAATTTAATAAAAAAGGGTCTGCAGTACTGATTTGCTAGAGCACAACATTTGTTTTCAAAATTATAACCTGAATGAAACAAAATGCATTAGTCCTTTCCACTTCCAGACAACTTCTCAAACACTTTATGTGCCAAAACAAAACCAGTCAACACACTGTAATTAGAAACATAGTGCCATTTCCAGCTTAACAATTTAGTGCTGGACGATATGACAAAACTTATGTCACAATATATTAATTTTAGTCGATGTGTTATCGTTTTGATATAAATGTGTACATTATCACACACTGAGATTGCCAGACTATGGTATTCTATACCACTCTGCTGTTTCGCTTAAAAAAATCAGTCAGTAAAGATGCTGTAAATACTGTACATATCTTTAAAAAAATGTTATAAATTGATGCTCCTTTATTCGTATGCAAATTACAAAAAATGTCACACATGCCAGGTATTCTAGGCTACTCTAAAATAGTTAACGTTTTTACATTTATTATTACAATAACAGCTTAAATGCTTTGCTGTGTAATAATAAAATATACCAGCCCTGCTTAAATGATTAAAAATAATATGCAAATATGGACAGAATTAAGATATCAAATATGGACAGAATTTAGATATTTAATTATATTTTGACCAACAAAAAAAGTCAGAATAAAAAAATTTTTTTTTTTTTTTTTTTTTATTGTTTTTCTATAAATCTTTTGTTATGATTTTCAAAATGGCGGATTAGCCACTATGGCTATGACTTACTACAAAGTCAGCAGTAGAGTGCAGTAACACATTCTCTTCTAACTTTACTACAGACTAAGACTTAATTTATTCTTATTTTTGCGCCAATTTCCAAAGCTTTCTTTAAAACAAATATATTCAGGTTTTTTTTTTTTTTTTTTTTTTTTTTTTTTTTTTTTTTTTTTTTACAATATACACTTTTTTGGGATCCTTTTCTGTTTAAAGGCCCTGGCACTGCTAACTTTTTTACCATTTGAGCACACTGGATTTTGTACCATTTCAGGTTATTAACTGGGCTGGAGAGCTTAAAAAAATGTCAAAAAAATGGGGGTGTTCTAAAACTTTTAACTAATAGTGTAGATTCATTAAGTTTGTTTTAAACTACATGAAAACTCCAGGGTCTAACATAAAGCATTTTCTCTCATCAGAGTATAAAGAGATCAGACTGACTGAGGGCTGTGAGGGGAATCTGGAGGTGTTCTATAATGGACCCTGGGGGAATGTGTGTAACAATGGGATGGATGTAGAAACAATGGGTCTCATCTGTCGGGAGCTGAACTGTGGAAGATTTAAGACTGAGAGAGCTACCAAAGCACGAGTGGAATCAGCTCCTTACTGGCTGGATGATGTAAAATGTAGGAAACATGACTCTACTCTGTTTCACTGTCCATCTTCATCCTGGAGTCAGAACAATTGTGATAGAAGCAGTGAGGTGACTCACATTACCTGCTCCGGTATGTTGTTTTTCTTTGTAGTAGATGAGCATGAGTAAAACAGTTTTTCATGGAAAGTTGTGTTGAAAGAAAGTGTTGTGGTGACCGGATCACCCTCACTTTTCCTCATCCTCTTTCCCTGTGTAAGTGTATACAACCTGAGTAAATATAAAATAATTTTTAAATAATCATTTTATTTATTAAGGGAAAAAAAATTACCAAACACCCCCTAAAAAATAAAATGTGATTAATTACACTTTTTGGATAGATGAGTATTCAGTTTCACTTAACTCAACCAGGCCTGATTACTGCCAGACCTGTAGAATCAAGAAATTCTTTAAATTCCTTTATTCCTGATAATTTAAAATGAGCTTTTTTTATGTTTACTCGGGTTATCTTTGTCTGATGTTACAGTTTTTTTTAATAATCAGAAAAATATCAGTATATCTGTAGGGGGCAAATACTTCTTCATGGCAATGTATGTGTGCAGGATTGCTTGAGATTTTTTGGGACTACAAGCTACACCTTGCTGTGCTTTTTACACTCATCTGGTCATGCTGGGAACACATTTTAATAAAAAGTGTAAAGTGTATCAGAAAAAATTACATTTGTGAGTGAAATAATAAGATATATTACATTGAATTACATTACATTTGGCAGATGCTTTTGTCCAAAGTGACTTACAATAATGGTGTACATTTACTAATAGGAGCCTGTTCTGTCCGAAAAAAAATTGTTTTTGTCATTGCTGGAATAGTTTGGTGGGGTTAGAGAAAAAGAGCAGTCTGGTGCAGCTTGAAGTTTCCTGTGCGCCCTGTTAGAATGCCTGGTGTTATTTGAAAATCAGCACAACCAGACTGACTTTTAATTCTGTGCGTTGGTGTGAAATGAGGGGGTTGCCGCTCAATTGAAACTCTCAATTGTTATTGCTGAGATCATTATTTTAGTAATGAGTTTAGTAGTATTGATTTGATTTTTGTAGTATTTATAGCATGTGTCTCCATTTCTAGGAGAGAAGAAACAGCTTGCATTTGAAAACCTTCAAAAATTCTTCTTATTTCCAAACCAGGGTCAGTGCTCAAGTACGAATATTTGACTACCACTCCATTCACTACTTGAATAAGTATACATATTAATCAGATTTGTTCGTGCCTACATTCTAACTTGTTTTGTCAAATAATTCTAAACTTCCCTTTTCATCAGTTGATCTTTGATTTGAGTGAAAACTGATTAAATAAAAACACTAATGCAGTTTGCTGTAGTTTTGTTATAAAAATGTAATATTATTCATGTGTCTGTTCATGTGTGATGTAGATTACATGCCTATTAGGTTGAGAGGAGGAGAGGAAATCTGTTCTGGGAGGTTGGAGGTGTATCATAATGCTGAGTGGGGGTCTATATGTGCTGATCTGTGGGACATCAGGGATGCTCAGGTGGTCTGCAGGCAGCTGGGTTGTGGGCCGGCGCTGAGTGCTAATAGAAGAGCTGCTGATGGTTCTGGTGGAGGAACTATCTGGATGAACAGAGTGAAGTGTAGAGGGGATGAGATTCACCTGTGGGACTGTCCTCATTCCCTGAAGATCCACACTGGCTGCTCCCACAGTGCTGGAGTCACCTGTGCAGGTGTGCGAGAACGTTTTTTAATCTAGTATTAACTTCTCTTAAGATAACTATGGTTACGTTAAGCAGTGTACTCTGTATTTCAGTCAGGTTCAATATTATTATTATTGTGCTCCTCTGACCTGTAAAAGGGAGAATAGCATTTATATTATGGCTGATTTAGGCTCACAACACTGATAAATACACTAAGTAACATTGGCAGACAATAATGCAACAATATTTTTGAAAATACCTACAATATTACCATATCAGCCATATACTTATTTTGTTTCAAAGACAATAAACACAAAAACAATAAATACCATATCTAAATAATGCTGCTCTAATCTCTTTCTCCTTCTGTAACCTCTTTTTCTTGACCATTTTTATGATATTTCTTTCAGACATATTTGTCACATTACCTTTTTCATCTGAAACAACTACAACTTACACCACAGGTACTCTTTTAATTAGTTCCTTTTTGTGATTTTTTTTTAAGTTTAAACAACACTATGCAGTGTTCAACAGTGTTTTTATTCTGTGTTTTCAGTACCAGCACAGCTAACAGAGAAAAAGACAGTCCCTCCTTCAAATAATCCATCATCTAATTTTCCATACATCTATCCAGTGTCTCTCCTGGTTCTGGGATCTGTGCTCTTCCTGGCCTTAGTGCTTCTGGTTGTGCTGTTTTATCAGAACAGAGTGCTCAGGAGAGGTAGGGAGATTTAGAGATCATCTAAAATCCACTTTCTGTACTTTCTATAATCATCATTAGTCCTTCAATCTGTCATCAGTCTTCTCTTCTACTGAACTGACTCCATGTTTCTTTCTTTCTTTCTCACAGTGATTTCTAAGGCGAGGAGGAAGACTCTGCTTGAGGCAGTCTATGAAGAGATTAACCATAAATGTGTCACTAACAGATATACTAAAAGAGGTAAATTATATGTAGAGAGTTTCACTGAAGGCAGTCTTCTCACAGTATTTAAAGTGGATCTAAGGTCAGATATCAAATAGCAATTCTGAGTGTTTAAATGACTATAAATGAAAAAACTACATGCAGTAAATCAATTGTAGCATTGTTACCTTATCTTACAGGTTCAAAATAATGTGTTACTCCACTGACTATAATAGGAAGAATTACATATCTGTTACTATCAATTCAGGCCTGTACTGCTGTTAAAAAGCAGAGGAAAGGGATGGGGTTTGTTAGCCAACTTTCCCATTTCACCTTAAATGGTGCAAGAGACAGCAGAGGCTGCATCATTTAAGGCGGAACAGAACAATTAAATAAAATGAAAGCTAATCCAAGCTCCCCATAACAGGAATTAAGAAATTGACAATTGTTCCTTAATCACCAACCTTTCTGAAGACATACAATGCCATAAAATTAGCTAGGTTACTGAACCTTAGTGCTTCTGATGACGTATCTGGTGCATGAAGTGTTGTCCCAATTCTTATGGGGAGGATTTCACCCTTTACACTCAAAGAATGGTTGGGGTAAGTGGTAGGGCCATGGGGTGAAATGGGATTGGGCTTAAAGTCTCATCTCATTTTCAGACTTACAAATACATTTTTTTGCTGTAGATTTTGATTAAATAATTGAACTTTGGCATTCTGACTGTTCTGATCTCCTTTAACAGGAAGTTTAATCTCTGAAGATCAGCATTCAGGATATGAGGACGTAGATGAGGAACTTCTCTCAGGTAAGTTGACATATACTGAATGTGTGTTAGAATTTTTAATGCAGAAGAAAAAACATATATATATATTTTGTTTTATAGAAAAAAGTTCCATGCAATATGTGTAGGGTTCTGAAGTGTTTTAGCAGTTAGCATCAGGCTTCAGGCCGATAAGACTCACCCCTGAACGGGGAAATAGTGAGCGTGGTTAGCGGGTAATGCTAATGCTAAATTCAATTTATCTTTGACTACTCCAGTATATCCATGTCTGGCACAAGTTAAAAACAATGTCTTGCCTACTGTACAGTTTGTAATAGTGATTTTAGGATTGGCCAGGGGTAACTACAGGATTGCAAAAGGCATGTTGAGGTGAGTTAATATCCTTTGGTGTGTGGGAGTTTTTTTTTTTTTTTTTTTAAAGGGACACACTTTGATTTGTCAACCAGTTCTGATCGCAGAGGGCGACAGTACCAATACATTGAAAACCCCTTAGTATTTTAAAAGTTTGAGTCTTTGAGTAACAGTGTCTTGCTGCCATCATCCTGATGCTGCTGTGCTGCAATGCATTTTTTAATTTTTACAGAAAACTATGGCGAGGTCTATGATGATATCATACCTGCTGAAGAGAGCCCACACATTACAACAGGTTTGGATATTTTAATACGTACGATTTATTGTGGACACATGGTAAACATGCAAATTATATTTGCTTTTCACCTTAATCAAAAATATATCTATATATGTCTGTGCAGCATACATTATTATGGTTTTCTATATTATGATAATAAAGTGTGATTTTTTTTCACACCTATAAAGAATGTGTCTTCTTTTTTTTTTTTCATTTTTAAAAGCACACTGAGCAACATGTTTCAGTTAATTAATGCATTTCATACTGTTTTAGATAAATAAATTAATCATTACAGAGAGAATAAAGGTTTTCTCAACCACCCTCGTGGTCCCATGGGCTCACAAGTTCCTGGCAGCGCCAGAGTCGGCCCGTTTCTCATTATAGATTAAGCAAGTTTGGACTCTTGTACTTTGTCAGAACGAACTTGGTAAGTTTGGCTCACGAGTGCATACTCCAGAGAACAGGACTTTTATTTTGTAATTGGAACTGCTGTGATCAGTAGAGTAGTAGGTGCATCCTTAGATGCATTTCCACAAACATACCCTACACCCGCCTCACAGGGCAGACAAACCGTCTTTGTTTGGTCCATCGCTCACCAGCCTTGCTGTAGTTCACAGGGAACCCACAATATTCCCACACTTAATCAGAGTTTCTGTAATCAGGATTAAAACTAGTTTTATATACTCTGTAAAAGCATGAGAAACACAAAAAAGTTGTTTGTATGTGTAGTTAAAAGAAACTGTGACTTATCTTCATGGTGGATGTTATGTGTTTGGATCTGCTGTCTGCAGGTGCAGCTTTAATGCTGTATTTTGTGTGTTTACTCTCTCTGAAGTTTGTCTCCAGAAGGTAGCTGACTTTGTACCTTCCTTTGCCCATAGACACACACACACAGACACAAGGAGGTGGAGCTGTGTTAATTAGTGCTGACGCTTTTTAAAAATATGGCGAAATGAAAAAAAAGCTTCTTCTGATTTGTCACTGAAAATGTTTGATAATTTCCTCTCCTCTTTCTAATAAGGTCATAGTGAGTGTGATTGGCGGCTGTGGGGAATCTCTCTCTCTCTCTCTCTGTCTCTCAGGTTCTTGAGTCTTATCTGGCTGAGTAGAGGTAAAGCTTGTTCTGCTGCTGAGTTGAGCAGTGTGTGTGCAAGAGATGGACATCCGAGTTCTACTCATTTTTCTATTGACCACTGTCACTCTCGTCACATCTGGTAAGTATAATATACTGGTAGAAACAAACAAACAAAAAAAAAATAATATATATATATATATATATATATATAATGTATAATATATACAGCATATTTAAACTAACTTTGTGGACTGTATGTATACTGGCCTCTTTTTCTGTTAGGATGTTGTTGGAAAGGCAGTGAATGGTATAAATTCCTTTATCCTCGAAGAACTTAACTACTTTCTCCACATCGGGCCGGGGATTGTCATGCACCGTGAGAAACCACGGACTCACTGCGCCAGCGTAGGGTCTTACAATGGGTTCAAGGATTTCATCTCAATACCTAACAGCAGACAGGGTACTGTTGTCTAACCTGTAGAGGCCTGGGCATCTACAGGCCTCCCCAGACCATCACTGATCCCCCACCAAACCAGACATGCTGAAAGTGGCATTTAATTGAAAAGTATATATTTACTTTTTGATCTTACATTCATGTGATTTACACTTTGCTATCATCCAGTCAGCCCATTTTAGTATTGCTATAGAAGTACAAATTAGTGAACTGATTTCTTATGATCTCTAAATGGGAGCTTTTGATGTCCATGATTTGGTTTAAATGTATTTCAGCCTTGTTTGAGTATTATTATTTGAGTATAAGTGTAATTATTCTCTGATTATCAGTGTGTTTGTTTTTTTCTCCACACAAACAGTGTGAGGTTGGTGGATGGTGGGAGTCGCTGTGCTGGGAGAGTGGAAGTTCTTCATAGAGGACATTGGGGAACAGTGTGTGATGATTACTGGGATATGAGAGATGCTGCAGTGGTGTGTAGAGAGCTGGGCTGTGGGGAAGCCATAGATGCACCACGGAGAGCTCGCTTTGGATCAGGATCAGGACCGATCTGGGTGGAATATGCTAACTGTGCTGGATCAGAGTCTTCACTGAAGAACTGTAGGTCGTATGATTGGGGTAGACAGAGATGTAATCATGATGAAGACGCTGGTGCTGTTTGTGCAGGTAAGATGCAAAAAAATAAAACATATTACACAGAGATGTAAACAAATGTGATGAGGCCTGTGTTGGAATGTACTGAATTAATTAAACAACTGTTAGTTGTTTTATATACACCCCTGTAAAAAAACTTCTTTGTAACATGAAAAGTTTAAGCCTGAACCTAAATTCACTTTCATACACTTAATAAATGGATTATTACAGAGGTGGTTTTGAATGCTTTGGTTTAGAATTAGCAACTAAGAAATAATATATATATATATTTTTAAAATCCTTGTATTTCAGTTAATGAAAAGTGCAAAATATAAAAATCACTGCCCCATATTATTTAATTCCCTTCTATTCAAATTAACCTCCCAGCCCTCCCAATGCTGTGTGTTAATATTAACGTACATGTTCTCTTTGCTCTTATAAACACATTGTAGAAGTCAGATTGGTGGGCAGATCTCGCTGCTCTGAGAGAGTGGAGGTTCTTCATGGAGAGAGCTGGATCACAGTGTGTGATGCTGACTTTGACCAGCAGGGTGCAGAGGTTGTGTGTCGAGAGCTGGGCTGTGGTTCTCCTGTGGAGGTTCTGGGAGCAGCTGCTTTTGGTAGAGGGGAGGGTCAGGTGTGTTTAGAGGAGCTTCAGTGTAGAGGCAGCGAATCACAGATTCACTTCTGTCCAAAATCATCTTCACTCAAACACAACTGCTCCCATGATAATGATGTGGGACTGGCATGTTCTGGTAGGTATTTCACTTCCTTTTGTCAATTTCACACAAAACACTGACAAAAACACACATCCACCAAATTCAGATAACAGACAGGTGACGGAGACACAAATCCACCAGTTTGATTGATTTCTGTATTGCACAATATTATGAAAAAAGATATTAAGACATTAAAACATTAAGAAACCTTTAATTTGATTTGTCATTTATGTCCTTGAGGGCAAACCAGACTTTTTAAGTTTACAAGGAGTGCTGCAGAGAAGTCAAAAAGCAAAAAGTTTTATACATATGAAAAAATGTTTAGACTTTGACTATGTTGAATTGTTTTTGGTGACCATTTTAAAAGAAACTTACAAAGTCTTATTTTTTTTTCTAAAACTACAAGTATGTTTTTTTTTTTTTTTAATGTCTACCATTGATTTACAGGCAGTGTGAGGAATAATAAATTATTTCATTTAGACTAAGATGAGTAATATTTAAGGAACTACACATACAGTGTGTAATGCGACATATCAGATGTGTGGCATTCCTAATGTGCTTTCACTAATGTGATTTTGCGATGTGGTAGAGTGCTGATCGTGGGTCCAACAGTATCCAGCACTTTTTAGTGGATTAGTTGATTGACCTGTCAGTGTGTTTAGCCATGGCATAGCACATCTTTCTTCTGACTAGCCTTGTAATCTGATGCTTTCTTCTGGGTGCAGTGTTTTTTGATGATCAATGTACACAAATACTATACTGTAGGTGACAAGCGAAGACTTGTTGGTGGTCCTCACGCATGCTCTGGGAGAGTAGAGAAGCTTCATCGGAATTCTTGGCTTCCAGTGTGTGATGCTGACTTTAACCAGCAGGATGCAGAGGTTGTGTGCAGCTGGGAGCTGGGCTGTGGTTCTCCTGTGGAGGTTCTGGGAGCAGCTGCTTTTGGTAGAGCAGAGGGTCAGATGTGGTCAGAGGAGCTTCAGTGTAGAGGAAACAAATCTCATATGTACCTCTGCCAGACATCTCCTTCCTTGAAACCCAACTGCTCTCACAACAAGGATGTGGGACTAAGATGCTCTGGTATGATGAAGTATGTTTGTAAAAGATTTAGATTAGTACTAAACTGTGAGCAAGTAGTTTGTAATTACTGTATTTTTGTTTTTATTATTGTATTGTATTATTGTTGCCTACTGTTTTTCCTCTGTAAATTCAGGTCACACTCAGGCTCGGCTGATGAACGGCTCAGATTCCTGTTCTGGTCGAGTGGAGCTCCAGTACCTCAGTGAGTGGGGTACAGTGTGTGATGTAAGCTGGGATATGAGAGCTGCCAGTGTCCTCTGTGCTCAGCTGAAGTGTGGGAGTTCTGTGGCTGTGTTGGGGTCAGACTGGTTTGGGGAGGGGAGTGGCCGGATCTGGGCTGATGTGTTTGATTGTCAGGGGAACGAAACACACCTGTTAAAGTGTCCCATTTCATCATGGAGTCGAACTGCATGCTCTCATGAACAGGATGCTGGAGTTATCTGTAGTGGTGAGATCTTACAGTTGCAGTATAATAAATAACTGAAAGTTTATTACTCCCTCATTTTAAGCCAAGTAATATATTTTTTTCTCTTCAGGTTCTTCTCTAGCGTCTCATGAGGGAGGAGTGCGGTTGTCTGGAGGGATGGAGTGTGAGGGGGAGGTAGAGGTTTTCTTCAGGCAGGACTGGAGGAGAGTTCTGCTGGACTCCTGGAGTGAGTCTGAGGCCTCTGTGGTCTGCAGACAGCTGGGCTGTGGTTCTGTACCCAACACCTCCAGCTCCTCTTCATCCAGTCCTGAACACAGCTACATGCGTGTGACGGGTTTCAACTGCTCTGGGAGTGAAGCTCATCTGAGGAACTGCAGCAGCTCACAAGCAGTTAACTGCAGCTCCACAGTACAGCTCTACATCACCTGGTCTGGTAAGCATTGCACAGTTAATAAATGTATAATTTTATTTGTATGTATGATAACATGCAAAAGTGCCTCTATTATCCATATTTTCGAACATTTGAGAATAATTATTTGGCAAATATGAGTACATATACACAACACATATCTTGTGAAAGGAGTTTGAAAACATCTTTTGTATTTGTGTAAATTTTAGGTACATCTAACACAGTCCACAGCTCCATCAGGCTGGTTGGTTCTGGGGGAGACTGTGCTGGAAGGCTGGAGGTTTTCCACAGTGGATCATGGGGGACAGTGAGTGATGAATTGTGGGATATTGAGGATGCGCAGGTGGTCTGCAGACAGCTGCAGTGTGGAGTCGCCCTCAGTGCTCCAGTACCAGTACCAGCCCGGTTTGGATCTGGAACTGGACCCATATGGCTGAATGAGGTGGAGTGTGAGGGGAACGAGGCGTCTCTGTGGAACTGCAGATATCAGCTGTGTGGAGAGGATGAATGTGGACACAAGGATGATGTAGGAGTCGTGTGCTCAGGTACTTCGTATCTTGAATTGCTCAGTTTGTAATGATCTTGTAATCAAGTACCAATGCCCTATCTATGTACAACTGGAGGTACATTTTGAATAATTAAAGAAGAAACTTTTGCACGTTTAAATCAATATGCATAACTAGCTAGCTATCTTTCTCCCGCCAGAGTATAAAGAGATCAGACTGACTGAGGGCTGTGAGGGGAATCTGGAGGTGTACTATAATGGAACCTGGGGGAATGTGTGTGTAAATGGGATGACTGATGAAACGGCAAAATTGATCTGTCGAGAGCTGAACTGTGGAAGAACTGGCAGTGAGTCTTGGTCTAAAGCAAGAGTGGAATCAGCTCCTAACTGGCTGGATAATGTAAAATGTAGGAAACATGACTCCACTCGGTGGCACTGTCCATCTTCTTCCTGGGGGGAGAACAGGTGTGATAATCGCAATGAGGTTGCTTGCATTACCTGCTCAGGTAGGCAGATATGATGAGGTGTTAAAGACTTTAAAGAATGCTAGAACTAATGTAGTTTGTAATTGGAATTTCATAATATTTGATTTTTTTTGTCCTACCACAGAGAATGGAAATACACTAGATTTGACAAATTGGCTGTGTGATTCATCTCCTCATGAGAGACCGTGCTCAAGTAAGAAAACTTATCATTATCAAAATGATCATGTCTTTGATAAACTACATTTTCTTTCTTTTTGACTGCATGTTCTGCCAGCATGCTTTCACTAATAAGCAATTCTTGTCTTTGCTCGCACTGTTTTATTTGTAGTTTGCATATTTTTTTGCACTTTAACATATTTTAGATAACACTTCTACAGTGATATTTTTAACAAAGGTTTAGAGAGGGATTCTGGGTAATGGAGTCCATCAAAGTGTCTATGTAAGTCTGAGGAATTCAGGTGTAGACAGGACAGGTGTGGTGGATGGGGGTGGGTAATATGGCCCTAAAACAATATCACGATGTTTCATGGCATTTATCGCGATAACAGTACTCTTGGTGATATGACAAAACACTGAATTAAAGATATTATTTTAAAAATACACTACTGAAACAAAATAAAAATTAAATTCTGTTTTTGCATATGATATGGCACCCCCCCAAACTACGATATAAAAAAATACAAGACTTTTTATCAGATGGTAACAGACATCAGTGATCAAGAAAGTCATGATACTATTAATGCACTCTATATAATCTATATAATTAATAATAAAGTAAAATGAATAATATTGGACAGATAAAAACAGCAACCCCGGGGTGGGTGGGTGATATGGCACGATATTTCAGGGTATAGTATCGTTTTTTGCGTTTGATACGATATGGCACAGCCCTAGTGGTGGAAATAACAGGTGTAACAGACAGCTTGCTGAAGACAGACAAACTACACTCTATTAGAAGCAATATCTTATTTAAAATTAAAAATCAACTGTTTCAACTAAAACGGTAAAACAAGGTAAGTGCTTTTTTTTTCTTACTATGGCTACTTCTGTTTTTTTTTCTCCTGCTCTCTTCTGCTTGTATATATTTTTCATCTTACAATGCTTTTTTGTGGTTTACCACATCTCTATAAGAACATATTTCATCATACAGTATATACGACTGTTGTAAATGTTTGTAAGACTTTGATGGATAATCATTTTTTTCCCTCTGTGGTGTGTTTGTAGAGCACATTCCTCTGAGGCTGAGGGGAGGAGTAGGAAGCTGTACTGGATGGCTGCAGGTGTATCATAATAAAACATGGGGGTCTGTATGTGGTGACCTCTGGGACATCAGGGATGCTCAGGTGGTCTGCAGGCAGCTGGGTTGTGGGCCGGCGCTGAGTGCTAATAGAAGAGCTGCTGATGGTTCTGGTGGAGGAACTATCTGGATGAACAGAGTGAAGTGTAGAGGGAATGAGATTCACCTGTGGGACTGTCCTCATTCCCTGAAGAACCACACTGGCTGCTCCCACAGTGCTGGAGTCACTTGTGGAGGTCAGAGGAACAGACACAACTGAATATATTTGCCTCCTAACTGTTACAGAAACTTTACACATGCTTGACAAAAATACTTACATCACATTGTTATTTTATGCTCACTCACTAGGCTTCCTGTATCATACTTTGCCTTTAAATAATAAAAGAGGACAGATGGGACATTTTGTCTTGCAAGGTCAGGGACCACTTTTCTCCATTGTAAACAAGCTTGATAGCAACTTCGGTAACTATTGTTGATCATAATGTTGGTCACACACATTTGGTTTCCATCATTTAATAATTGTAATGTTTTTGGGAAGGATAGAAAGTAACAATAGTGAGAGTCTGTATGTGCTTTGCACCAGTCTGTCTAGATCATTCTGTGTTTATAGACATTTCATATGTCATCTTCCATAATATTCATCACAAAATTATTCACATCCAATAAAAGGACTGTGTTCATGTATAAATTGTCTATACATTTTGTATATTTGTTTTTTAGATTCTCAACCACAGACAAGAAGAATCATACTTCTTGCTAGCAAGTGCCTACAGCCCGGCCGCCCGGATTCTACAGCCCGCCGCACGGATTATACTGTTACCACTGCTGGTGTTGCAAGCTCCATTTCTGCTGCTACATCTGCTGCATGTGGACCATGGACTAACAAGTTCGTGACTATGGTTATACAACTTGTGGGGAAGTGAGTGTGACCACCACCCATCACAGAGTGTGGATTGTGAGAGCTGCCGCCGCCGCACAGTGAGAGCCGCCGCCGCCGCCACACAGCGCCTACAGCCCGGCCGCCCGGATCCTACAGCCCGCCGCACGGATTATACTGTTACCACTGCTGGTGCTGCAAGCTCCATTTCTGCTGCTACATCTGCTGCATGTGGACTATGGACTAACAAGTTCGTGACTGTGGTTATACAACTTGTGGGGAAGTGAGTGTGACCTAACTTATTCAGCTAACTGTGCTAACTGTTTAGCCTAGCATGGCCAGCCTCAATCAAATCAATGTTCTCCTGTTTCTTGCTTTCCTCCTTACTGTATCACCCCCCTTACCAGTTGCACACATGGGGAAGTTGATATTCTTTGACCCCCTTCATTTGCCGGACTATCAAACTGACCTAGTCAACAGCTATAATAGAGACCTATCTTCCCTGCTGTTTACATTGTCTCTGGGGTTACCACCAATTGTAAACATTACTATTCCTCCTCTGTCTTCATGTTATGTTATGAGTCTTCTTAGCAATATGATTATTTTACCTTCTAATTCTCCCAAAAATTCTCCCACACTTGACAAATGTAAACACAATGAATTATCCTCCCTTTGCCGTGCTCTGATTGTGTTATTACTCATAATCTCTGGTAATGTTCATGTCAACCCTGGTCCTTTTGACACTGTTCCCCCCCTCAATGGTTTTCAGGCACATGATCTTGGTTTTCATGATTTTTGTGTTAGAAACAATATGGGTTTTCTTCATGTAAATGTAAGAAGTTTGGTGAAAAAATGGACCAACTTAAAGTCTGGGTGGAATCCTCCAAGTCTCATGTCCTTGTCCTGACTGAGACATGGCTGCGTAATTCTGTCTCTTATCCTGATGCCAATATTACTGGCTATAATCTACTCCGCCAAGATAGGTCTTCTAAAGGTGGGGGAGTAGCAATTTATTTTAAAGAACAACTACAATGCTCAGTGTTACTTGCCAAGTCTATTCCAAAACAGTTTGACCTCTTGATTATTAAGATAAAGCTATCAAAAAATTTCTCTATTACAGTGGCCGGCTGTTACCGCCCTCCCTCAGCCCCTGCATGTACTCTTGAGGCTCTTAGTAGAGCACTGGCACCTTTTACTAGCTCTGAGTTTGTTCTGCTGGGTGATCTTAATTGGGACATGCTTAGGCCTCCTGAGAAAGTCACACAGCAGTTAGACTCCCTTAATTTACAACTAGGGCTGTCCCTAACGATTATTTTTTAAACGATTATTCTAACGATTATTTTTTTCGATTAGTCGACTAATCTATTCATTGAGAAACATATTTAAATAATTATTTTACGTTTTAAAGCAAACGATAAATTACTATATTTATATATAATAACAACAACAACAACAACACAAGCCTACTAAACCAAACCCCACACTTATAATCACTTACATGTACAGCACGTTGTTTAGATCTATAACGCTAAAAATGGATAAGCTCCCATACACCACAACCGTGTGTTGCACTGTTTTCTGTGACCGCTAGATTTTGTGACCACGGGCAAGTAGTTCTCAGCAGACCGGTGCACTGGCCGATTCGAAACGTGTTCGTTTCTAATGTTTACCCCGACTGGCCAAAACGGTTCAGTTTAGGGCTGAGGGTAAGGTGTAGGTATAGAAAGCTTCCGTTTTGCCAATGAACGCTCATAACCGTGAGCACTGGTCACAAAATTCCGACGGTGACAGAAAACGGTGTGACACCGCAGCGCCGACGGCGCTAGCTAAAATAACTTAAGGCAGCTAGCTTAGCTAAACACCTGAACATATGAATAATGCTACTGTTTCTGGAAACTGCGAAATGCCATGCACAAATATAAACCAAAAATGTATAATTTCTGCCTGTGGCAGGTTTAAAACCTTTGGTAGACAGCCTTAAGTCTTTTTAAGGACACCCGCGGAGACCCTGATGTAAACGGTAACTTACTGTGTGACCCTGTTGACATAGTGCTCCTGGATGTTTGCGCTTCAAGTGCTCCTTTTGCACATATGGCAGAGGACCACATTGTTGCCCTTTTGCGTGAAATGCTCCCAAACTTTAGATGCCCGCTGGCGTTTTTTTGTAGCTGGAGATTGCTCTCCGGAGTCCATGCTCTCTAGAGCTTAGATTCTCTGCCCGAACCCGACATGACCCGAGGCCCGCCCGTAAATCCGACTCGGGCTCCAGAAAATAGTCCGAGATGTAGGCGTCTGTTTTTTAATTATATTTTTATTTAAAAAAAAAAATAACGAAAACTGAAAGTGAAACTAAACTAATTTATTTATAAGCGCTGTTTTCACTACCGCAGTTCTACAGCGGGGGTGTTGTGCCGATTCTGTCCGCGAAGCGGGAGTCAGATTCAGCAGAGAGTCGGATTCGGCACAAACGCGGCGGCACCTCGCGGTCCGCGGTGTCAGTTGTAAGCGCTCGCGCTAGCCGCAAAATACGACAGAAAACACTGAGGGAGCTGCAGAATTATGAATGGGACTAGAATATGAGCACGAGGAGATCAAAGAGAACCTTCACCTGTGAGTAGTTCTCACCAGAACACTCTCTCTCTCTCTCTCTGTGTCTCTCTCTCTCTCTCTCTCTCTCTCTCTCGCACGTGAACTCCTCCGCGTTTGACTTGCAGAACTGTGTTTAGCTGTTCTTAAAAATCATTTTAATTAAATAATAGTTCTATGCTTCTATGTTACCGTGTTAATTAACATAATTCTGATCATATTTCGCTCATTAAAACAGCCCGAAAACAGCCAGTTGGAATTTTTGTGCCCGATCTAACCTCTAATGCTCTCCACAGGCGCCGCCATGTTTACGACGCGCCGACGCACGTTATGCAAATCGATGTATTTTTGTAATCGATGACGTCGATTATGTCGACGCGTCGCCCCAGCCCTATTTACAACAAATTATTACTCAACCAACCAGGTTTAATTCCAACTGTTCAAAGAAAGCTACCTTGTTAGATGTAATTCTTACTAATACTCCTCATATGTATCAATCTGGTGTGTTCTGCAGTGACCTCAGTGACCACTGTTTTATAGCCTGTATACGCAAAAATATCCTCACCAAGCAGCCCACTACTATCAGCATTAAACGATCGCTAAAGCATTTTAACACCCAAGCCTTCCTCTATGACCTGGCCAATATTAACTGGCACAGAGTCAGTCTGATTCCCTATGTGAATGATGCGTGGTCTCTGTTCAAAGACCAGTTTAGTGCTGTGATCAATAAGCATGCTCCCTTCAAAAAACAACGATTGAAAAATCGTCATAGTCCCTGGTTCACTCAAGAGCTTACAACTCTTCTTTATCTAAAGAATGCTGCTTGGAGAAAAGCTCGTCTATCCAAGTCTCCCATTGACCTCCTAAATTTCCGGCAACTCCGTAATAGGGCAACACAAGCCGTACGACAGGCCAAATCTGGTTACTTCAAGGCTCAATTTACACATTGTAGCTCTGATCCCAATGCTTTCTGGAAAACAGTAAGAAAACTTCAGAATAAGTCCTTGGCCATGCCTGTTTTACTCAAAGTTAATGATCACGTTATCTCAGATAAGACTGCAATGGCAAATACTTTTAACAGTCATTTTGTAAAGTCTGGCTTTGTCTCTGAGAATACATTGTCCAAAGGCCCTACTATAACGCCATCCACAGCTTGTACTCTTCAAAGTGCTCCACACCTGTACCCTCCTATACACAGCTTCTCCTTTCGGCCTTTTACAGAGGAGGAGGTCTTAAAGGAACTGTCTGCTCTAGACCCCAAAAAATCAGCTGGGTCTGACAACCTCCCCGCATTTTTCATTAAAACTGCAGCTCCCATTATTGCAGCACCCATAACCAATCTCTTCAATCTTTCTTTCCATACGGCTGAAATACCCTCCGATTGGAAAGAAGCTATTGTCCTGCCCTTGTTTAAGGGAGGGGAGCAGTCAGATCCAAATAGCTACAGACCTATCTCTATCCTGCCCTGTGTGTCTAAGGTATTTGAGAAGCTTGTATACAACCAGCTCTCTGACTATCTTAATAATTGTGGTATACTCTCTGATGTACAGTCTGGGTTCCGCGCTGGGTACGGGTGTACAACAGCCACTTTAAAGGTATTAAATGACATTACACTTACGCTAGACACCAAACAACACTGCGCGGCTATATTTATCGACCTTGCAAAGGCCTTTGACACGGTTGACCATCCCACCCTCATCCGTAGGTTGAGTAGTATTGGGGTATTGGGTCACTCGCTGGCTTGGTTCTCGCACTATCTCTCTCATCGAGTGCAACGCGTAAGGTTTGATAATTCACTCTCTCACCCCCTCTTGGTTACAAAGGGTGTTCCTCAGGGTTCTATACTTGGCCCATTGTTGTTTTCCATCTACATCAATAATATTCCCCTAACTGCTGGCAATTCACATATTCATCTTTATGCTGATGACACAATTTTATATGCCTCTGGTCCTTCTCCGTCTTCTGTCCAATCCACGCTTCAGGATAGTTTTCTTCAGGTACAACATGCCTTTTCACAATTGAAATTGTCCCTCAATGCAACCAAGACAAAAGTCATGTGGTTTCATAGGAAGGGTGTTCCCTCTCCGTCTCCCCTAAACATCTCAACCTGTGAGGGGGAAATTTTGGAGGAAGTCTCTACCTACAAATACCTGGGTATTTGGCTAGACTCTACATTGTGTTTCTCACATCACATCTCTCAGTTACAGTCCAAGGTGCGGGCCAAACTTGGTTTCCTTTATCGCCACCGTCACGCTTTTACTTTCTCTTCTAAACTCACGCTTATAAAAATGACTATTCTTCCCACACTTGATTTTGGAGATACTATCTATAGAACTGCCTCTAAAGGCACTCTTGCTAAACTGGACACACTCTATCATTCTGCCATTCGTTTTGCTACAAATGCCCCCCTACATACTCATCATTGCAGTCTTTACTCTCTGGTAAATTGGCCATCGCTTCATACTCGTCGTCATATTCACTGGCTCACTCTTATCTATAAGACCATTCTTAATCAGACACCCCCTTATTTGTCTCGTCTATTGCACCGTTTACCTACCATGTATAACACTCGGTCCTCTCTTCGTATTTTGCTAACAATTCCTCAAACCAGATCTATACTTGGCCGTGCATCATTCCAGTCAGCTGCTGCCACAGACTGGAATGCACTACAAACTCACCTCAAACTGGTTACTTTTATCTCCGTCCCAGCCTTCAAACGTTTTATTTCCCACCATCTCACGGATCCCTGCAAATGTTTCCCCTCCATCTAATCCTTCAGTTTAGTTTCCTGCCTCTATACCTAGGCCTGCTGATTTAATGGTTTTTAATGTTTTTTCTTATCCTGTTTTTATGTTTTTGTTTGTTGTTGTTTTTTTAAGTGTTATTTATTTGTGTTTTATGTCAGGCCATCACTGTAAATAAGAACTTGTTCTTAATGATCTGCCTGGTTAAATAAATAAAAAAAAAAAAAAAAAAAAAAAAATACTTCCACAAACTCCTCCACCAGCTGTTCCCTCCATCTATCCAGTGTCTCTCCTGGTTCTGGGATATGTGCTCTTCCTGGCCTTAGTGCTTCTGGTTGTGCTGTTTTATCAGAACAGAGTGCTCAGGAGAGGTAGGGGGATTCAGAGATCATCTACAATCCACTTTCTGTACTTTCTCTAATCATCATTAGTACTTCAATCTGTCATCAGTCTTCTCTTCTACTGAACTGACTCCATGTTTCTCTCTGTCTCTCTCACAGTGATCTCTAAGAGGAGGAAGACTTCAGCTGAGCCTGTCTATGAGGAGATTGACACCAGGCTCATCCCTAAAAGAATTACTGTCTCAACTGAAAGTAAGAGTAAAATGTTTTTTTTTTCTCTCAAAGCAGAAATGTCTGGTCTTTACAGAAATAATGTAGCAGTTAATCAAATACTTGTCAGATAACTCTCTTTTCATATTGCTATATTTTAGTGTTTAAATATTTAGTGTTTTTTTTTTTGTAGATTTTCTTCCTTTGTTAATAAATTACACAAATTTATCTATCTTTTCTTCCCACTGAATAATGTTCTGAATAATGTATCTTCTCATTCAATAAAATGTATTTATAAAAGCTATTGGATAAAAAAACTTTTAACAATAATTTTAGTTTTCTTTGTTTTTTATTGTTCTATGTATTGCTCTTTTATTGCAACTTTAATATTCACTATCATAGGGCACTACCAGTATTTTCAGTTTCCAATGTTAGACTTTTAGACCCTGTGGATGTTTAGTTTCTGTAACAGTAATGCAAGATGATTGACAGGGATTATTTTATTGTTTGTGCATGGAGTTTCTGTAGGTTCACATGTGCTGTAGGTACCAAATGTGTAGCACCTCGAACTATCAAAATATGTTACTGTGCCTGTTTAATTTTTTGAGACCAGAAAGTTATTTCTGTGGCGAGAGGTCATGAGATCTTGGGGAAAAGGGAAAAGAAAGAAGAAAAAAAGGAAGAAATAGGGAGACACTTAAATCAGGCCCTCAAACCCACATTTACATTTTTTGTAACAAATAAATAGAAAACACAGACACAAGCAATAACAATGAAAAAAAAAACACTTATTTAGAAAGCAATTTACAAAGCTTTGATCTGCTCTCCCTCTCCTCTCCTCCTCTTTACATCCTGGAAGCCTCTTTCTGCTGATCTTCCTCTTTCGGGTGGGGATGGAGACGGTGGAGTGGCAAGTGCTGCTGCTTGAGCTCCAGGACACTGAAGATGCTGGGTCTTCGGGGACTGGGCCTGAATTTACAGAAGAGAAAGATCTGTAGATTTACTTTCACATAGTTACTGTATTCCTTTAATAGTTTATCCAAATAAGAAGATCTACAGTTCTCCATATTTCATACATTTGTCTCATTAACATACACTGCTTTTAGCTTGTATGGGATCCTGGGCAAACCCCTGATTCAGCACTTCTCTCATACCATTTTATACACTGCCTGTATTTGTAATTAATGCACTAAACTAGAAATGTCAAAAAAGTAACCAAATAAATAACTTTACTGCAGGATACACACTATAATGATGAAATAATAGAATTAGTAAAACAACTATTTTTTTTAAACAAGCAAGCCTGGATGAAAATGTTCAGAACAGAGAATTAAGAATGACAAGTATTTAAAATTAAGTACAGATACAGTCCAGCATTCATTCTGACAGGTGACTTTAATTTAGTTTTAGTCTTTTGTTTGTCACACTTTAGTCATTTAGTCAACAAAACATTTTAGCCTAGTCTAGTCAAATAAAAAGTATGTATTACATTTATGTTTTTACTGTTTTAGATGTGTATTATTTATTGCTAATATTTATTAAAACACCAGCTTTTAAGTTTTGTTTCATTTAAATTAAGCACAAGCTATTTAAAACAAGGTGTATGTATGGACATATTGACAATTTAAAGAACAACTCCCAGGTTCAGATGATGCAAAAATGAAAGACAACTAAAACTGAGATAAAATGGCAATACTGCTAATTGACATTCTTAAAACTACATTTCATTTTAACAGTTTCTCAACTAGAATCTCTCCTTTACTCACAGCTAAATTGGTGTACTCTCATTATATATATGTATATGATATATGTGTGTGTGTGTGTGTGTGTGTGTGTGTATATATAATAAAATAGCATTTTAAAATCTAAGAACTTGCTGACAAATATGATTCATCTTTATTCTGAAGTGCTCAGAATAGCAGAGGACTGACAGCTTAGGTACCATACTAATGCATACATAACTACATAGGTAGTTAGTTATCTATATTGTAATAAGTTGTTCACAGTCATTACATTGCAAAAAACTAAATCTTAGCAAGTGAAATTATCTAAATTTAAGGCAATAAATCTTATTTTCTTCTCTGATAAGACTTTTTGTCTTACTAAGCATGGTGTAAGTGTTAGATTATTTTGCTTATTTTAGGGATAATTATCTTAATCATTCTTACTTAGAATTTGTACCTTATTTTAAGTAATTTGACCTTAAATTAAGCACAATTAAGCAGCAATCAAGTTATTCTGATTCTTGTGTCCATAAACAGTGACTTTTTTTGCTTGATTTAGGTGTTACTTCACTCATTTTGAGACTTTGCCATTGCTTTTTTGTAAGAAATCTTACTAAGAAAATTTTGCTTACCCGATTGGCAGATTTGTTTAGTGTAAACTGCACTGTGAAGTTTTAAATTAAGGGATGAAATTAGTCCCCCTGTGTTAAAAAAAAAAGCTTCTTTTACCCGGTGAAAATAGTCACACTTCCATTACATTATGCTAACATTACTTTGTTTTAAAGCAACTGACCTATAAAGATAGTGAGCCAAATTTAGGTCGAGCCAAGTTTATGAAACTACACACTTTTACTGCAGTACAGATTTACACTCTCTGCTAAATAATCCATCTCAAAAGCAGAAAAAACGTACTTTATACTGGGAGGCTATATCGTTAAATATAGGGAGTATAGGGAATGTTTTCTTCTGATTTTGAGCTGGACTTTTTAGCAGGGTCAACATTACTGGCTTTCAGGAGCCTAATCTTTAAATTCTTAACAATTAGCTATATTGTAGCGAAGCTGCTTTTATATTCTGTTCACTGTGAATTCACTGTTCTGTTCTGTGCTGGGCTTGTGATTGGGGTAGGGGGAGGGGCAGAGCAGGAAAGCACGCGCGTGTGTGTGTGAAGGGAGAGAGAGAGAGAGAAGAGCTGCCCGTGAGTGTGTGCTGAGAGTGAGAGCTAGAGTTAACCAGTTAGCACTAGCCTTTTGTTATTTTTCGTAGTGATGGGCATAACAGCTGTTTTAGATGAACTGATCCATTAGAATAAGTTTACTAAAAAGATGGGAGACGGAAAGGTCTCCCGTTTTTTTTTTACAAGTGTTGTAAAAATATATATAAATAACAAATATTGAAATATGTAACTAAATGTTGGGTTTATTATACGATATATATATATATATATATATATATATATATATATAAATCACATTACAAATAACATAATACAAAAATAAGTATGAACTTCTGCAACATAGATATTACATTAAGAGCAAAATTAACATAAAAAAATTACATTCAGAAGAAAGTATCAACTTCAATGTGCAATCAAATTGAAAATAAATAGCGTAACTGTAGTGCAACACAAAAGGTCAAGAAACTAAAATAAATACATATAAATAAAACAAAGACACATCCATACGCTCACTGTAGTGGGTGCAGAACAAATTAAATCCAAACAGGATCATCATGATAACGGTGGCCTTATGCCCTTTACTTCAGAAACTTTGTCTATTGGTTATGAATATGCTTGTTATACAACTATTATTACTAATAGTAATAATATTATAAAAAAATAACCACGATAACAATATACGTTATTATTACTATTACCAGGCCTCAACTTTGTTTTTCTTTCTCGAGAGCGCCAGCCCTGATAACAGTTCAGTGAGTGACCGAATCACTGAGTGAACGAGAGCACCAGCCCTGGTAACAGTTCAGTGAGTGAAGGAATCACTGAGCATTGAGCAAGTTTCCTCGCAATTAGAGTCTCCGCCACCAGATTCGCCGGTGATTCAGTGATTCACAGACCACACAGCAGTTCCCCTGCCGGCCTGTGGGGTCGCTGCTGAGCTTAACTACTGAACTGAGAAATTAACGAATCAGCTGGGGAAGTGATTGGATTCAGTTCGTTCACTCAAATGATTCGTTCATTCGAACGAATCGTTCATGAACGACACAACACTCATTTTTCGGCGTGGTTTCGGCCTACAGCAACCTGTGTTCTAAGTTAAGTCAATAAAGCGACTTAAACTGCCTACTCGGTCCTTCTTCAGAGTCCAGGCGGACGCTACAATATATTTAAAACCCCTTCAGTCCAGTAACAGCTGTGTTTATTTGTTTTTTAAAGTCACTGGTTAGCACTGGTTGATCTCAGTTCATAATATTGCAGCAAATATCCAGCACAACAAACCCAGCTTTAAACCCAAACCATCGCTGTATAAACAGAGACAGAGGAGAAGTTTTCTTTCAGAAACAGCGAGGGTTACCTGCGTGTTTACTAATCCGTTACTCGTTCGTGCTGGCGTTAAGATCATTTGCACGTTAGGTGGATTTACAGGGCTAACGTGTATTTATCTTATTAATCTTTAGTGATAGCAGGAAAGCTATATGAGCAATGAAAGCTATATGAGTCTCGTGGCTCGAGTTTATGGGGCGTTTGGGGACAGTAGAACCAAAACAGCTTAGCTATGTAAGTTAGTTTGCTAACTTACGGAGCTACTTCATGACGCAGATTAGTCCATTCATCATTAAATTATCATACAGTGCAAAGAACAAATGCTGTGTTCAGATGATGTGGTAAACTATTCATCTACATGTTGTTCTTTCTTAGCTATTCATGTGATTTTCTCTATCATTAACAGGGTGGTGAGCTTCCTGAGGGCTTTGAGGATAGTTATCCTGGTGCGTGTCTTTCGTCTGGCCTCTCAGAAGAAAGATCTGGAGAAGGTCACTACAAGAAAGGTGAGGATCTAAATGGGTGCTGGCCATCATTCTTTTATTTTAATTAAATTATATCAATTATTCATATAGATTCTAATGAAATGTTAAACTTAATTACAGTTTGATTATTTCATCATGATTCAGAGAGAATTAAATAAAAAAATTAAACATTTTGATGTATTTAGAAATAGGTTGGAAAATTATTAAAATCCATCAAAACCTTTTAAAATACACCCAAGTTACTGTTTGTATGCTGATTTGTGGCATTTGTGAATCTTGCAGGTATCTGAGAACAAAAGGCGGTAACAAAAAGGATGGATTTGATTTGGATCTCACCTATGTCACAGGTTGGGATGCTTTACCTAATTATGTAATCTTATTTGAATCTAGATTTTCTGCTTATGGTTTGGGATCCAATAGTTAATAATGTTTGTTGCCATGTCTTTTCCCTCACCTGGAAAGCAGGCACTCTACAGAAATCCCATAAAAGTAAGCTTAACAATTAAGAAAATAAAATAAAACTGAAAAGTCTGTAGAAGGCAATTATTTTAGCTGAATTATTGATTTAAACAGATTTTTATGTAACAATGTTACAATTTGCTGTATTTAGGAAGCTGCCATATTTCTGGACACAAAGCATCCCGATCATTACAGAGTTTACAATCTCTGCAGTAAGTTAGATCATATAATATTATATTATATTGCTGGAGACACTCAATAAATGAGTGGTGCTGAGCATAGCTTTGGTCTTGTTTCAGGTCAAAAAGGCTACGATCCACTGTTCTTCCATTACAGAGTGCAACGAGTGATGATTGACGACCATAACGTACCGTCATTAGAGTAAGTAATGAGCAGCACTTTACTCAAATGCTTCTTCTGCCGTTAACGTTGTGTTCCATTTAGCTTTTATGTTGGATGTTGGAGCTGGGAATAACTTCACACCTGAGTCGACAACGTTCTGTTAAAATAACTGTACAAAATATGTCGAAAAAATGTCTTACCCTATAAGTGAAACTTGCACCTGTACATAACTAGCTATTATTGAGGTGTATATGAAGCACTGTGGAACAGGGTCATGAAAAACCTGGAAAAGTCAAGGAACTTGAAAATAGTCATTTTCAGGCCTGGATAAGTTTTGGAAAAAAACAAAAAAAAAAACAAAGTCAAAGTCAAATTTACTCTTTGTGATCTTTGTGTTTCCATTTATTGACTCTGTTTATCGACTCCGTTTATCGACACTGTTTATCGACTGAGAAAAGCTATTTAAAAAATAATTTGATAACTTGATTGGAGTTTCAGATGGAATATAACTGTAAATTCACAGAGAAAAATCTAGGTGTTTAGGCTGTAATTAAGCTCTTGCTCTCTTCCACTCTTTGGGAAGCATATTGGTTATATATGCAAGTAAATTACCAGTAATGGTGACATGAAGGCAACATTTAAACAGATGCATTTAAAAGCTGTTAAAAAATAAAGAATCTACACAATATAGACACAACCTAAACATATTCCATGACAGCCAGATATATGCCAAATTAGTTTATTTAAAAATTGATTCTGTTCAAAGTTTTAAACAGAAGATTCTATATCATGTTTTATGAAAGTGTGAAATACTGTTTACAGGTTAAACATTAGAAATGTTTATCAGTGTTTGAAATGGGCCTGAGCTGATTAATACATCAGTGCAGAGTGAAGTAATTTAGCCCTACATTATGGAGCGCTCAGAATTTGACACATTTTATTATTGAAGATTGTGTCTTAGCATTGCTTAAATAAATGTTTTTTTTTTAATTATTTAAATATATTTAATGTAAATATAGGCCTACTATAATAAGTTTTGATATACATTCCTGTCTACTCTGATGTTTTAATCACGCTATGGTCATTAAAATGTGCTGCGAAAGCATAGAAAAGGCACAGAAAATAATTTAAATTTATAGGTTAACACTATTTGTAATCTACATGTGTATACATATTTTACCCTTGTTTTCTTTTTTTCCAGAGGGAATTATAAAATAAGCTAAAGACTTTCATGTTTACTACAACTTAATTATTAATCATGTACCAGTGTTTTATAGCAAATGTAACCAAAAAATGTCCCACATTATATGTCCCAGGTTATCATTTTTTGCATTGTCAGCGATACCAGACGCACATTCACACACACAATGGAAACATGAACAGCTAGACGTGCTAATGAAACGTAAAATACTACTGCTTTTACTGCTGTTGATGTTTGGTGCAGCCATCTTGCGTTCTGAACTTGTGGGTTTATTCCAGTTGAAATGTTCTACTTAGAACTTGGAAATTTCCAGTTCTGATTTCCTACTTCAGATGGAATGCAGTATAAGGATTCACATTAGAGCTCGACCCAACCTGCCCCATACACTGTCATTTTGAGCCAAAGCCCGAATTAAACCTGACCTTTTTTGAGTAAGTAGAGCATTAAAACTGAGCTTTTAAAAAACATTTTCGTTCTGTTTAGAATGAGTGAAGAATGAATGAGACCTATTATTTAAGAAAAATATTATTAATTATTAGGAACAGATCTCCAAAAGATTATAACATGAACAATGCAAACAATGATCCAAAGGCCTAAACATTAGGCTACAACAATGTCTGAATGACTTTCCTCTAATCTAGTATAATATAACATGGTTTAAGAAAAGAAAATAAATTCTTTTATAATTTTATTTATATTTTTTTTCCCATTTTCTCCCCAATTTACACAGCCAACCCACTCGTTAGGACTCCCCCTATCACTAGTAATGCCCCAACACACCAGGAGGATGAAGTCTAGCACACTCTTTCTCCGATACATGTGAAGTCAGCCACCGCTTCTTTTCGAGCTGCTGCTGATGCAGCATTGCCAAGCAGCCAGCACATTTGGAGGAAAGCGCAGCGGCAGGTGAAGTGTGTAATATGGACAGTGTGCACTTTGCACTTGTGCAACTTTTTTTTAAAAACAGTTTGATTTGTTTCTGCTATATTTTGATTCATAGCTTTATATAAAATGAAAATAACTTATAACTATATTATTTTCTTTAGCCCGAGGAACCTGAGGAAAGTGGTGGGAAATCTCGAGCCAGGTCAGACCTTGGGTTGGGTTTGGGCAGAGAACCTAAGCTCTTATTCACATATTGAACTTTGTGTTATTGTGTTCTCAGTGACATGTTGAACTACACTGCCAGTTTGAGGGAATGTCATTGCCATCCACTGCAAAGGAGGCAAAGGTGATGCTGAGGTTTTCACTGATTTAAAGACATCATCAATGTTTTCTATATGTATTTGATTTGATTTTTAGGTTAACCCATCACCATAGTTGTTCAGCTGAATGTCTAAAGCCATATCCAAACTGGATTCACTTATTCATTTTAGCTGAGGAGGTTTTTTTTTCACGGGTACGATGGTGTGTACATGGTTGATTGACAGCGTTTAGTTTGAGAGTGCGCAGGTACTGTATTTCTCCTGAGGTGAGGTGAATGTGTATGTATATATTCAGTGTGTCAGAACTGCTCCTTTAGTTTCTGCTGTGCTCAGTTGAAGACTGAGACCAAGTAGTTAAACATACAGCTCTGGGGAAAAAAATGGTTTTCATGCATCTTGGCATGTTCTCCTCCACCAGTCTTACACACTGCTTTTGGATAAGTTTATGCCATTCCTGGTGCAAAAATTCAAGCAGTTCAGTTCAGTTTGGTTTGATGGCTTGAGATTATCCATCTTCCTCTTGATTATATTCCAGAGGTTTTCAATGAGATTTTTAAGTGGTTTCTTTTTTTCCCAGAGCTGTATGTCTGCACTCTCCTACAAAAGTATTGAAACACTGAGGCCAATTGATTTTTTTTTTCTTCTGCTCTAGTGAAAACATTTTGGTGTAACAAAAATATAATTTAAAGGTGAATATTGAAGACAAATTGGTAAGTTCGGACAAAAGCTGAATTGTTGACCTTTTGTCTCCTATTCATCTTTTAATGTCAAACCCAATTTGTTTTCAGTCTAAAGCAGAAATAAAGAAATGAGACTGACTTATCAAGTACTTTTGGGGGGCAGTGTATGTTTAGGGGCTGTTTCCTGTGTAGTTCCAATTAAAATCTGCAGTCAGTCTGCTCCTTTCAGAGTGACTGCACTGTTATGTGTATTGGTTATGTAATTTAATGCTCCTGGGCATTGCTGTGTTTGTTGTGCAGGTGTGGGAAAGGGCAATGGCAGTGATCTGAAGGTGCGGATCATAGTGAAAAGAGAGCAGGTGTTCCAGTGTGTCTGTGCCACGCAGACGAACTGTAGGGTAAGCTAACTTTTAAAGGTTTTCTACAGTATAAAACTGTATTTACTTCCTCATAGTCAAATGACAAGAGTAGTTTCAGTACAAAAAAGTGAAAAACTGTGAACCTTAAACACAGTGGTTTCCTAATTAAAACCAGAGCTATATGGCACATCCAGAACAGACATGTGAAGTGGGCTAATCCCACAACCCCTAAATGATTTAGTAGTTTAGGGTGATTTCACACCTACTTTTTTTATTTGTCAAAATAAACTGTTCATATTTACGTGTAGTGCTGTTTGTTTGGACATGGATGAGTACAGTAATCACAACTGCAATGAGACTGCTGAGAACTGTTGGTCTGAACTCTGAATTGGTTGGTTTGTGATGAGAACATGATCTGACCTTGATCCAACCCATCTGTCAAGCATACTCAGTTTTAAGATGTGGAGTCAGTCAAATGAACACATGCCACCTCTGCTGTTGTTCCATGTTAAACTGCACAGAAATCGGTTTACTTTCTTGCTCCCAGCCAAGACAGCTCTGACCAACAACCAAAGAGATTACAAAGATTGTTGTGACTCATTTTGGTGAGCTTGAATTTTATCCTCTGTTAAAACAACAAACAATGAGGGAAATGCTCCAAGAGAATCTGGTCCAAGAATTACCTGACTTGGACCAGAGCAAACAAACTATAGTGTGAAAAAACAGCCTTACATACACTATTAAAAGATTTTGTACATACATACACTAGTGAAAGCGTTTGTGAATCGGTATCATCTTAACCCCAAATCATATTTTAAATATGTACTAAAGAACAACTTTTAAATATTCAATAAGCTCATAATATTGAACCTTTAAAGACAGTGGCAGCCCACTAAAACATAAATCACATTGTAATTGTTGGGAAAGGTCTTTCAGATGTTTGTCTTATGTTCCTTTGTGTTTATTTTACTGTTCGCTCATATACTGTGTTCTCATATTTTACCAGCTGTTCCCAGATACTGAAAACAATGCCGTGGTGATCAGCTTTCAGGAAGGGCCAGTGGTTTGTGGTGATGTTAAGGTCATGTTTGAATCCAGGGCTGTAAGTTCCCAATCTATTGTAACGTAAGAATGATTTTATGGACATCGTTTTTTCCAGTTGTTTGGCAAAATGTTTTTTCTCTATTGTTCTCTATGCCCAGGGTCTTCCAAAGGGGTATGAGGACTATCCTTTCTATTTCTGGTTCAACACTTCATTTGTGGAGAACAACAGGTGAGGTTTTTGCTGTCCATTGTCCTCAGAAGCAGACACTGGCTTTGTTTACCTACCAGACCACTCTGGTTTTAGATTTTATATATAAAAATGCCAGGCCACTTAATTCATTAATTAGAATATTTTGATATTTTGTCCCCTCTCAGTTTAGTAAACATTACTGCTTTCAATGTAAAAGGAAAAATCATATGGACTGCTGCTTGAATGCAATCTATAATGCTTTGGTCCCAAAACAGGCTCTATCTGTCAAGGGAGGAACTGGACAACCCACGTAAGTCCAAAACCTGGGACATCTACAAGGAGGACTTTGGTGTGACCGTGTCTTTCAGTGACCCTGCACTTATGTAGCAGACGACACTTGCTTGTGTATCTCAACTAAAACCCTTAAGCCCTGCACAAGGTCTAAATCTTTGCTCTAATGTAGGTTTTCACACACTTATAAAAGGTGAGTGATGTTTAGGGATTGGATTCGGGCATATTGTGCCCCTAAAGCTATAGCTATAGCTATATAACCTCAACTTTATGTCCATCCCCCATCTTCACTGTAAGAGCTTTTTACTCAGCCGTGCATACATCACAATATTATGCATTTGTTTGTCAAATGTTTTTTTGTCTTTAAATGAAGACAAATGTTTGTGTCAGTTTAGCATATTATGGTTCCAAAATGTAAATCTTACTCTTTAAGCTTGAGTGTACATCAAATAAAGCAATCGAGGCTGCCACTGTGAAATGGTCAATGGTTATGTGTGCAGAAACATTTTTTTGTAGTACACATGTATTGAAATAAATACTAATGTCTCTGTAACACTTGTCTGTCTCTTTTTTGAATTAACAACTGATCTGGGTTGCTGAATTTCTGCAATTGTTTTTAAGGATAGATCTTAGTGACTTGTTTTTTTAGAAGTAAAAAGTCTGGTCTTACAGGTGGGCATGCAACTCTAAACTCTTTAGAATCAGCAGTTTTAGAGGTGACCTTTTTCAGAAGCGCTGTCAGTGCCATTCTCATATAAAAGGCTTAAAATCAAATCTCAAATGTGCAGCTTTTATAATAGTAAATAAAATAATGTACTATGTAATTGTGTAGAACACAAACTGTATAAACACAAAATTTAATTCTAGAATTGATATACACTATCTGCTGCTGTCAGTATCAAAAATCAGAGGGAAAATATTAAACTGGGGATTCACAAAAATGCTTTTTCTTAAGTTCTTAAGTTTATACTTAACTTAAGAGGTCTGTTTTGGTTATTTTTCTTAATGTTTATTTTGTACCAAAAAAAATGGAATAATAATATACCTTTTATGATACACTCACATTTCAGTGCTTGGTTTGACTCTGTTTTTTTATTTTCCTAATGTTTTACAGCCTTTTTTGCCCAATTATAAACACTCTTCTTGTAAAAGTTATCCAGACATAGGTAAAAATAAAAAATAAAAAAAAACAACAACAGTTGAACTATAAAGTATTGAAAGACTAGGATACTAAAAGCCAGTAATGTTAGCCCTGCTTTATTTGTCTCACTATCTTTATATATCAGTTGCTTTAAACATTATAATGTTAAGCATAATTTTATATATAAATTTAAATAGAACAAAACATAAATGTTGTTTGAATAAACGTTAGCAATAAATAATCTCAAAATAACACATCTAAAATACAGCAGACTAATAGTTGAGCTGCCTTTCATTGAGCTGAGAGAAAATTAAGTGTGCTGTTCAATTTCCAACGTTAAGAAATGGGTTAGACAAGCTATACTAATGCACCATCCATCATCTCATCAGCTGTGACTTTTGGAAGACTTTTGGAAGAAACCAAAGTCAATGGACGGGGGGGGATGGATGGGGGGAGGATGTCTGAGATTTAATATAACAATATTATTTTAATATAACTGTTCATAGTTAATTATTATACTTACTCTGAATTACATAAGAGTGCTAGTAAAAAATATATATAAAAATATGTATATATATATATATATATTAACATTTCGGGCACCGTACCCCCACACCTAGTTTTGAATGGTCGTGTCTCCCCTGATTCAGTCAGTAAGAACAAGACGGTCGCCCTTTTCTTCGGGATGTTCAGGGAGTTTGCAGGAGGTGTAATTTATGGGGAACAATCATTAATGTTGGGTTAAATAATCTAGTGTTTTTTCACTCTGGTGCTGAAGGTCCGCTGCGCTGCTCTTTACTGTTTTCATTAAAAGCCCCTCAGTCTTAAAACAGCGGCAGTAAAACAGGTGGAGCGGTGGGCCTTCAGCAGCAGTAGTGAAAGCAGCCGGTGTGGAGTGGAGCAGCGCGAAGGGAGCTCTTTCAGTCCCGGTGAGTAATTTAGCTAGCTGGCTCTCGGCGAAGCGCGGTCTTATTATAATACTTAACTACAGCGTGGTGAAACTATTTAAACTGAAGCGTGTTAATGGCGAATAACGCTGTAAGATAGCTAAGGCTAGCGAGCTACGGTGGAGCTGGCTAAGCTAATTAGCTTAGCCAGCTCCACCGTAGCTCGCTAGCCTTAGCTTCAGTTAGCCCGATTACCTGCAGCAGCTGCCCGTTCAGAAAAAAAAAAACCCACAACCAGCGCTGTTTAAGAGCTGCTTTACGAGCTTCTCTCCCAGCATAGGGTGTGTTTTTCTCAATCAGCAGCTGCTTTTAAACCACGCTGTTGTTTAGTAATAAGATCGCGCTTCACCGAGAGTTGAAACAGCCAGTTAAATTACCTAACAGGGCTGAAAGAGCTCCTCTCGGTACTCCGGTCTAAATGAACCCAAACACCTTTGGTTTATTTAGATTTAAGTTCTCTATAGACAAAAAACGAAATAAAAAAAAATAAATAAATAAAAAACAATAAAATAAGGGGGCGCAGTCTGCGCATGCGCCAGATTTTGCGGCCGCGCGTGCGCAGTAGACCGATTTTTTTGCGGTCGTCTGCGCATGCGCGGCCGCAAAATCTGGCGCATGCGCAGTAGACCGCAAAAAATCGGTCTACTGCGCATGCGCCAGATTTTGCGGCCGCGCATGCGCAGTAGACCGATTTTTTGCGGTCTTCTGCGCATGCGCAGTAGACCAATTTTTTTGCGGTCTACTGCGCATGCGCGGCCGCAAAATCTGGCGCATGCGCAGAAGACCGCAAAAAAATCGGTCTACTGCGCATGCGCGGCCGCAAAATCTGGCGCATGCGCAGTAGACCGATTTTTTGCGGTCTACTGCGCATGCGCCAGATTTTGCGGCCGCGCATGCGCAGACGACCGCAAAAAAATCGGTCTACTGCGCATGCGCGGCCGCAAAATCTGGCGCATGCGCAGTAGACCGATTTTTTTGCGGTCCACTGCGCATGCGCCAGATTTTGCGGCCGCGCATGCGCAGACGACCGCAAAAAAATCGGTCTACTGCGCACGCGCGGCCGCAAAATCTGGCGCATGCGCAGACTGCGCCCCCTTATTTTATTGTTTTTTATTTATTTTTTTTTTTTTATTTCGTTTTTTGTCTATAGAGAACTTAAATCTAAATAAACCAAAGGTGTTTGGGTTCATTTAGACCGGAGTACCGAGAGGAGCTCTTTCAGCCCTGTTAGGTAATTTAACTGGCTGTTTCAACTCTCGGTGAAGCGCGATCTTATTACTAAACAACAGCGTGGTTTAAAAGCAGCTGCTGATTGAGAAAAACACACCCTATGCTGGGAGAGAAGCTCGTAAAGCAGCTCTTAAACAGCGCTGGTTGTGGGTTTTTTTTTTTTCTGAACGGGCAGCTGCTGCAGGTAATCGGGCTAACTGAAGCTAAGGCTAGCGAGCTACGGTGGAGCTGGCTAAGCTAATTAGCTTAGCCAGCTCCACCGTAGCTCGCTAGCCTTAGCGTAGCTCGCTAGCCTTAGCTATCTTACAGCGTTATTCGCCATTAACACGCTTCAGTTTAAATAGTTTCACCACGCTGTAGTTAAGTATTATAATAAGACCGCGCTTCGCCGAGAGCCAGCTAGCTAAATTACTCACCGGGACTGAAAGAGCTCCCTTCGCGCTGCTCCACTCTACACCGGCTGCTTTCACTACTGCTGCTGAAGGCCCACCGCTCCACCTGTTTTACTGCCGCTGTTTTAAGACTGAGGGGCTTTTAATGAAAACAGTAAAGAGCAGCGCAGCGGACCTTCAGCACCAGAGTGAAAAAACACTAGATTATTTAACCCAACATTAATGATTGTTCCCCATAAATTACACCTCCTGCAAACTCCCTGAACATCCCGAAGAAAAGGGCGACCGTCTTGTTCTTACTGACTGAATCAGGGGAGACACGACCATTCAAAACTAGGTGTGGGGGTACGGTGCCCGAAATGTTAATATATATATATATATATATACATATTTTTTATATATATTTTTTACTAGCACTCTTATGTAATTCAGAGTAAGTATAATAATTAACTATGAACAGTTATATTAAAATAATATTGTTATATTAAATCTCAGACATCCTCCCCCCATCCATCCCCCCCCGTCCATTGACTTTGGTTTCTTCCAAAAGTCTTCCAAAAGTCACAGCTGATGAGATGATGGATGGTGCATTAGTATAGCTTGTCTAACCCATTTCTTAACGTTGGAAATTGAACAGCACACTTAATTTTCTCTCAGCTCAATGAAAGGCAGCTCAACTATTAGTCTGCTGTATTTTAGATGTGTTATTTTGAGATTATTTATTGCTAACGTTTATTCAAACAACATTTATGTTTTGTTCTATTTAAATTTATATATAAAATTATGCTTAACATTATAATGTTTAAAGCAACTGATATATAAAGATAGTGAGACAAATAAAGCAGGGCTAACATTACTGGCTTTTAGTATCCTAGTCTTTCAATACTTTATAGTTCAACTGTTGTTGTTTTTTTTTATTTTTACCTATGTCTGGATAACTTTTACAAGAAGAGTGTTTATAATTGGGCAAAAAAGGCTGTAAAACATTAGGAAAATAAAAAAACAGAGTCAAACCAAGCACTGAAATGTGAGTGTATCATAAAAGGTATATTATTATTCCATTTTTTTTGGTACAAAATAAACATTAAGAAAAATAACCAAAACAGACCTCTTAAGTTAAGTATAAACTTAAGAACTTAAGAAAAAGCATTTTTGTGAATCCCCAGTTTAATATTTTCCCTCTGATTTTTGATACTGACAGCAGCAGATAGTGTATATCAATTCTAGAATTAAATTTTGTGTTTATACAGTTTGTGTTCTACACAATTACATAGTACATTATTTTATTTACTATTATAAAAGCTGCACATTTGAGATTTGATTTTAAGCCTTTTATATGAGAATGGCACTGACAGCGCTTCTGAAAAAGGTCACCTCTAAAACTGCTGATTCTAAAGAGTTTAGAGTTGCATGCCCACCTGTAAGACCAGACTTTTTACTTCTAAAAAAAACAAGTCACTAAGATCTATCCTTAAAAACAATTGCAGAAATTCAGCAACCCAGATCAGTTGTTAATTCAAAAAAGAGACAGACAAGTGTTACAGAGACATTAGTATTTATTTCAATACATGTGTACTACAAAAAAATGTTTCTGCACACATAACCATTGACCATTTCACAGTGGCAGCCTCGATTGCTTTATTTGATGTACACTCAAGCTTAAAGAGTAAGATTTACATTTTGGAAGCATAATATGCTAAACTGACACAAACATTTGTCTTCATTTAAAGACAAAAAAACATTTGACAAACAAATGCATAATATTGTGATGTATGCACGGCTGAGTAAAAAGCTCTTACAGTGAAGATGGGGGATGGACATAAAGTTGAGGTTATATAGCTATAGCTATAGCTTTAGGGGCACAATATGCCCGAATCCAATCCCTAAACATCACTCACCTTTTATAAGTGTGTGAAAACCTACATTAGAGCAAAGATTTAGACCTTGTGCAGGGCTTAAGGGTTTTAGTTGAGATACACAAGCAAGTGTCGTCTGCTACATAAGTGCAGGGTCACTGAAAGACACGGTCACACCAAAGTCCTCCTTGTAGATGTCCCAGGTTTTGGACTTACGTGGGTTGTCCAGTTCCTCCCTTGACAGATAGAGCCTGTTTTGGGACCAAAGCATTATAGATTGCATTCAAGCAGCAGTCCATATGATTTTTCCTTTTACATTGAAAGCAGTAATGTTTACTAAACTGAGAGGGGACAAAATATCAAAATATTCTAATTAATGAATTAAGTGGCCTGGCATTTTTATATATAAAATCTAAAACCAGAGTGGTCTGGTAGGTAAACAAAGCCAGTGTCTGCTTCTGAGGACAATGGACAGCAAAAACCTCACCTGTTGTTCTCCACAAATGAAGTGTTGAACCAGAAATAGAAAGGATAGTCCTCATACCCCTTTGGAAGACCCTGGGCATAGAGAACAATAGAGAAAAAACATTTTGCCAAACAACTGGAAAAAACGATGTCCATAAAATCATTCTTACGTTACAATAGATTGGGAACTTACAGCCCTGGATTCAAACATGACCTTAACATCACCACAAACCACTGGCCCTTCCTGAAAGCTGATCACCACGGCATTGTTTTCAGTATCTGGGAACAGCTGGTAAAATATGAGAACACAGTATATGAGCGAACAGTAAAATAAACACAAAGGAACATAAGACAAACATCTGAAAGACCTTTCCCAACAATTACAATGTGATTTATGTTTTAGTGGGCTGCCACTGTCTTTAAAGGTTCAATATTATGAGCTTATTGAATATTTAAAAGTTGTTCTTTAGTACATATTTAAAATATGATTTGGGGTTAAGATGATACCGATTCACAAACGCTTTCACTAGTGTATGTATGTACAAAATCTTTTAATAGTGTATGTAAGGCTGTTTTTTCACACTATAGTTTGTTTGCTCTGGTCCAAGTCAGGTAATTCTTGGACCAGATTCTCTTGGAGCATTTCCCTCATTGTTTGTTGTTTTAACAGAGGATAAAATTCAAGCTCACCAAAATGAGTCACAACAATCTTTGTAATCTCTTTGGTTGTTGGTCAGAGCTGTCTTGGCTGGGAGCAAGAAAGTAAACCGATTTCTGTGCAGTTTAACATGGAACAACAGCAGAGGTGGCATGTGTTCATTTGACTGACTCCACATCTTAAAACTGAGTATGCTTGACAGATGGGTTGGATCAAGGTCAGATCATGTTCTCATCACAAACCAACCAATTCAGAGTTCAGACCAACAGTTCTCAGCAGTCTCATTGCAGTTGTGATTACTGTACTCATCCATGTCCAAACAAACAGCACTACACGTAAATATGAACAGTTTATTTTGACAAATAAAAAAAGTAGGTGTGAAATCACCCTAAACTACTAAATCATTTAGGGGTTGTGGGATTAGCCCACTTCACATGTCTGTTCTGGATGTGCCATATAGCTCTGGTTTTAATTAGGAAACCACTGTGTTTAAGGTTCACAGTTTTTCACTTTTTTGTACTGAAACTACTCTCGTCATTTGACTATGAGGAAGTAAATACAGTTTTATACTGTAGAAAACCTTTAAAAGTTAGCTTACCCTACAGTTCGTCTGCGTGGCACAGACACACTGGAACACCTGCTCTCTTTTCACTATGATCCGCACCTTCAGATCACTGCCATTGCCCTTTCCCACACCTGCACAACAAACACAGCAATGCCCAGGAGCATTAAATTACATAACCAATACACATAACAGTGCAGTCACTCTGAAAGGAGCAGACTGACTGCAGATTTTAATTGGAACTACACAGGAAACAGCCCCTAAACATACACTGCCCCCCAAAAGTACTTGATAAGTCAGTCTCATTTCTTTATTTCTGCTTTAGACTGAAAACAAATTGGGTTTGACATTAAAAGATGAATAGGAGACAAAAGGTCAACAATTCAGCTTTTGTCCGAACTTACCAATTTGTCTTCAATATTCACCTTTAAATTATATTTTTGTTACACCAAAATGTTTTCACTAGAGCAGAAGAAAAAAAAAATCAATTGGCCTCAGTGTTTCAATACTTTTGTAGGAGAGTGCAGACATACAGCTCTGGGAAAAAAAGAAACCACTTAAAAATCTCATTGAAAACCTCTGGAATATAATCAAGAGGAAGATGGATAATCTCAAGCCATCAAACCAAACTGAACTGAACTGCTTGAATTTTTGCACCAGGAATGGCATAAACTTATCCAAAAGCAGTGTGTAAGACTGGTGGAGGAGAACATGCCAAGATGCATGAAAACCATTTTTTTCCCCAGAGCTGTATGTTTAACTACTTGGTCTCAGTCTTCAACTGAGCACAGCAGAAACTAAAGGAGCAGTTCTGACACACTGAATATATACATACACATTCACCTCACCTCAGGAGAAATACAGTACCTGCGCACTCTCAAACTAAACGCTGTCAATCAACCATGTACACACCATCGTACCCGTGAAAAAAAAACCTCCTCAGCTAAAATGAATAAGTGAATCCAGTTTGGATATGGCTTTAGACATTCAGCTGAACAACTATGGTGATGGGTTAACCTAAAAATCAAATCAAATACATATAGAAAACATTGATGATGTCTTTAAATCAGTGAAAACCTCAGCATCACCTTTGCCTCCTTTGCAGTGGATGGCAATGACATTCCCTCAAACTGGCAGTGTAGTTCAACATGTCACTGAGAACACAATAACACAAAGTTCAATATGTGAATAAGAGCTTAGGTTCTCTGCCCAAACCCAACCCAAGGTCTGACCTGGCTCGAGATTTCCCACCACTTTCCTCAGGTTCCTCGGGCTAAAGAAAATAATATAGTTATAAGTTATTTTCATTTTATATAAAGCTATGAATCAAAATATAGCAGAAACAAATCAAACTGTTTTTAAAAAAAAGTTGCACAAGTGCAAAGTGCACACTGTCCATATTACACACTTCACCTGCCGCTGCGCTTTCCTCCAAATGTGCTGGCTGCTTGGCAATGCTGCATCAGCAGCAGCTCGAAAAGAAGCGGTGGCTGACTTCACATGTATCGGAGAAAGAGTGTGCTAGACTTCATCCTCCTGGTGTGTTGGGGCATTACTAGTGATAGGGGGAGTCCTAACGAGTGGGTTGGCTGTGTAAATTGGGGAGAAAATGGGGAAAAAAAATATAAATAAAATTATAAAAGAATTTATTTTCTTTTCTTAAACCATGTTATATTATACTAGATTAGAGGAAAGTCATTCAGACATTGTTGTAGCCTAATGTTTAGGCCTTTGGATCATTGTTTGCATTGTTCATGTTATAATCTTTTGGAGATCTGTTCCTAATAATTAATAATATTTTTCTTAAATAATAGGTCTCATTCATTCTTCACTCATTCTAAACAGAACGAAAATGTTTTTTAAAAGCTCAGTTTTAATGCTCTACTTACTCAAAAAAGGTCAGGTTTAATTCGGGCTTTGGCTCAAAATGACAGTGTATGGGGCAGGATGGGTCGAGCTCTAATGTGAATCCTTATACTGCATTCCATCTGAAGTAGGAAATCAGAACTGGAAATTTCCAAGTTCTAAGTAGAACATTTCAACTGGAATAAACCCACAAGTTCAGAACGCAAGATGGCTGCACCAAACATCAACAGCAGTAAAAGCAGTAGTATTTTACGTTTCATTAGCACGTCTAGCTGTTCATGTTTCCATTGTGTGTGTGAATGTGCGTCTGGTATCGCTGACAATGCAAAAAATGATAACCTGGGACATATAATGTGGGACATTTTTTGGTTACATTTGCTATAAAACACTGGTACATGATTAATAATTAAGTTGTAGTAAACATGAAAGTCTTTAGCTTATTTTATAATTCCCTCTGGAAAAAAAGAAAACAAGGGTAAAATATGTATACACATGTAGATTACAAATAGTGTTAACCTATAAATTTAAATTATTTTCTGTGCCTTTTCTATGCTTTCGCAGCACATTTTAATGACCATAGCGTGATTAAAACATCAGAGTAGACAGGAATGTATATCAAAACTTATTATAGTAGGCCTATATTTACATTAAATATATTTAAATAATTAAAAAAAAACATTTATTTAAGCAATGCTAAGACACAATCTTCAATAATAAAATGTGTCAAATTCTGAGCGCTCCATAATGTAGGGCTAAATTACTTCACTCTGCACGGATGTATTAATCAGCTCAGGCCCATTTCAAACACTGATAAACATTTCTAATGTTTAACCTGTAAACAGTATTTCACACTTTCATAAAACATGATATAGAATCTTCTGTTTAAAACTTTGAACAGAATCAATTTTTAAATAAACTAATTTGGCATATATCTGGCTGTCATGGAATATGTTTAGGTTGTGTCTATATTGTGTAGATTCTTTATTTTTTAACAGCTTTTAAATGCATCTGTTTAAATGTTGCCTTCTTGTCACCATTACTTGCATATATAACCAATATGCTTCCCAAAGAGTGGAAGAGAGCAAGAGCTTAATTACAGCCTAAACACCTAGATTTTTCTCTGTGAATTTACAGTTATATTCCATCTGAAACTCCAATCAAGTTATCAAATTATTTTTTAAATAGCTTTTCTCAGTCGATAAACAGTGTCGATAAACGGAGTCGATAAACAGAGTCAATAAATGGAAACACAAAGATCACAAAGAGTAAATTTGACTTTGACTTTGTTTTTTTTTTTGTTTTTTTCCAAAACTTATCCAGGCCTGAAAATGACTATTTTCAAGTTCCTTGACTTTTCCAGGTTTTTCATGACCCTGTTCCACAGTGCTTCATATACACCTCAATAATAGCTAGTTATGTACAGGTGCAAGTTTCACTTATAGGGTAAGACATTTTTTCGACATATTTTGTACAGTTATTTTAACAGAACGTTGTCGACTCAGGTGTGAAGTTATTCCCAGCTCCAACATCCAACATAAAAGCTAAATGGAACACAACGTTAACGGCAGAAGAAGCATTTGAGTAAAGTGCTGCTCATTACTTACTCTAATGACGGTACGTTATGGTCGTCAATCATCACTCGTTGCACTCTGTAATGGAAGAACAGTGGATCGTAGCCTTTTTGACCTGAAACAAGACCAAAGCTATGCTCAGCACCACTCATTTATTGAGTGTCTCCAGCAATATAATATAATATTATATGATCTAACTTACTGCAGAGATTGTAAACTCTGTAATGATCGGGATGCTTTGTGTCCAGAAATATGGCAGCTTCCTAAATACAGCAAATTGTAACATTGTTACATAAAAATCTGTTTAAATCAATAATTCAGCTAAAATAATTGCCTTCTACAGACTTTTCAGTTTTATTTTATTTTCTTAATTGTTAAGCTTACTTTTATGGGATTTCTGTAGAGTGCCTGCTTTCCAGGTGAGGGAAAAGACATGGCAACAAACATTATTAACTATTGGATCCCAAACCATAAGCAGAAAATCTAGATTCAAATAAGATTACATAATTAGGTAAAGCATCCCAACCTGTGACATAGGTGAGATCCAAATCAAAAAACCGCCTTTTGTTCTCAGATACCTGCAAGATTCACAAATGCCACAAATCAGCATACAAACAGTAACTTGGGTGTATTTTAAAAGGTTTTGATGGATTTTAATAATTTTCCAACCTATTTCTAAATACATCAAAATGTTTAATTTTTTTATTTAATTCTCTCTGAATCATGATGAAATAATCAAACTGTAATTAAGTTTAACATTTCATTAGAATCTATATGAATAATTGATATAATTTAATTAAAATAAAAGAATGATGGCCAGCACCCATTTAGATCCTCACCTTTCTTGTAGTGACCTTCTCCAGATCTTTCTTCTGAGAGGCCAGACGAAAGACACGCACCAGGATAACTATCCTCAAAGCCCTCAGGAAGCTCACCACCCTGTTAATGATAGAGAAAATCACATGAATAGCTAAGAAAGAACAACATGTAGATGAATAGTTTACCACATCATCTGAACACAGCATTTGTTCTTTGCACTGTATGATAATTTAATGATGAATGGACTAATCTGCGTCATGAAGTAGCTCCGTAAGTTAGCAAACTAACTTACATAGCTAAGCTGTTTTGGTTCTACTGTCCCCAAACGCCCCATAAACTCGAGCCACGAGACTCATATAGCTTTCATTGCTCATATAGCTTTCCTGCTATCACTAAAGATTAATAAGATAAATACACGTTAGCCCTGTAAATCCACCTAACGTGCAAATGATCTTAACGCCAGCACGAACGAGTAACGGATTAGTAAACACGCAGGTAACCCTCGCTGTTTCTGAAAGAAAACTTCTCCTCTGTCTCTGTTTATACAGCGATGGTTTGGGTTTAAAGCTGGGTTTGTTGTGCTGGATATTTGCTGCAATATTATGAACTGAGATCAACCAGTGCTAACCAGTGACTTTAAAAAACAAATAAACACAGCTGTTACTGGACTGAAGGGGTTTTAAATATATTGTAGCGTCCGCCTGGACTCTGAAGAAGGACCGAGTAGGCAGTTTAAGTCGCTTTATTGACTTAACTTAGAACACAGGTTGCTGTAGGCCGAAACCACGCCGAAAAATGAGTGTTGTGTCGTTCATGAACGATTCGTTCGAATGAACGAATCATTTGAGTGAACGAACTGAATCCAATCACTTCCCCAGCTGATTCGTTAATTTCTCAGTTCAGTAGTTAAGCTCAGCAGCGACCCCACAGGCCGGCAGGGGAACTGCTGTGTGGTCTGTGAATCACTGAATCACCGGCGAATCTGGTGGCGGAGACTCTAATTGCGAGGAAACTTGCTCAATGCTCAGTGATTCCTTCACTCACTGAACTGTTACCAGGGCTGGTGCTCTCGTTCACTCAGTGATTCGGTCACTCACTGAACTGTTATCAGGGCTGGCGCTCTCGAGAAAGAAAAACAAAGTTGAGGCCTGGTAATAGTAATAATAACGTATATTGTTATCGTGGTTATTTTTTTATAATATTATTACTATTAGTAATAATAGTTGTATAACAAGCATATTCATAACCAATAGACAAAGTTTCTGAAGTAAAGGGCATAAGGCCACCGTTATCATGATGATCCTGTTTGGATTTAATTTGTTCTGCACCCACTACAGTGAGCGTATGGATGTGTCTTTGTTTTATTTATATGTATTTATTTTAGTTTCTTGACCTTTTGTGTTGCACTACAGTTACGCTATTTATTTTCAATTTGATTGCACATTGAAGTTGATACTTTCTTCTGAATGTAATTTTTTTATGTTAATTTTGCTCTTAATGTAATATCTATGTTGCAGAAGTTCATACTTATTTTTTGTATTATGTTATTTGTAATGTGATTTATATATATATATCGTATAATAAACCCAACATTTAGTTACATATTTCAATATTTGTTATTTATATATATTTTTACAACACTTGTAAAAAAAAAAACGGGAGACCTTTCCGTCTCCCATCTTTTTAGTAAACTTATTCTAATGGATCAGTTCATCTAAAACAGCTGTTATGCCCATCACTACGAAAAATAACAAAAGGCTAGTGCTAACTGGTTAACTCTAGCTCTCACTCTCAGCACACACTCACGGGCAGCTCTTCTCTCTCTCTCTCTCTCTCTCTCTCTCTCCCTTCACACACACACGCGCGTGCTTTCCTGCTCTGCCCCTCCCCCTACCCCAATCACAAGCCCAGCACAGAACAGAACAGTGAATTCACAGTGAACAGAATATAAAAGCAGCTTCGCTACAATATAGCTAATTGTTAAGAATTTAAAGATTAGGCTCCTGAAAGCCAGTAATGTTGACCCTGCTAAAAAGTCCAGCTCAAAATCAGAAGAAAACATTCCCTATACTCCCTATATTTAACGATATAGCATCCCAGTATAAAGTACGTTTTTTCTGCTTTTGAGATGGATTATTTAGTAGAGAGTGTAAATCTGTACTGCAGTAAAAGTGTGTAGTTTCATAAACTTGGCTCGACCTAAATTTGGCTCACTATCTTTATAGGTCAGTTGCTTTAAAACAAAGTAATGTTAGCATAATGTAATGGAAGTGTGACTATTTTCACCGGGTAAAAGAAGCTTTTTTTTTAACACAGGGGGACTAATTTCATCCCTTAATTTAAAACTTCACAGTGCAGTTTACACTAAACAAATCTGCCAATCGGGTAAGCAAAATTTTCTTAGTAAGATTTCTTACAAAAAAGCAATGGCAAAGTCTCAAAATGAGTGAAGTAACACCTAAATCAAGCAAAAAAAGTCACTGTTTATGGACACAAGAATCAGAATAACTTGATTGCTGCTTAATTGTGCTTAATTTAAGGTCAAATTACTTAAAATAAGGTACAAATTCTAAGTAAGAATGATTAAGATAATTATCCCTAAAATAAGCAAAATAATCTAACACTTACACCATGCTTAGTAAGACAAAAAGTCTTATCAGAGAAGAAAATAAGATTTATTGCCTTAAATTTAGATAATTTCACTTGCTAAGATTTAGTTTTTTGCAATGTAATGACTGTGAACAACTTATTACAATATAGATAACTAACTACCTATGTAGTTATGTATGCATTAGTATGGTACCTAAGCTGTCAGTCCTCTGCTATTCTGAGCACTTCAGAATAAAGATGAATCATATTTGTCAGCAAGTTCTTAGATTTTAAAATGCTATTTTATTATATACACACACACACACACACACACACACACATATATCATATACATATATATAATGAGAGTACACCAATTTAGCTGTGAGTAAAGGAGAGATTCTAGTTGAGAAACTGTTAAAATGAAATGTAGTTTTAAGAATGTCAATTAGCAGTATTGCCATTTTATCTCAGTTTTAGTTGTCTTTCATTTTTGCATCATCTGAACCTGGGAGTTGTTCTTTAAATTGTCAATATGTCCATACATACACCTTGTTTTAAATAGCTTGTGCTTAATTTAAATGAAACAAAACTTAAAAGCTGGTGTTTTAATAAATATTAGCAATAAATAATACACATCTAAAACAGTAAAAACATAAATGTAATACATACTTTTTATTTGACTAGACTAGGCTAAAATGTTTTGTTGACTAAATGACTAAAGTGTGACAAACAAAAGACTAAAACTAAATTAAAGTCACCTGTCAGAATGAATGCTGGACTGTATCTGTACTTAATTTTAAATACTTGTCATTCTTAATTCTCTGTTCTGAACATTTTCATCCAGGCTTGCTTGTTTAAAAAAAATAGTTGTTTTACTAATTCTATTATTTCATCATTATAGTGTGTATCCTGCAGTAAAGTTATTTATTTCGTTACTTTTTTGACATTTCTAGTTTAGTGCATTAATTACAAATACAGGCAGTGTATAAAATGGTATGAGAGAAGTGCTGAATCAGGGGTTTGCCCAGGATCCCATACAAGCTAAAAGCAGTGTATGTTAATGAGACAAATGTATGAAATATGGAGAACTGTAGATCTTCTTATTTGGATAAACTATTAAAGGAATACAGTAACTATGTGAAAGTAAATCTACAGATCTTTCTCTTCTGTAAATTCAGGCCCAGTCCCCGAAGACCCAGCATCTTCAGTGTCCTGGAGCTCAAGCAGCAGCACTTGCCACTCCACCGTCTCCATCCCCACCCGAAAGAGGAAGATCAGCAGAAGGAGGCTTCCAGGATGTAAAGAGGAGGAGAGGAGAGGGAGAGCAGATCAAAGCTTTGTAAATTGCTTTCTAAATAAGTGTTTTTTTTTTCATTGTTATTGCTTGTGTCTGTGTTTTCTATTTATTTGTTACAAAAAATGTAAATGTGGGTTTGAGGGCCTGATTTAAGTGTCTCCCTATTTCTTCCTTTTTTTCTTCTTTCTTTTCCCTTTTCCCCAAGATCTCATGACCTCTCGCCACAGAAATAACTTTCTGGTCTCAAAAAATTAAACAGGCACAGTAACATATTTTGATAGTTCGAGGTGCTACACATTTGGTACCTACAGCACATGTGAACCTACAGAAACTCCATGCACAAACAATAAAATAATCCCTGTCAATCATCTTGCATTACTGTTACAGAAACTAAACATCCACAGGGTCTAAAAGTCTAACATTGGAAACTGAAAATACTGGTAGTGCCCTATGATAGTGAATATTAAAGTTGCAATAAAAGAGCAATACATAGAACAATAAAAAACAAAGAAAACTAAAATTATTGTTAAAAGTTTTTTTATCCAATAGCTTTTATAAATACATTTTATTGAATGAGAAGATACATTATTCAGAACATTATTCAGTGGGAAGAAAAGATAGATAAATTTGTGTAATTTATTAACAAAGGAAGAAAATCTACAAAAAAAAAAACACTAAATATTTAAACACTAAAATATAGCAATATGAAAAGAGAGTTATCTGACAAGTATTTGATTAACTGCTACATTATTTCTGTAAAGACCAGACATTTCTGCTTTGAGAGAAAAAAAAAACATTTTACTCTTACTTTCAGTTGAGACAGTAATTCTTTTAGGGATGAGCCTGGTGTCAATCTCCTCATAGACAGGCTCAGCTGAAGTCTTCCTCCTCTTAGAGATCACTGTGAGAGAGACAGAGAGAAACATGGAGTCAGTTCAGTAGAAGAGAAGACTGATGACAGATTGAAGTACTAATGATGATTAGAGAAAGTACAGAAAGTGGATTGTAGATGATCTCTGAATCCCCCTACCTCTCCTGAGCACTCTGTTCTGATAAAACAGCACAACCAGAAGCACTAAGGCCAGGAAGAGCACATATCCCAGAACCAGGAGAGACACTGGATAGATGGAGGGAACAGCTGGTGGAGGAGTTTGTGGAAGTATGATTCTTCTTGTCTGTGGTTGAGAATCTAAAAAACAAATATACAAAATGTATAGACAATTTATACATGAACACAGTCCTTTTATTGGATGTGAATAATTTTGTGATGAATATTATGGAAGATGACATATGAAATGTCTATAAACACAGAATGATCTAGACAGACTGGTGCAAAGCACATACAGACTCTCACTATTGTTACTTTCTATCCTTCCCAAAAACATTACAATTATTAAATGATGGAAACCAAATGTGTGTGACCAACATTATGATCAACAATAGTTACCGAAGTTGCTATCAAGCTTGTTTACAATGGAGAAAAGTGGTCCCTGACCTTGCAAGACAAAATGTCCCATCTGTCCTCTTTTATTATTTAAAGGCAAAGTATGATACAGGAAGCCTAGTGAGTGAGCATAAAATAACAATGTGATGTAAGTATTTTTGTCAAGCATGTGTAAAGTTTCTGTAACAGTTAGGAGGCAAATATATTCAGTTGTGTCTGTTCCTCTGACCTCCACAAGTGACTCCAGCACTGTGGGAGCAGTCAGTGTGGTTCTTCAGGGAATGAGGACAGTCCCACAGGTGAATCTCATTCCCTCTACACTTCACTCTGTTCATCCAGATAGTTCCTCCACCAGAACCATCAGCAGCTCTTCTATTAGCACTCAGCGCCGGCCCACAACCCAGCTGCCTGCAGACCACCTGAGCATCCCTGATGTCCCAGAGGTCACCACATACAGACCCCCATGTTTTATTATGACACACCTGCAGCCATCCAGTACAGCTTCCTACTCCTCCCCTCAGCCTCAGAGGAATGTGCTCTACAAACACACCACAGAGGGAAAAAAATGATTATCCATCAAAGTCTTACAAACATTTACAACAGTCGTATATACTGTATGATGAAATATGTTCTTATAGAGATGTGGTAAACCACAAAAAAGCATTGTAAGATGAAAAATATATACAAGCAGAAGAGAGCAGGAGAAAAAAAAACAGAAGTAGCCATAGTTAAAAAAAAAGCACTTACCTTGTTTTACCGTTTTAGCTGAAACAGTTGATTTTTTTAAACTAATATTTTTTTAAAATAAGATATTGCTTCTAATAGAGTGTAGTTTGTCTGTCTTCAGCAAGCTGTCTGTTACACCTGTTATTTCCACCACTAGGGCTGTGCCATATCGTATCAAACGCAAAAAACGATACTATACCCTGAAATATCGTGCCATATCACCCACCCCTAATTACCACTGCAGGGCACCACCGGGGTTGCTGTTTTTATCTGTCCAATATTATTCATTTTACTTTATTATTAATTATATAGATTATATAGAGTGCATTAATAGTATCATGACTTTCTTGATCACTGATGTCTGTTACCATCTGATAAAAAGTCTTGTATTTTTTTATATCGTAGTTTGGGGGGGTGCCATATCATATGCAAAAACAGAATTTAATTTTTATTTTGTTTCAGTAGTGTATTTTTAAAATAATATCTTTAATTCAGTGTTTTGTCATATCACCAAGAGTACTGTTATCGCGATAAATGCCATGAAACATCGTGATATTGTTTTAGGGCCATATTACCCACCCCCATCCACCACACCTGTCCTGTCTACACCTGAATTCCTCAGACTTACATAGACACTCTGATGGACTCCATTACCCAGAATCCCTCTCTAAACCTTTGTTAAAAATATCACTGTAGAAGTGTTATCTAAAATATGTTAAAGTGCAAAAAAATATGCAAACTACAAATAAAACAGTGCGAGCAAAGACAAGAATTGCTTATTAGTGAAAGCATGCTGGCAGAACATGCAGTCAAAAAGAAAGAAAATGTAGTTTATCAAAGACATGATCATTTTGATAATGATAAGTTTTCTTACTTGAGCACGGTCTCTCATGAGGAGATGAATCACACAGCCAATTTGTCAAATCTAGTGTATTTCCATTCTCTGTGGTAGGACAAAAAAAATCAAATATTATGAAATTCCAATTACAAACTACATTAGTTCTAGCATTCTTTAAAGTCTTTAACACCTCATCATATCTGCCTACCTGAGCAGGTAATGCAAGCAACCTCATTGCGATTATCACACCTGTTCTCCCCCCAGGAAGAAGATGGACAGTGCCACCGAGTGGAGTCATGTTTCCTACATTTTACATTATCCAGCCAGTTAGGAGCTGATTCCACTCTTGCTTTAGACCAAGACTCACTGCCAGTTCTTCCACAGTTCAGCTCTCGACAGATCAATTTTGCCGTTTCATCAGTCATCCCATTTACACACACATTCCCCCAGGTTCCATTATAGTACACCTCCAGATTCCCCTCACAGCCCTCAGTCAGTCTGATCTCTTTATACTCTGGCGGGAGAAAGATAGCTAGCTAGTTATGCATATTGATTTAAACGTGCAAAAGTTTCTTCTTTAATTATTCAAAATGTACCTCCAGTTGTACATAGATAGGGCATTGGTACTTGATTACAAGATCATTACAAACTGAGCAATTCAAGATACGAAGTACCTGAGCACACGACTCCTACATCATCCTTGTGTCCACATTCATCCTCTCCACACAGCTGATATCTGCAGTTCCACAGAGACGCCTCGTTCCCCTCACACTCCACCTCATTCAGCCATATGGGTCCAGTTCCAGATCCAAACCGGGCTGGTACTGGTACTGGAGCACTGAGGGCGACTCCACACTGCAGCTGTCTGCAGACCACCTGCGCATCCTCAATATCCCACAATTCATCACTCACTGTCCCCCATGATCCACTGTGGAAAACCTCCAGCCTTCCAGCACAGTCTCCCCCAGAACCAACCAGCCTGATGGAGCTGTGGACTGTGTTAGATGTACCTAAAATTTACACAAATACAAAAGATGTTTTCAAACTCCTTTCACAAGATATGTGTTGTGTATATGTACTCATATTTGCCAAATAATTATTCTCAAATGTTCGAAAATATGGATAATAGAGGCACTTTTGCATGTTATCATACATACAAATAAAATTATACATTTATTAACTGTGCAATGCTTACCAGAGCAGGTGATGTCGAGCTGTACTGTGGAGCTGCAGTTAACTGCTTGTGAGCTGCTGCAGTTCCTCAGATGAGCTTCACTCCCAGAGCAGTTGAAACCCGTCACACGCATGTAGCTGTGTTCAGGACTGGATGAAGAGGAGCTGGAGATGTTGAGTACAGAACCACAGCCCAGCTGTCTGCAGACCACAGAGGCCTCAGACTCACTCCAGGAGTCCAGCAGAACTCTCCTCCAGTCCTGCCTGCCTCTACCTCCCCCTCACACTCCATCCCTCCAGACAACCGCACTCCTCCCTCATGAGACGCCAGAGAAGAACCTGAAGAGAAAAAAATATATTACTTGGCTTAAAATGAGGGAGTAATAAACTTTCAGTTATTTATTATACTGCAACTGTAAGATCTCACCACTACAGATAACTCCAGCATCCTGTTCATGAGAGCATGCAGTTCGACTCCATGATGAAATGGGACATTTTAACAGGTGTGTTTCGTTTCCCTGACAATCAAACACATCAGCCCAGATCCGGCCACTCCCCTCCCCAAACCAGTCTGACCCCAACACAGCCACAGAACTCCCCCACTTCAGCTGAGCACAGAGGACACTGGCAGCTCTCATATCCCAGCTTACATCACACACTGTACCCCACTCACTGAGGTACTGGAGCTCCACTCGACCAGAACAGGAGTCTGAGCCGTTCATCAGCCGAGCCTGAGTGTGACCTGAATTTACAGAGGAAAAACAGTAGGCAACAATAATACAATACAATAATAAAAACAAAAATACAGTAATTACAAACTAATTGCTCACAGTTTAGTACTAATCTAAATCTTTTACAAACATACTTCATCATACCAGAGCATCTTAGTCCCACATCCTTGTTGTGAGAGCAGTTGGGTTTCAAGGAAGGAGATGTCTGGCAGAGGTACATATGAGATTCGTTTCCTCTACACTGAAGCTCCTCTGACCACATCTGACCCTCTGCTCTACCAAAAGCAGCTGCTCCCAGAACCTCCACAGGAGAACCACAGCCCAGCTCCCAGCTGCACACAACCTCTGCATCCTGCTGGTTAAAGTCAGCATCACACACTGGAAGCCAAGAATTCCGATGAAGCTTCTCTACACTCCCAGAGCATGCGTGAGGACCACCAACAAGTCTTCGCTTGTCACCTACAGTATAGTATTTGTGTACATTGATCATCAAAAAACACTGCACCCAGAAGAAAGCATCAGATTACAAGGCTAGTCAGAAGAAAGATGTGCTATGCCATGGCTAAACACATTGACAGGTCAATCAACTAATCCACTAAAAAGTGCTGGATACTGTTGGACCCACGATCAGCACTCTACCACATCGCAAAATCACATTAGTGAAAGCACATTAGGAATGCCACACATCTGATATGTCGCATTACACACTGTAGGTGTAGTTCCTTAAATATTACTCATCTTAGTCTAAATGAAATAATTTATTATTCCTCACACTGCCTGTAAATCAATGGTAGACATTAAAAAAAAAAAAAAAACATACTTGTAGTTTTAGAAAAAAAAATAAGACTGTAAGTTTCTTTTAAAATGGTCACCAAAAACAATTCAACATAGTCAAAGTCTAAACATTTTTTCATATGTATAAAACTTTTTGCTTTTTGACTTCTCTGCAGCACTCCTTGTAAACTTAAAAAGTCTGGTTTGCCCTCAAGGACATAAATGACAAATCAAATTAAAGGTTTCTTAATGTTTTAATGTCTTAATATCTTTTTTCATAATATTGTGCAATACAGAAATCAATCAAACTGGTGGATTTGTGTCTCCGTCACCTGTCTGTTATCTGAATTTGGTGGATGTGTGTTTTTGTCAGTGTTTTGTGTGAAATTGACAAAAGGAAGTGAAATACCTACCAGAACATGCCAGTCCCACATCATTATCATGGGAGCAGTTGTGTTTGAGTGAAGATGATTTTGGACAGAAGTGAATCTGTGATTCGCTGCCTCTACACTGAAGCTCCTCTAAACACACCTGACCCTCCCCTCTACCAAAAGCAGCTGCTCCCAGAACCTCCACAGGAGAACCACAGCCCAGCTCTCGACACACAACCTCTGCACCCTGCTGGTCAAAGTCAGCATCACACACTGTGATCCAGCTCTCTCCATGAAGAACCTCCACTCTCTCAGAGCAGCGAGATCTGCCCACCAATCTGACTTCTACAATGTGTTTATAAGAGCAAAGAGAACATGTACGTTAATATTAACACACAGCATTGGGAGGGCTGGGAGGTTAATTTGAATAGAAGGGAATTAAATAATATGGGGCAGTGATTTTTATATTTTGCACTTTTCATTAACTGAAATACAAGGATTTTAAATATATATATATATATATTATTTCTTAGTTGCTAATTCTAAACCAAAGCATTCAAAACCACCTCTGTAATAATCCATTTATTAAGTGTATGAAAGTGAATTTAGGTTCAGGCTTAAACTTTTCATGTTACAAAGAAGTTTTTTTACAGGGGTGTATATAAAACAACTAACAGTTGTTTAATTAATTCAGTACATTCCAACACAGGCCTCATCACATTTGTTTACATCTCTGTGTAATATGTTTTATTTTTTTGCATCTTACCTGCACAAACAGCACCAGCGTCTTCATCATGATTACATCTCTGTCTACCCCAATCATACGACCTACAGTTCTTCAGTGAAGACTCTGATCCAGCACAGTTAGCATATTCCACCCAGATCGGTCCTGATCCTGATCCAAAGCGAGCTCTCCGTGGTGCATCTATGGCTTCCCCACAGCCCAGCTCTCTACACACCACTGCAGCATCTCTCATATCCCAGTAATCATCACACACTGTTCCCCAATGTCCTCTATGAAGAACTTCCACTCTCCCAGCACAGCGGCTCCCACCATCCACCAACCTCACACTGTCTGTGTGGAGAAAAAAACAAACACACTGATAATCAGAGAATAATTACACTCAAATAATAATACTCAAACAAGGCTGAAATACATTTAAACCAAATCATGGACATCAAAAGCTCCCATTTAGAGATCATAAGAAATCAGTTCACTAATTTGTACTTCTATAGCAATACTAAAATGGGCTGACTGGATGATAGCAAAGTGTAAATCACATGAATGTAAGATCAAAAAGTAAATATATACTTTTCAATTAAATGCCACTTTCAGCATGTCTGGTTTGGTGGGGGATCAGTGATGGTCTGGGGAGGCCTGTGGATGCCCAGGCCTCTACAGGTTAGACAACAGTACCCTGCCTGCTCTTAGGTATTGAGATGAAATCCTTGAACCCATTAAGACCCTACGCTGGCGCAGTGAGTCCGTGGTTTCTCACGGTGCATGACAATCCCCGGCCCGATGTGGAGAAAGTAGTTAAGTTCTTCGAGGATAAAGGAATTTATACCATTCACTGCCTTTCCAACAACATCCTAACAGAAAAGGAGGCCAGTATACATACAGTCCACAAAGTTAGTTTAAATATGCTGTATATATTATATATATATATATATATTTTTTTTTTTTTACCAGTATATTATACTTACCAGATGTGACGAGAGTGACAGTGGTCAATAGAAAAATGAGTAGAACTCGGATGTCCATCTCTTGCACACACACTGCTCAACTCAGCAGCAGAACAAGCTTTACCTCTACTCAGCCAGATAAGACTCAAGAACCTGAGAGACAGAGAGAGAGAGAGAGAGATTCCCCACAGCCGCCAATCACACTCACTATGACCTTATTAGAAAGAGGAGAGGAAATTATCAAACATTTTCAGTGACAAATCAGAAGAAGCTTTTTTTTCATTTCGCCATATTTTTAAAAAGCATCAGCACTAATTAACACAGCTCCACCTCCTTGTGTCTGTGTCTGTGTGTGTGTGTCTATGGGCAAAGGAAGGTACAAAGTCAGCTACCTTCTGGAGACAAACTTCAGAGAGAGTAAACACACAAAATACAGCATTAAAGCTGCACCTGCAGACAGCAGAATCAAACACATATCATCCACCATGAAGATAAGTCACAGTTTCTTTTAACTACACATACAAACAACTTTTTTGTGTTTCTCATGCTTTTACAGAGTATATAAAACTAGTTTTAATCCTGATTACAGAAACTCTGATTAAGTGTGGGAATATTGTGGGTTCCCTGTGAACTACAGCAAGGCTGGTGAGCGATGGACCAAACAAAGACGGTTTGTCTGCCCTGTGAGGCGGGTGTAGGGTATGTTTGTGGAAATGCATCTAAGGATGCACCTACTACTCTACTGATCACAGCAGTTCCAATTACAAAATAAAAGTCCTGTTCTCTGGAGTATGCACTCGTGAGCCAAACTTACCAAGTTCGTTCTGACAAAGTACAAGAGTCCAAACTTGCTTAATCTATAATGAGAAACGGGCCGACTCTGGCGCTGCCAGGAACTTGTGAGCCCATGGGACCACGAGGGTGGTTGAGAAAACCTTTATTCTCTCTGTAATGATTAATTTATTTATCTAAAACAGTATGAAATGCATTAATTAACTGAAACATGTTGCTCAGTGTGCTTTTAAAAATGAAAAAAAAAAAAAGAAGACACATTCTTTATAGGTGTGAAAAAAAATCACACTTTATTATCATAATATAGAAAACCATAATAATGTATGCTGCACAGACATATATAGATATATTTTTGATTAAGGTGAAAAGCAAATATAATTTGCATGTTTACCATGTGTCCACAATAAATCGTACGTATTAAAATATCCAAACCTGTTGTAATGTGTGGGCTCTCTTCAGCAGGTATGATATCATCATAGACCTAAAAAATGCATTGCAGCACAGCAGCATCAGGATGATGGCAGCAAGACACTGTTACTCAAAGACTCAAACTTTTAAAATACTAAGGGGTTTTCAATGTATTGGTACTGTCGCCCTCTGCGATCAGAACTGGTTGACAAATCAAAGTGTGTCCCTTTAAAAAAAAAAAAAAAAAAAACTCCCACACACCAAAGGATATTAACTCACCTCAACATGCCTTTTGCAATACTGTAGTTACCCCTGGCCAATCCTAAAACCACTATTACAAACTGTACAGTAGGCAAGACATTGTTTTTAACTTGTGCCAGACATGGATATACTGGAGTAGTCAAAGATAAATTGAATTTAGCATTAGCATTACCCGCTAACCACGCTCACTATTTCCCCGTTCAGGGGTGAGTCTTATCGGCCTGAAGCCTGATGCTAACTGCTAAAACACTTCAGAACCCTACACATATTGCATGGAACTTTTTTCTATAAAACAAAATATATATATATGTTTTTTCTTCTGCATTAAAAATTCTAACACACATTCAGTATATGTCAACTTACCTGAGAGAAGCTCCTCATCTACGTCCTCATATCCTGAATGCTGATCTTCAGAGATTAAACTTCCTGTTAAAGGAGATCAGAACAGTCAGAATGCCAAAGTTCAATTATTTAATCAAAATCTACAGCAAAAAAATGTATTTGTAAGTCTGAAAATGAGATGAGACTTTAAGCCCAATCCCATTTCACCCCATGGCCCTACCACTTACCCCAACCATTCTTTGAGTGTAAAGGGTGAAATCATCCCCATAAGAATTGGGACAACACTTCATGCACCAGATACGTCATCAGAAGCACTAAGGTTCAGTAACCTAGCTAATTTTATGGCATTGTATGTCTTCAGAAAGGTTGGTGATTAAGGAACAATTGTCAATTTCTTAATTCCTGTTATGGGGAGCTTGGATTAGCTTTCATTTTATTTAATTGTTCTGTTCCGCCTTAAATGATGCAGCCTCTGCTGTCTCTTGCACCATTTAAGGTGAAATGGGAAAGTTGGCTAACAAACCCCATCCCTTTCCTCTGCTTTTTAACAGCAGTACAGGCCTGAATTGATAGTAACAGATATGTAATTCTTCCTATTATAGTCAGTGGAGTAACACATTATTTTGAACCTGTAAGATAAGGTAACAATGCTACAATTGATTTACTGCATGTAGTTTTTTCATTTATAGTCATTTAAACACTCAGAATTGCTATTTGATATCTGACCTTAGATCCACTTTACATACTGTGAGAAGACTGCCTTCAGTGAAACTCTCTACATATAATTTACCTCTTTTAGTATATCTGTTAGTGACACATTTATGGTTAATCTCTTCATAGACTGCCTCAAGCAGAGTCTTCCTCCTCGCCTTAGAAATCACTGTGAGAAAGAAAGAAAGAAACATGGAGTCAGTTCAGTAGAAGAGAAGACTGATGACAGATTGAAGGACTAATGATGATTATAGAAAGTACAGAAAGTGGATTTTAGATGATCTCTAAATCTCCCTACCTCTCCTGAGCACTCTGTTCTGATAAAACAGCACAACCAGAAGCACTAAGGCCAGGAAGAGCACAGATCCCAGAACCAGGAGAGACACTGGATAGATGTATGGAAAATTAGATGATGGATTATTTGAAGGAGGGACTGTCTTTTTCTCTGTTAGCTGTGCTGGTACTGAAAACACAGAATAAAAACACTGTTGAACACTGCATAGTGTTGTTTAAACTTAAAAAAAAAATCACAAAAAGGAACTAATTAAAAGAGTACCTGTGGTGTAAGTTGTAGTTGTTTCAGATGAAAAAGGTAATGTGACAAATGTCTGAAAGAAATATCATAAAAATGGTCAAGAAAAAGAGGTTACAGAAGGAGAAAGAGATTAGAGCAGCATTATTTAGATATGGTATTTATTGTTTTTGTGTTTATTGTCTTTGAAACAAAATAAGTATATGGCTGATATGGTAATATTGTAGGTATTTTCAAAAATATTGTTGCATTATTGTCTGCCAATGTTACTTAGTGTATTTATCAGTGTTGTGAGCCTAAATCAGCCATAATATAAATGCTATTCTCCCTTTTACAGGTCAGAGGAGCACAATAATAATAATATTGAACCTGACTGAAATACAGAGTACACTGCTTAACATAACCATAGTTATCTTAAGAGAAGTTAATACTGGATTAAAAAACGTTCTCGCACACCTGCACAGGTGACTCCAGCACTGTGGGAGCAGTCAGTGTGGATCTTCAGGGAATGAGGACAGTCCCACAGGTGAATCTCATCCCCTCTACACTTCACTCTGTTCATCCAGATAGTTCCTCCACCAGAACCATCAGCAGCTCTTCTATTAGCACTCAGCGCCGGCCCACAACCCAGCTGCCTGCAGACCACCTGAGCATCCCTGATGTCCCAGAGGTCAGCACATATAGACCCCCACTCAGCATTATGATACACCTCCAACCTCCCAGAACAGATTTCCTCTCCTCCTCTCAACCTAATAGGCATGTAATCTACATCACACATGAACAGACACATGAATAATATTACATTTTTATAACAAAACTACAGCAAACTGCATTAGTGTTTTTATTTAATCAGTTTTCACTCAAATCAAAGATCAACTGATGAAAAGGGAAGTTTAGAATTATTTGACAAAACAAGTTAGAATGTAGGCACGAACAAATCTGATTAATATGTATACTTATTCAAGTAGTGAATGGAGTGGTAGTCAAATATTCGTACTTGAGCACTGACCCTGGTTTGGAAATAAGAAGAATTTTTGAAGGTTTTCAAATGCAAGCTGTTTCTTCTCTCCTAGAAATGGAGACACATGCTATAAATACTACAAAAATCAAATCAATACTACTAAACTCATTACTAAAATAATGATCTCAGCAATAACAATTGAGAGTTTCAATTGAGCGGCAAACCCCCTCATTTCACACCAACGCACAGAATTAAAAGTCAGTCTGGTTGTGCTGATTTTCAAATAACACCAGGCATTCTAACAGGGCGCACAGGAAACTTCAAGCTGCACCAGACTGCTCTTTTTCTCTAACCCCACCGAACTATTCCAGCAATGACAAAAACATTTTTTTTTCGGACAGAACAGGCTCCTATTAGTAAATGTACACCATTATTGTAAGTCACTTTGGACAAAAGCATCTGCCAAATGTAATGTAATTCAATGTAATATATCTTATTATTTCACTGACAAATGTAATTTTTTCTGATACACTTTACACTTTTTATTAAAATGTGTTCCCAGCATGACCAGATGAGTGTAAAAAGCACAGCAAGGTGTAGCTTGTAGTCCCAAAAAATCTCAAGCAATCCTGCACACATACATTGCCATGAAGAAGTATTTGCCCCCTACAGATATACTGATATTTTTCTGATTATTAAAAAAAACTTTAACATCAGACAAAGATAACCCGAGTAAACATAAAAAAGCTCATTTTAAATGATCAGGAATAAAGGAATTTAAAGAATTTCTTGATTCTACAGGTCTGGCAGTAATCAGGCCTGGTTGAGTTAAGTGAAACTGAATACTCATCTATCCAAAAAGTGTAATTAATCACATTTTATTTTTTAGGGGGTGTTTGGTAATTTTTTTTCCCTTAATAAATAAAATGATTATTTAAAAATTATTTTATATTTACTCAGGTTGTATACACTTACACAGGGAAAGAGGATGAGGAAAAGTGAGGGTGATCCGGTCACCACAACACTTTCTTTCAACACAACTTTCCATGAAAAACTGTTTTACTCATGCTCATCTACTACAAAGAAAAACAACATACCGGAGCAGGTAATGTGAGTCACCTCACTGCTTCTATCACAATTGTTCTGACTCCAGGATGAAGATGGACAGTGAAACAGAGTAGAGTCATGTTTCCTACATTTTACATCATCCAGCCAGTAAGGAGCTGATTCCACTCGTGCTTTGGTAGCTCTCTCAGTCTTAAATCTTCCACAGTTCAGCTCCCGACAGATGAGACCCATTGTTTCTACATCCATCCCATTGTTACACACATTCCCCCAGGGTCCATTATAGAACACCTCCAGATTCCCCTCACAGCCCTCAGTCAGTCTGATCTCTTTATACTCTGATGAGAGAAAATGCTTTATGTTAGACCCTGGAGTTTTCATGTAGTTTAAAACAAACTTAATGAATCTACACTATTAGTTAAAAGTTTTAGAACACCCCCATTTTTTTGACATTTTTTTAAGCTCTCCAGCCCAGTTAATAACCTGAAATGGTACAAAATCCAGTGTGCTCAAATGGTACAAAAGTTAGCAGTGCCAGGGCCTTTAAACAGAAAAGGATCCCAAAAAAGTGTATATTGTAAAAAAAAAAAAAAAAAAAAAAAAAAACTGAATATATTTGTTTTAAAGAAAGCTTTGGAAATTTGTGCAAAAATAAGAATAAATTAAGTCTTAGTCTGTAGTAAAGTTAGAAGAGAATGTGTTACTGCACTCTACTGCTGACTTTGTAGTAAACTGCACTTTTATCATAATACCTAAAAAAAGACACCAAAATACAGATTAATTTGAAACAATTTAGTTTGCCCTTTAGATACATTCTGACACATTAAAAAAAACAAGAAAAAAAAAAAGGTACAGGAAGAGGTCTGGCTGACCCACATGGCAACAACTTTAGATTGGTTTAACAAGTCTTATTTTAACAGTTTAACTAAGTCTCACTTTCAGCACTGAAGAGAAAATTTAGAGGTCTGACAGGTGAAGTGTTCAATGTAAGAACACCAGCAATCAGCACACTGTACCTGAGCAGACGACTCCTACATCATCCTTGTGTCCACATTCATCCTCTCCACACAGCTGATATCTGCAGTTCCACAGAGACGCCTCGTTCCCCTCACACTCCACCTCATTCAGCCATATGGGTCCAGTTCCAGATCCAAACCGGGCTGGTACTGGTACTGGAGCACTGAGGGCGACTGCACACTGCAGCTGTCTGCAGACCACCTGCGCATCCTCAATATCCCACAATTCATCACTCACTGTCCCCCATGATCCACTGTGGAAAACCTCCAGCCTTCCAGCACAGTCTCCCCCAGAACCAACCAGCCTGATGAAGCTGTAGCCTAAAATTAAGAGAAACCAGTTCAAAGTATGATTTCTTAGTTCACCCGTAGTCACATGATGATTGGTTCATTTCAGATTCATAATAATTATAATAACCCTTACAATAAAACAAAATAAAGCAATTTCCCCCTAACAACAGGCATTATTCACTACAACTCCAAATAATTTGAATTAAATGTACCAGAGCAGGTGATGTAGAGCTGTTCCGTGGAGCTGCAGTTAACTGCTTGTGAGCTGCTGCAGTTCCTCAGATGAGCTTCACTCCCAGAGCAGTTGAAACCCGTCACACACATGTAGCTGTGTTCAGGACTGGATGAAGAGGAGCTGGAGATGTTGAGTACAGAACCACAGCCCAGCTGTCTGCAGACCACAGAGGCCTCAGACTCACTCCAGGAGTCCAGCAGAACTCTCCTCCAGTCCTGCCTGAAGAAAACCTCTACCTCCCCCTCACACTCCATCCCTCCAGTCAATCTCACTACACCCTCATGAGACGCCAGAGAAGAACCTGAAAGTACCACAAATATATTTTAGATTTTACAGGCTTAATAAGATTGTTTTTACAGCACTTGAAATAAATCAGATTTAGAAATTAAACACATTGTTTTTTTACAGGTACTGCTGCATTAGCTGAGTTATATATGGAGCAAAATTAGAAATTGATTTTCAGAAATCAAAATTGTCCATGGAAATGTATATACATGTTCAAAACTGAGATACATTAGTAAATGAATTGAAGTGAAGTAAAAAAAAATATATATATATAAGAACATTATAAGGGCACTTCCTCCTAAAATCACTTTACAGCCCATTGATAAGAATGTTTAAGATTCTTAAAAGCTCACCACTGCAGATGAGTCCAACATCCTGTTTATGAGAGCATGCAGTTCGACTCCATGATGAAATGGGACACTTTAACAGGTGTGTTTCGTTCCCCTGACAATCAAACACATCCGCCCAGATCCGGCCACTCCCCTCCCCAAACCAGTCTGACCACAACACAGCCACAGCACTCCCACACTTCAGCTGAGCACAGAGGACACTGGAAGCTCTCATATCCCAGCTTACATCACACACTGTACCCCACTCACTGAGGTACTGGAGCTCCACTCGACCAGAACAAGAGTCTGAGCCGTTCATCAGCCGAGCCTGAGTATGACCTGAATTTACAACCAAGAGACTCGTAAAAGAGCAAGTTCTCTCCTATACTGTATATTATATAAAGAAATGTTAGACAATAATATCACATATTATACTGTACCAGAACATACAAGTCCCACATCATTACCATGAGAGCAGTTGTATTTGTGTGAAGAGGTTATTGGACAGAGAGTAATCTCAGATTCATCTCCTCTACACTGAAGCTCCTCTGATCACACCTGACCCTTCCCTTTACCAAAAGCAGCTGCTCCCAGAACCTCCACAGGAGAACCACAGCCCAGCTCTCGACACACAACCTCTGCATCCTGCTGGTCAAAGTCAGCATCACACACTGTGAACCAAGACGCTCCATGAAAAACCTCCACTCTCCCAGAGCAAACATGAGGACCATCAGCAAGTCTGGATGTCCTGTGATCTGTGTGTAATGCAAAAATGTTAAATCTCTCTCTCTCTCACAATCAGATTAAATAAAGACTTGTATAATAGACAAATGCTAAACAAAACAGAAGGCTAGTAATGAGATGAAAAAATACTAGAGTTGTCAAATTAACATGTTCACTTCATTAATGAATAAAAAAAATGAACACAAATAACAAAAATACTGCTCATTAATTACCCTACTTTGTGCCCTCTGACCTCCGACGCTAGATCCCAGTTCACAGATCATATCAAACCACATAATCTATCCAATTCATCCATGTTAATAATACAGATTAATTTAGCTAGGAAAACAGTTGGCATCGCCAAATAGCCATAGTGGCTAATCCGCCATTTTGAAAATCATAACAAAAGATTTATAGAAAAACAATAAAAAAAAAAACATTTTTTTTTATTCTGACTTTTTTTGTTGGTCAAAATATAATTAAATATCTAAATTCTGTCCATATTTGATATCTTAATTCTGTCCATATTTGCATATTATTTTTAATAATTTTAAGCAGGGCTGGTATATTTTATTATTACACAGCAAAGCATTTAAGCTGTTATTGTAATAATAAATGTAAAAATGTTAACTATTTTAGAGTAGCCTAGAATATCTGGCATGTGTGACATTTTTTGTAATTTGCATACGAATAAAGGAGCATCAATTTATAACATTTTTTTAAAGATATGTACAGTATTTACAGCATCTTTACTGACTGATTTTTTTTAAGCGAAACAGCAGAGTGGTATAGAATACCATAGTCTGGCAATCTCAGTGTGTGATAATGTACACATCAGGAAGTTGTTCAGTTGAGCTGTACACATTTATATCAAAACGATAACACATCGACTAAAATTAATATATTGTGACATAAGTTTTGTCATATCGTCCAGCACTAAATTGTTAAGCTGGAAATGGCACTATGTTTCTAATTATAGTGTGTTGACTGGTTTTGTTTTGGCACATAAAGTGTTTGAGAAGTTGTCTGGAAGTGGAAAGGACTAATGCATTTTGTTTCATTCAGGTTATAATTTTGAAAACAAATGTTGTGCTCTAGCAAATCAGTACTGCAGACCCTTTTTTATTAAATTAAATTTTATCAAACAAAATGAAACTGACTAGACAATATCTTGGGTTAATATTTTCAGCAATTAAATAAAAGTCAAAGCAAATGTTAAAAAAAAACATCACTGCTTCTCACATTAGCTGTAACTGTCAGAATTTACTATGTAATAGAATATTTAATACGGAATAGGTATACAAAACAGTGACATTCCATCATATGATCTCTGATTTGATTTTGTCTATGATGTGTCGAAACATTCTCAGAAAGTTCACAAATGTAATACATGTAATACGTACGTATTACAGTTTTTGTCTAATTAAAACATACCTGAACAGGTAAGCTCAATATCCATATTATGATTACAGCTGTGTTCACCCCACCCTAATGATCCACAGTGTTTCAGTGTAGACTCTGATCCAGTACACTTCACATGACTCATCCAGATCGGTGCAGATCCTGGAACAGCTGCATCAGTCCTAAACGGCTCTCCACAGCCCAACTCTTTACACATGACAAAACCCGGTATGAAATTTGCACCAGCACCACAAATTGTTCCCCACTGTCCTCTGTGAAAAACCTCTGCTCTTCCAGCACAGCGACTGCCACCATCCGCCAACCTCACACTGTCTGTGTAAGAGAAAATAAGAACAAGAAAAATTTACCGAATTATGAACTAGTAAGAGTAAAAATGGGAAACATTTTTTTGAAAAACACTTACCTGCACACACCAGTCCCACATCATTATCATGGGAGCAGTTGTGTTTGAGTGAAGATGATTTTGGACAGAAGTGAATCTGAGATTCAGTTCCTCTACACTGAAGCTTCTCTGACCACACCGGACCCTCCCCTCTACCAAAAGCAGCTGCTCCCAGAACCTCCACAAGAGAACCACAGCCCAGCTCTCGACACACAACCTCTGCATCCTGCTGGTTAAAGTCAGCATCACACACTGTGACCCAGCTCTCTCCATGAAGAACCTCCACTCTCCCAGAACAGTGAGAACCACCAACCACCCGGGCTCCTAAAAATTGTGAACATAAAGCTGAATTTAAACATATGTGAGTCACTGCTTCAACATGAAAATGTCTTTCCATGTCATTGAATCTCTGACATTAACACAGCAAGAATGGTCAAAAGAGATATGGCATTTAACCTTCAGTGGAAAAGTTGACTAAATGAACGCTATCTGTTTCCTTACAAACAGTACTACTACGCTTAAATGGACCCTAAGCCTCTAAAATGGGTCCTTTCCCACCACTTACAAGACTTTGTTTTACATGTATGATATATTATGAACAGTTTCATGTTCCTAGTTAACAGAAGGGAACATAAAATAATTTACTGATACAATTTACCTGAACAGATGACTCCAGCATCTTTAGAATGATCACAGTTATGTTTACCCCATCCTGCTGATTCACAGTTCCTCAGTGTAGACTCAGAGCCACTGCAGTGCACATTATCCATCCAGATTGGTCCTGATCCTGATCCAAAGTAAGACTCATGATATGTATCTACAGCTTCTCCACAGCCCAGCTCTCTACACACCACTGCAGCATCTCTCATATCCCAGTTATTACCACACACTGATCCCCACTGTCCTCTATAAAGAACCTCCACTCTCCCAGCACAGCGACTGTCACCATCTACCAACCTCACACTGCCTGTACAACAGTGAGTAAGACAGACCAAGACATTGAGAAAGAATGGAAAAAAAACATGTATTTTCACCACTATAAATGATGTAAAGTAGAATTGTGGCTGAAAACTGAAATAATAGCAAGACATTTGCATTTTTGACAGAATTACAAAAAGTTTACATAAACATTGAGCTAATCTTAAAGACATTAATCACAAACATGCAGCTCTTACCAGAACACACCAGTCCCACATCATTATCATGGGAGCAGTTGTGTTTGAGTGAAGATGATTTTGGACAGAAGTGAATCTGTGATTCGTTTCCTCTACACTGAAGCTCCTCTGACTACACCGGACCCTCCCCTCTACCAAAAGCAGCTGCTCCCAGAACCTCCACAAGAGAACCACAGCCCAGCTCTCGACACACAACCTCTGCATCCTGCTGGTTAAAGTCAGCATCACACACTGTGAACCAGCTCTCACCATGAAGAACCTCCACTCTTCCAGAGCAGCGAGAGCCATTAACCAGCAGGACTCCTAAAAATCACCATGAAAAAAAGAAAGCTTATTTATCAGTAATGATAAATGATTAAGCATGATGATGCTAAATATTGCACAATGAATGATTCATAAATGCATTGGAAAAAATTAAAGAGAGTATAAGGATTCAAAATAAGTTCAGTAAAGCTATGAATTACATTAAACAAATTAATATGGATCAGCAAAATTATGAAATCAGTAAAAAAAAAAAAAATCAGTAAATTAATTGTTGGTTGAGAATTCCAGTGTACAGCACAGTTTGGTGATTGCTCAGTTTAAACATACCAATTTACCTTGGCAATCAACAAGGATTTAGGGTGGGTTAAAAAGAAAAATCATATGTGCTGTACACTTTGCCTACATGGCAGATAATGTACAGTCCCTGTTTACAGTGTTTTACCTGAACAGATAACTCCAGCATAGGACACCCCTAATCAAAATGTATATTATTGTGACTACAGAAGGAAATAAAAATGACCTAATGTTTAGAACACATAACATTGAAGTGGACACGTCTATTTAGCATTTTTAATATTTTTTCCCTTTACAGTTTCAAAATAACAAAAATAAAAAAGATACACATAGACTTTTAATTTGTTGGCAATCCTGTGAGCAGTTATTTTCCAGACACTATATGACCTCCACCAGTCTTGTTACCTGCTTAATGGACTGGAGGAACAGAACAGTAGACACATACTTAATTCACCATTCTTGCTTTTAAACTATGTGCTGCCAGTACAAGTATTCTAAGTCTCTTCCACTCCAACCCAGAATATTACATGTGATTCACATGGATACATGTTGCTGTAGCCATTTTGTATAATGTGTTACTGCAGCTCCAAAAATCCACAAATTATCTCCAAAACAACAGTCTCTTGTGTCTGTTAGACTAGAGAAACTCATTACATTTGTCCAAAGTCTATTGTGTTTATAATTAGTGCTATCCACCAGGAAGTTTCTGCTAGCTGTGTTTTTAATGTTTTTAAACTCACACTGCAAGGTATTCTAGACAAACACAGATCCCCTACACTTTATTACACTATTATCCACTAAAAAACAAATGCCAGAACAGTAATGCTGCACAAACATAACACCCTCACCCCAAACAAACAATATAATAAGTCACAAATATTTAATTTCACCAGGTCTTAATGGCAAACAGGTAATGGAGCACAGGGCTGAGCTACTGAGACAGAGGGCTGTCTAAGTAGGAATAGATGAAGTCACAGGCTCATTGTGCTGAATGCAGTTCTTACCTGCACACACCAGTCCCACATCATTATCATGGGAGCAGTTGTGTTTGAGTGAAGATGATTTTGGACAGAAGTGAGTCTGAGATTTGTTTCCTCTACACTGAAGCACCTCTGACCACACCTGACCCTCCCCTCTACCAAACGCAGCTGCTCCCAGAACCTTCACAGGAGAACCACAGCCGAGCTCTCGACACACAACCTCTGCACCCTGCTGGTCAAAGTCAGCATCACACACTGTGACCCAGCTCTCTCCATGAAGAACCTCCACTCTCTCAGAGCAGCGAGAACCTAAAACCAGCCTGGCTCCTAAAATATCACAAGAGCATAAACAATGAGATAACAACAGGATTTAATAAATGAAAGTCAGACAGCACAGACACACAATGTAACTATTCAATACAGTGCACATATTATATGAACATAGTGTAGCTTGCCTGAACAGATGACTCCAGAATTGTGGGTTTCATTGCAGTCATGTTTACCCCATACTGGTGATCTACAGTTCTTCAGTCTAGACTCTGATCCACTACAGTCCACATCATCCATCCAGATTGGTCCTGATCCTGATCCAAAATGAGATTTGCCCAGTGCATCTACAGCTTCTCCACAGCCCAGCTCTCTACACACCACTGCAGCATCACTCATATCCCAGTCATCACCACACACTGTTCCCCACTGCCCTCTATGAAGAACCTCCACTCTCCCAGCACAGCGACTGCCACCATCCACCAACCTCACACTGCCTGTACAACAGACAAGGAATAAAGAAAGAAAGAAGCGAATAAAAAAAAAAAGAAATAATAATAGGTCTATGCTTCTTCAGCGTCGCAAGGTTATTTAACATAATTCTTAACAGATTTCGCTAATTCAAACAGCCCGAAAATGTTTTAAATAGCTCAATTTTAACGCTCTAATTACTAAAAAATGGCTCGGGTTCAGAAGGACAGTTTGTGGCTCAGGTCGGGTCTGGCTCGGGCAGAAAGTGCATGGATTTGGGCCGGGTCGGGCTGGATTTTTGGGCCCGATCTAAGCTCTACCGCTCCACACACTGCAGGCTTTTTGCAGCGGGGGAGCCATACACTTTTACAAAAACACAGTTAACTCTGGACTGGAAATATTCCGCTGTTTTAATCTTTCCAGACCTTGTCTCACCCCTAGGCTATTTTAATTAAGTTTTTCCAATAGCAAACTATTTAAAGTTGGCTTATTTAACGTTATATAATATTTACATTCTTCATGCTGATGCTAAGCTAATGGTGGGAATACACATTCATTGAACTCTAGACGAGAAATATGTGCAGTTTTAATCTTGCAAGGTTTTTTTTTAATCGCTAGGCTTTTTATTGAATTTTTCCAACAACAAACTATTTAAAATTGGCGTATTTACATAATATTTACATGTAAGTTACTTAACGTTACTTCTAATGCTAATATAATGCGGGGATACACTTTTAACACCTGACCAGAAATATGTGCAGTATTTTAACAAAACAATTTCAACAACAAGTTGGCTTATTTATATGAAATTTACATATAACGTTAACTTTATTCTTCACACGAACACTGAGCTAATGCTAAGCTAACAGCGCTAAGCTTACACCTGAGGAAAAATATTGTGCTGTTTTAATTTTCTCACACTTCGTCATTAAGCTATTTTATCTAGGTTTTTCCCACAAAAAAACTATTTCAAATTAGCTTATTCATAAGACAAGTTTTAAAAATCTGCTCATTTTCAAATGCAATTCATATTACATTTAAACTATGGCAATGTTTAGCTATCCTTAGACAACTAACGTTAGCTAACTACCTAGAAAGAGAGGCAAGGCCAGCACGTGCAGGTGGTGTAAGACACTACAAACACATACATGATCATAAAATAAAGGACCTGGTCGAACTTACCTTATATCTTAGTAGCACAACAAGTCCTGAGGTGAGCTGAGCTGAGCCTAAATCCAACTACTACTGACTGCAGCCTGCAGGAGGGCGGAGTTGGACGTCCAGTGCGTCCAGCCCCGCCGACATTGTTAGCGTCATGCCGTTCAGTCCCGCCCACTTTGTCAGCATCATGTCTTAGCTCCGCCTCTGAACGGAAGTAAACAATGAAATCAGAGTTTAAAGCAATAATCAAAGACGGGGTTAAAAAATCTGGCAGGACAAATGGGATAAGGAGGAGAAAGGCAGGCATTTTTATAACATACAAAAAGAGGTAAAAGAGGAAAAACAGGTCACTATCACGGCAGGAGGAAACCTGGTCCACCAGGCTAAGGTTAGGACATACAGAACTGAATAGTGGACTTCACATTATAGGAAAACATGAGAATGGAATGTGTCCTTATTGTAATGAATTAGAAACCGTAAATCATGTACTTCTTACATGCAGATATTATTCTAAAGAGAGAGAACGTTTTAACAGGGTAACGAAGAACTCCGTTACATTGGAAAAAATATTGAGTTTGTGTGGTACAGAGGCTACAGTTAAGCTGTCATAGAATTTATAAAAGAAACACAAATTGCAAGAAGACTTAAATTTTTTTTATTTTATTTTTTTATTATTTTATTATCCAGTAGATGGCGGTAATGCAGTAACATTGCAAACTGCTTAGCTAACCTGAGTTGGCTAACCTAGTTAACTATCGTTAAGTACCTAAGGCTAACGTAAATACTAAAATTATGGAGAAGAACGAAGTATGTGTAAGGGACAGTATTAGTATAACAGTAACGGCATTAGAAATGTGTGTTACCACTAGGCACCTGTAGCAGGTTAGATTCGGATAATTACAGTGTTTTTTGGGCAGGAGAAAAAAACAAGACAAGCAGTAAAAAGCCAAAGGAGCCTCACCTTTTCTGACCGCAGTTTTAGGATTTAGGAATTAGGAACATGAATATAAGTACCTAGTTTTCTGTTTATAAGCATTTTAATCGTTTTTTGTTCAGTTTTCTTGTGTATTTTGTAAAGAAATAAATCTTTGGTTTGGAAACCTAAAACGCGAGTTGGAAAGTGAGTCAAGAACCGCATGGATCTACAGGATGAATACTAATGAACTAATGGAGAGAAATGATCCACTTACCAAAAAAAAACTGGAGAGAAAGTTTTCCTGAGGGTACTGTAAAAAAAAAAAAAAAAAAAAAAAAACACTGGGGTTATTAACAAAGGAGTGCAGAATGTACAGAAATCAACTTTCCAAAAAAATCCTGGATGTGTAATTTTAGATTAAAATTCCGTCATCTTTCATTCAGTTGAATGGAAATAGGCTTTAGGGTTAAAAGCTGTACTGAAACCAGCCACCAGAGGGCGTAAGAGACATTGTGGCTTCACTTTTCAACCCCTGTCGTGCTGTCTATACTTATATACAGTCTATGGTTGTGATCAGTGCAGTCTCAGCAAATCAGAGTGGTGTTGACTGGTTAAAATCAACCTAACAATTTTCCGCACAGATTGCATTTTCAAATAGAAAAATACATACATAAATACCTAAATTCGTTAATTAATTAAATAGATACAAAAATATAATCTACTAAATAATTAATAATAAATAATTATTAATAAATGACGCTTAATCAAATAGTCTATATTCATACTGATTAACAATATTTATAACAATGATGTTGATATATTATAAATAAAAAATGATATGTATTCTTTAATAATGTCAATTTCCTGCACCTGTCACCATAACGTCCAAAAAAAGTTACCTAGTCCGAAGATCAAATGTTTAACTGCATATTGTCCTCCAAGTTGTGGTCATAGTTAAACGTCCAAACAGTTGGGGTTGGATCTTTGCCTGCCGGGAGACGGGCGGCAGTGGTGGGTCTGCGTGACGTCACCCGCCAGCCACTTTTTCATCGACCCGGCAGTGCCAGGCACGTACCCGGCAGTACTAAAAACTGACAGGGGGCTTCCTGACAGTACGCCGGCAGTTTTAAAAACTGTCAGGGGGCTTGCTGACAGTACGCCGGCAGTATTAAAAACTGTCAGGGAGCTTCCTGACAGTACGCCGGCACTACTAAAAACTGTCAGGGGGCTAGCTGACAGTACGCCGGCAGTATTAAAAACTGTCAGGTAGCTTCCTGAAAGTATGCCGGCACTACTAAAAACTGTCAGGGGGCTTGCTGACAGTATGCCGGCAGTTTTAAAAACTGTCAGGTAGCTTCCTGACAGTACGCCGGCACTACTAAAAACTGTCAGGGGGCTTGCTGACAGTATGCCGGCAGTTTTAAAAACTGTCAGGTAGCTTCCTAACAGTATGCCGGCACTACTAAAAACTGTCAGGGGACTAGCTGACAGTACGCCGGCAGTATTAAAAACTGTCAGGGAGCTTCCTGACAGTACGCCGGCAGTATTAAAAACTGTCAGGGAGCTTCCTGACAGTACGCCGGCACTATTAAAAACTGTCAGGGGACTAGCTGACAGTACGCCGGCAGTATTAAAAACTGTCAGGGAGCTTGCTGACAGTAAGCCGGCAGTTTTAAAAACTGTCAGGGAGCCTGCTGACAGTCGCCGGCAGTTTTAAAAACTGTCAAGGAGCTAACCTAGGATGGACTCTTTCATATGGAAGTGGACCTGTTTTGGCATTATGGAAAAATCATGAGAAATTTAATTTTAAGCATGAATAATAAAAATAAATAAATAATATAAAATAAACAATACAGTGAATTTTTCCCAAACTTGCAGGAGTCATAGCTTAGGACAGACTCTTTCAAATTGTAGAGATCATGAGAAATTTAATTTTAAACATGAATAAAATAATAATAATAATAATAATAATAATAATAATATAAACAATACAGTGAAATTTGCCCAAACTTGCAGAGGTGATAGTGTAAGAAAGACTCTGGCATTGAATCTTAGCCCCGCCCCCTTCACGTGCAGTTTGGTCTAGTTCTACTGCTGTTTAGTTTTACTCTGTTGCTTCAGGCAAGTTACCACTTCAGGTTGGCTAGATCAAACAATAGCATGTGAGGAGTTGTGTGCGTGTATTCCAACCAAACCACAGTGAAGCAGTTCGTCCTAAGCGGCAGACCCGTCTCCCTGCCTACCTCGGAGATTATGAGCTTGATGCAGCCAGCTATAGGCAACATCTCAGTGGACCGACAGCGATGCAGATGCACTCACCAGGGAGGGAGTGGACATCCAACATGGAGGGAGCAGTCGAGATGACACCCACCACACGCCCTTACACCTCATATCCCAGGCGCCAAGTCCAGTGGGATTCATCCCTCGGCGAACAAGAGGACGAACATCCCCACTTGCATGCCATAGGACATGAGAGGCGGCGTGAACGGCCTGGGATGCCCCGTCCATCCAGCGCTGAGTATGATGTGAGCAGTGACTCATTCAATGCATGCAGAGCTGAACTACAGGAGATTCGCATTGAGAACATGAAACTTCAGCTATCTCATCAGCATATACTAGACAGTATGGCTGAACTTAAAGATGTTTTTAGAAAAGTGAAGTCGCTTACAGAGAGAGTGACAACCCTCAGTAATGCTCAAGCAGAGCATCGACAGGAAGAGTGGCCAGATCTACCCCCTCCTCCACCTCCAGCACCACGTGCCACAGACAGAGAAGGAGAGGACTACAGTGACTGGCCACCCCCTCCCACACCATGGCCACCACAGTCAGAAGGCTACGATGAAGGTCAAATGGTCTCAGCAATAGACAGAATGATGAATGAGCTACAGCTACTGAAGCAGAGTGCTGCCTCAAGATCAACACCAATGGCTAGCTCGCCTTCCACCCAGCAAACAGGCTATTTCTCTGAGCCCAAGCAGGCCCGCAGCTGCTCCGCCACCGCCAACCATGGGAACGCCTACGCCTTCCCCAGTCTTCAGTCCCTCAAACTTCAGAGCCCGATATGGACCTGGCCAACACTCCAGTTCATCGCCTAGCCCACGAGCAGGCCAATCATCTCCACATCTGGGTGCCCAGCAGTCTTTTGTATCATCTGCGTTTGGGGAGAAGGTGTATAGGGGACCCAAGCCGAAAATTCCAATTTTCAAGAGTAGAGATCCGGTGGAGTACGCAAGACTTAAGATAAGTCTAGAGAATTTGCTACCTGAAGACAGCACAGAGCTCTTTAAATATCAGGTCCTTATCGACCACTTGAAACTTGAAGAGGCCTGTCTGATAGCTGATTCTTCCCTAAATTCGCCTACTCCATACTCAGACACCATGGCAGCGTTGGATGAGAAATTCGGCCAGCCCCGCCATGTGGTTCTCAAGATAATAGCTGCTGTTATGGAGGCACCGGAGGTGAAGCGTGGAGACATTGCAGCCTTCGAGAATTTGCTCTACGAGTCCAGTCTCTCGTTGGCATGCTCCAGAACCTGGGGCCTGAAGGAGAGGTGAAGCTCAGATGTGGCACACACGTTGCTCGTCTACTTACAAAGCTCCCATCTGAAATGAGAGCTGACTTCCGCCGTGCCATGATACGGAAGCCAGAAGCCACGTACTCTTTGATCGATCTAGCAGAGTGGCTAAGATATGAGTCCTGGTGCCAAGACACTGAGGTCCAGCCAGAGAGCAGATATCAGGGGCAGTCTGGCTCAAGAGTTGAGAAGAAGAAGAATCGATCAGCTATGTCAGTGTTACATGGAGCCGAGGGATCCCCCCTCACTGACCCCCCTAGGCCGCATGTGCCGCCACAGAAAAAAGGCAAAGCTAAGTCATATTGCCCGTACTGTGAGAGCTCTGAGCATTTCCTGAATAGGTGCCAAGCCATTCAAAAGCTCACAAAGGAACAAGTGACTGCGTGGATTAAAGGAAACAAGCGATGCTGGCGCTGTGCAAGGAACCACCAGGCTGCTCAGTGTGATTTAAAGAAGCTGTGTGAGGTGTGTCAAGGCAAACACTTAAAGGTCCTTCATGAGGTCAACAAGAGAGACACTGATGAGCCTCCCAAGGATGGGAGCAGCGCAGACAGCTCAACCACAGATGTTCTCTACCTAGACCGCCCATCAGAGTCCTCTAGGGTCCTGTTGAAGGTCATCAAAGTGGTGCTTTGGTATCGCAACCGGAATCTGGTGACATATGCCGTGTTAGATGACGGCTCGGAGCGCACAATGCTCCTGCCAGAGGCCGCCAGACAGCTGGGGATAGAGGGCTCTACAGAAGAACTCAATCTTCGCACCATAAGACAGGATGTCCAGGTGCTCAGAGGAGCCTGTGTTTCCTTCCACCTATCTCCAGCTGGTCAGCATAAGAGGAGCTTCAAAGTCACACATGCCTTCACATCACCACACCTTAATCTCGCTGAGCGCTCCTACCCAGTCACATCCCTTCAAAAGAAGTACAAGCATCTGGTAGGTCTACCTCTTGAGCAGTTTACCCGGGTTAAGCCCCTCGTACTCATAGGTGCTGACCACCCTCACTTACTCACACCGATTGAGCCAGTGAGATTGGGACCACCCGGGGGGCCTGCGGCTATCCACACCCGACTTGGATGGACCCTGCAAGGCCCCACTAGGCTAGTCCAACAGACTCTACCAGAACAGCAGTGCCTCTTAACCACAGTTTCTCCACAGACCACGGAGCTGATGACTAATGTTCAGAAGTTGTGGCAGATGGATGTGCTGCCATTCCGTAGCGACAAAGTCGTCACTCGGTCTAAGGAAGACCGGGAGGCCGTGGCTCTGTTGGAAGCAAGGACAACCAGAGTGGAAATCGAGGGCATCCTACGCTATGCCACCCCCCTGCTTCGGAAGCGCCAAATGCCCCTCTTTCAGGCCACCAAGGAGGCGGTTATGCCCAGTCTGAGGAACACAGAGAAGAGGCTGGCCAGAGATCCACAGCAGGCGGAGGCATACTGCGAGGAGATCAGTAAGCTGGTCAAAGCAGGATCAGTGAAGAAACTAGGCCCTGACCTCTCGACGGAGGGTGAATCCTGGTTCATTCCCCACCATCTGGTACAACACAACGAGAAGAATCGCATAGTGTTTAATTGCTCGTACCTCTTGCACATGTAATTGAAGTGTGAAGTTTAATAAAGAAACGAAAAGGAGACAACTGCTTCATGGTGTTCTGACCGACACCCCCCATACAACACACATTCCATCATTAGAACCTGCACATACAGTCCTTTAGTGGTCCTCACCAACAGATGTGAGATGCCTATGTTTTGGCATCAAATGCTAACAGTGGAACTGTTTTGGCATTATGGGAAACTCATGAGAAATTTAATTTGAAGCATGGATTGAAAAAAGTAATATTAATATAAAACTCTCTCTTTCTCTCTCTCTTAAACACTGATGGGATATTATATCAAATAGATAATGTACTGCACAAAATATACAGTGAGGTGAGTTATTTTAATCCATTTTTTCTCGTTTCTGGGCTTAATGTATGTCTGAATTAATATAATAGACTGAAACGTGTCGGTCTCCCGTTCTCTGTGTTTTTTAAGTGTGCTCTCCGCCTGCGCTGCTGTTTACCGCAAAATCGCACGTATACGTGAATCTAAATTTAAAGCCCGGATGACTTGACTGAGAATTTCCGAAGCGTGGATAGCTTGACTCCGGTCTTACTGTCAGCAAGCTCCATGACAGTTTTTAAAACTGCCGGCGTACTGTCAGCTAGCCCCCTGACAGTTTTTAGTAGTGCCGGCGTACTGTCAGCTAGCCCCCTGACAGTTTTTAATACTGCTGGCATACTGTCAGGAAGCTCCCTGACAGTTTTTAGTAGTGCCGGCATACTGTCAGGAAGCTCCCTGACAGTTTTTAATACTGCCGGCGTACTGTCAGCAAGCCCCCTGACAGTTTTTAATACTGCTGGCATACTGTCAGCAAGCCCCCTGACAGTTTTTAGTAGTGCCGACGTACTGTCAGGAAGCTACCTGACAGTTTTTAGTAGTGCCGGCGTACTGTCAGGAAGCTACCTGACAGTTTTTAGTAGTGCCGGCGTACTGTCAGGAAGCTACCTGACAGTTTTTAGTAGTGCCGGCGTACTGTCAGGAAGCTACCTGACAGTTTTTAGTAGTGCCGGCGTACTGTCAGGAAGCTACCTGACAGTTTTTAGTAGTGCCGGCATACTGTCAGCTAGCTCCCTGACAGTTTTTAGTACTGCCGGGTACGTGCCTGACACTGCCGGGTCGATGAAAAAGTGGCTGGCGGGTGACGTCACGAAGACCCACCACTGCCGCCCGTCTCCCGTCAGGCAAAGATCCAACCCCCTCTCTGATGTCACTAATTCCCGCTCTCTCTGCAATCTTCTGAAGGGATACGCGTGCCTCAAACCTTGCTTAAATGTACGCTCGTTTAACCCTTGTATGGTGTTCATATTTTTGTTACTCAGACAGTGTTCATGGGTCTGGTGGACCCGCTGCATTTTAATGTTTTAAATTCTGCAAAATTATGGAATAGGTCCAACTCCGTTCCATTTTTCTCTAAAAACAGGCCTTCCCTCTAAATAAGTGCAATTCAGAATAATGTTTAGGATGGAATCTGGGATAAAAAGCTAAAAAAAAAAGACTTGATGTCCTGTACCGGGGAAACTGCCATCCGCCAATCCTAGTCGCATTCTTATCACACTGGGCAGCTATGCATGGTGGCTCATTTTTTGGGCAAAAGGGCATTCAATTTCTGACAGGTATCCATTTAATTCTTCAACAATATTACAAGCTGGTACAGGAACAACAGGGGCAGAAACAAAACACACACAAACTACACACCCAGACAGGAGGAGAACAGAGTAAACACCTTTATTAGCCCCGGGTCCAGTAGACCCGAACATCCTGTATGTAATTTAAATGTGTAGGGGGGGTGTTCATCAAAAATGTGTTCTGATATATGTTCTTCACAGAAAATGACCCAAAGCCAATAAGTTTGAGTTAGAAATAGTAGCTGCGTGTCCCGAACGCGCTGCCTTATAAGATCCCTTATGGGTGAAAATGCTGCCGAACGAGGGAGCTGCCTTTGAAGGCAATGACTACCTAGGCAGCTCCCTTCAGATTGGACCGCAGCTAGTATTTGATGGTATCATTTTTCCTTTGATAAAAAATGTAAACGGGTCCCACAGACCCGAACACCACACAAGGGTTAAAACACTGTTCTTGCGTGAGAGGGTGCGTACGCATTAAAACAGGGCTGAAATGTGCGCAACCTCTCACGCAAGAACAGTGATTTATAAAAAATATATATGGCGTAAAAAACGGGCGTACATTTAATCTAGATTTGAGGCACGCGTATCCCTTCAGAAGATTGCAGAGGGAGCGGGAATTAGTGACATCATGTGTTAAAGCACGGAACTGCAGGTACATGCGTAAAAACCTTCCTCACGCATATTAATACTTAAATCAAGATTAAAAATGTATAAATGACGCCCACAATTCGCTGACTCATCTGGCTGCTCTCCAAAAGCAAGTTTTGTCACAAGAACATAAGTATCTCTTGTGAGGAGAATAAGGTACCCACTTGAAGGTCTAAAATGAATGGGTTTATATGAAGCAATGAAGCAATATCATAAAAATCATAGTTTATAAACGCCTTATAGTTTTTTGAAGGGAGTCGGCAGATTCTATAAACGGCTCTAGGCAGAGATGTACAGTAACCAAGTAGAACTACTTTACCTAAATGCTAAAATGCTGTATCTGTCTCTACTGGAGTATTAACTTTCTCCTACTTCCACTTTTACTTTATTATATATTTTCAGTGAGTTTAATACTTTAACTTTAATAATTGTTTTATGTGCTGCATCGTTACAATTCTAAAAATGTTACAAACCATACTCACCAACCAAACCCACATCACATTATCACTAAAGCCCGAGCGGTAGATATTCTACTGCGGTAAAGCCCCCACTTCAAAACGCTTGGTCAAACTAGCCCCCACGCTGTTTCTTAGAGCGCGCATACACTGAACATTGCGGCAAGCGTGAGAAGGAACACATTTCAAAATAAAAGTCCCCCCCTTAATATCACGACATTATGCTGTGGAGTGGTATTAAAAGGAATCCACATGATATCACATGTTATGTCTGATATCACATGTCAATTTCATGTAGTCCTGGTAGTACACAAAATAAAAGCCCTGTAAATTATAACAATTATGTTAATTAAATAATACTAATACTAATAATAATAATACTAACAATACTACTACTACTAATAATGATACTTGTATGTGTCACTCACTTAATAGCAGGGCATTATAATGTGTCATTTCAAAATAAAGGCCCTTTAAATTGTAACATTTATGTAATTTTACACAATGTTTAGACTGTTATTAAAAGAAATCTGTCTGATATCACAGTTCAATTTCATATAGTCCTGATAGTACACTACTTGTATGTTTCACTCACTTAAAATCAGAACATTTTGATGTGTCATTTCAAAATAAGGGCCATTTAAATTGTAACATTTATGTAATTTTACACAATGTTTAGACTGTTATTAAAATAAATCTGTCTGATATCACAGTTCAATTTCAGATAGTCCTGATAGTACACTACTTGTATGTGTCACTCACTTAATAACAGAACATTTTGATGTGTCATTTTAAAATAAAGGCCCTTTAAATTATAACATTTATGTAATTTTACACAATATTTAGACTGTTCTTAAAATAAATCTGTCTGATATCACAGTTCAATTTCATATAGTCCTGATAGTACACTACTTGTATGTTTCACTCACTTAATAACAGAACATTTTGATGTGTCATTTCAAAATAAAGGCCCTTTAAATTGTAACATTTATGTAATTTTACACAATATTTAGACTGTTATTAAAAGAAATCTGTCTGATATCACAGTTCAATTTCATATAGTCCTGATAGTACACTACTTGTATGTTTAACTCAATTACTATCAGAACATTTTGATGTGTCATTTTAAAATAAAAGCCCTTTAAATTGTAACATTTATGTAATTTTACACAATGTTTAGACTGTTATTAAAAATGAATCTGTCTGATATCACAGGTCAATTTCATATAGTCCTGATAGTACACTACTTGTATGTTTCACTCACTTAAAATCAGAACATTATGATGTGTCATTTCAAAATAAAGGCCCTTTAAATTATAACATTTATGTAATTTTACACAATGTTTAGACTGTTATTAAAAGAAATCTGTCTGATATCACCGGTCAATTTCAGATAGTCCTGATAGTACACTACTTGTATGTTTCACTCACTTAATATCAGAAGATTTTGATGTGTCATTTCAAAATAAAGGCCCTTTAAATTATAACATTTATGTAATTTTACACAATGTTTAGACTGTTATTAAAATAAATCTGTCTGATATCACAGTTCAATTTCATATAGTCCTGATAGTACACTACTTGTATGTTTCACTCAATTACTATCAGAACATTTTGATGTGTCATTTCAAAATAAGGGCCATTTAAATTGTAACATTTATGTAATTTTACACAATGTTTAGACTGTTATTAAAAGAAATCTGTCTGATATCACCGGTCAATTTCAGATAGTCCTGATAGTACACTACTTGTATGTTTCACTCAATTACTATCAGAACATTTTGATGTGTCATTTTAAAATAAAAGCCCTTTAAATTGTAACATTTATGTAATTTTACACAATGTTTAGACTGTTATTAAAAGAAATCTGTCTGATATCACAGTTCAATTTCTTATAGTACTGATAGTACACTACTTGTATGTTTCACTCACTTAAAATCAGAACATTTTGATGTGTCATTTCAAAATAAGGGCCATTTAAATTGTAACATTTATGTAATTTTACACAATGTTTAGACTGTTATTAAAAGAAATCTGTCTGATATCACAGTTCAATTTCATATAGTCCTGATAGTACACTACTTGTATGTTTCACTCACTTAAAATCAGAACATTTTGATGTGTCATTTCAAAATAAAGGCCCTTTAAATTATAACATTTATGTAATTTTACACAATGTTTAGGCTGTTATTAAAAGAAATCTGTCTGATATCACAGCTCAATTTCAGATAGTCCTGATAGTACACTACTTGTATGTGTCACTCACTTAAAATCAGAACATTTTCATGTGTCATTTCAAAATAAGGGCCATTTAAATTGTAACATTTATGTAATTTTACACAATGTTTAGACTGTTATTAAAAGAAATCTGTCTGATATCACAGCTCAATTTTATATAGCCCTGATAGTACACCACTTGTATGTTTCACTCACTTAAAATCAGAACATTTTGATGTGTCATTTCAAAATAAAGGCCCTTTAAATTATAACAATATTTTATTTCAACACAATGTTTAGACTGTTATTAAAAATGAATCTGTCTGATATCACAGGTCAATTTCATATAGTCCTGATAGTACACTACTTGTATGTTTCACTCACTTAAAATCAGAACATTATGATGTGTCATTTCAAAATAAAGGCCCTTTAAATTATAACATTTATGTAATTTTACACAATGTTTAGACTGTTATTAAAAGAAATCTGTCTGATATCACCGGTCAATTTCAGATAGTCCTGATAGTACACTACTTGTATGTTTCACTCACTTAATATCAGAAGATTTTGATGTGTCATTTCAAAATAAAGGCCCTTTAAATTATAACATTTATGTAATTGTACACAATGTTTAGACTGTTATTAAAATAAATCTGTCTGATATCACAGTTCAATTTCTTATAGTCCTGATAGTACACTACTTGTATGTTTCACTCAATTACTATCAGAACATTTTGATGTGTCATTTCAAAATAAGGGCCATTTAAATTGTAACATTTATGTAATTTTACACAATGTTTAGACTGTTATTAAAAGAAATCTGTCTGATATCACCGGTCAATTTCAGATAGTCCTGATAGTACACTACTTGTATGTTTCACTCAATTACTATCAGAACATTTTGATGTGTCATTTTAAAATAAAAGCCCTTTAAATTGTAACATTTATGTAATTTTACACAATGTTTAGACTGTTATTAAAAGAAATCTGTCTGATATCACAGTTCAATTTCATATAGTACTGATAGTACACTACTTGTATGTTTCACTCACTTAAAATCAGAACATTTTGATGTGTCATTTCAAAATAAGGGCCATTTAAATTGTAACATTTATGTAATTTTACACAATGTTTAGACTGTTATTAAAAGAAATCTGTCTGATATCACAGTTCAATTTCATATAGTCCTGATAGTACACTACTTGTATGTTTCACTCACTTAAAATCAGAACATTTTGATGTGTCATTTCAAAATAAAGGCCCTTTAAATTATAACATTTATGTAATTTTACACAATGTTTAGGCTGTTATTAAAAGAAATCTGTCTGATATCACAGCTCAATTTCAGATAGTCCTGATAGTACACTACTTGTATGTGTCACTCACTTAAAATCAGAACATTTTCATGTGTCATTTCAAAATAAGGGCCATTTAAATTGTAACATTTATGTAATTTTACACAATGTTTAGACTGTTATTAAAAGAAATCTGTCTGATATCACAGTTCAATTTCATATAGTCCTGATAGTACACTACTTGTATGTTTCACTCACTTAAAATCAGAACATTTTGATGTGTCATTTCAAAATAAGGGCCATTTAAATTGTAACATTTATGTAATTTTACACAATGTTTAGACTGTTATTAAAAGAAATCTGTCTGATATCACAGTTCAATTTCATATAGTACTGATAGTATACTACTTGTATGTTTCACTCACTTAAAATCAGAACATTTTGATGTGTCATTTTAAAATAAAAGCCCTTTAAATTATAAAAATATTTTATTTCAACACAATGTTTAGACTGTTATTAAAAATATCTGTCTGATATCACAGCTCAATTTTATATAGGCCTGATAGTACACCACTTGTATGTTTCACTGACTTAAAATCAGAACATTTTGATGTGTCATTTCAAAATAAAGGCCCTTTAAATTATAACATTTATGTAATTTTACACAGTGTTTAGACTGCTATTAAAAGAAATCTGTCTGATATCACAGTTCAATTTCAGATAGTCCTGATAGTACACTACTTGTATGTTTCACTCAATTACTATCAGAACATTTTGATGTGTCATTTTAAAATAAAAGCCCTTTAAATTGTAACATTTATGTAATTTTACATAATGTTTAGACTGTTATTAAAAGAAATCTGTCTGATATCACAGCTCAATTTTATATAGCCCTGATAGTACACCACTTGTATGTTTCACTCACTTAAAATCAGAACATTTTGATGTGTCATTTCAAAATAAGGGCCATTTAAATTGTAACATTTATGTAATTTTACACAATGTTTAGACTGTTATTAAAAGAAATCTGTCTGATATCACAGTTCAATTTCATATAGTCCTGATAGTACACTACTTGTATGTTTCACTCACTTAAAATCAGAACATTTTGATGTGTCATTTCAAAATAAAGGCCCTTTAAATTATAACATTTATGTAATTTTACACAATGTTTAGACTGTTATTAAAAGAAATCTGTCTGATATCACAGTTCAATTTCAGATAGTCCTGATAGTACACTACTTGTGTGTTTCACTCAATTACTATCAGAACATTTGATGTGTCATTTTAAAATAAAAGCCCTTTAAATTGTAACATTTATGTAATTTTACACAATGTTTAGACTGTTATTAAAAGAAATCTGTCTGATATCACAGTTCAATTTCATATAGTCCTGATAGTACACTACTTGTATGTTTCACTCACTTAAAATCAGAACATTTTGATGTGTCATTTCAAAATAAAGGCCCTTTAAATTATAAAAATATTTTATTTCAACACAATGTTTAGACTGTTATTAAAAAAATCTGTCTGATATCACAGGTCAATTTCATATAGTCCTGATAGTACACCAATTGTATGTTTCACTCAATTACTATCAGAACATTTTGATGTGTCATTTCAAAATAAAGGCCCTTTAAATTATAACATTTATGTAATTTTACACAATGTTTAGACTGTTATTAAAAGAAATCTGTCTCATATCACAGTTCAATTTCAGATAGTCCTGATAGTACACTACTTGTATGTTTACCTCAATTACTATCAGAACATTTTGATGTGTCATTTTAAAATAAAAGCCCTTTAAATTGTAACATTTATGTAATTTTACACAATGTTTAGACTGTTATTAAAAGAAATCTGTCTGATATCACAGTTCAATTTCAGATAGTCCTGATAGTACACTACTTGTATGTGTCACTCACTTAAAATCAGAACATTTTGATGTGTCATTTCAAAATAAAGGCCCTTTAAATTATAACATTTATGTAATTTTACACAATGTTTAGACTGTTATTAAAAGAAATCTGTCTGATATCACAGTTCAATTTCAGATAGTCCTGATAGTACACTACTTGGATGTGTCACTCACTTAATATCAGAACATTTTGATGTGTCATTTCAAAATAAAGGCCCTTTAAATTATAAAAATATTTTATTTCAACACAATGTTTAGACTGTTATTAAAAAAAATCTGTCTGATATCACAGGTCAATTTCATATAGCCCTGATAGTACACCACTTGTATGTTTCACTCACTTAAAATCAGAACATTTTGATGTGTCATTTCAAAATAAAGGCCCTTTAAATTATAAAAATATTTTATTTCAACACAATGTTTAGACTGTTATAAAAAAAAAATCTGTCTGATATCACAGGTCAATTTCATATAGTCCTGATAGTACACCAAGTGTATGTTTCACTCAATTACTATCAGAACATTTTGATGTGTCATTTTAAAATAAAAGCCCTTTAAATTATAAAAATATTTTATTTCAACACAATGTTTAGACTGTTATTAAAAAAATCTGTCTGATATCACAGCTCAATTTTATATAGCCCTGATAGTACACCACTTGTATGTTTCACTCACTTAAAATCAGAACATTTTGATGTGTCATTTCAAAATAAAGGCCCTTTAAATTACAACATTTATGTAATTTTACACAATGTTTAGACTGTTATTAAAATAAATCTGTCTCATATCACAGTTCAATTTCAGATAGTCCTGATAGTACACTACTTGTATGTTTCACTCAATTACTATCAGAACATTTTGATGTGTCATTTTAAAATAAAAGCCCTTTAAATTGTAACATTTATGTAATTTTACACAATGTTTAGACTGTCATTAAAAGAAATCTGTCTGATATCACAGTTCAATTTCAGATAGTCCTGATAGTACACTACTTGTATGTGTCACTCACTTAAAATCAGAACATTTTGATGTGTCATTTCAAAATAAAGGCCCTTTAAATTATAACAATATTTTATTTCAACACAATGTTTAGACTGTTATTAAAAGGAATCTGTCTTATATCACAGGTCAATTTCATATAGTCCTGATAGTACACTACTTGTATGTTTCACTCATCTAAAATCAGAACATTTTGATGTGTCATTTCAAAATAAAGGCCCTTTAAATTATAACATTTATGTAATTTTACACAATGTTTAGACTGTTATTAAAAGAAATCTGTCTGATATCACAGTTCAATTTCAGATAGTCCTGATAGTACACTACTTGCATGTGTCACTCACTTAATATCAGAACATTTTGATTTTTCATTTCAAAATAAAGGCCCTTTAAATTATAAAAATATTTTATTTCAACACAATGTTTAGACTGTTATTAAAAAAAATCTGTCTGATATCACAGGTCAATTTCATATAGCCCTGATAGTACACCACTTGTATGTTTCACTCAATTACTATCAGAACATTTTGATGTGTCATTTTAAAATAAAAGCCCTTTAAATTGTAACATTTATGTAATTTTACACAATGTTTAGACTGTTATTAAAAGAAATCTGTCTGATATCACAGCTCAATTTCATATAGCCCTGATAGTACACCACTTGTATGTTTCACTCACTTAAAATCAGAACATTTTGATGTGTCATTTCAAAATAAGGGCCATTTAAATTGTAACATTTATGTAATTTTACACAATGTTTAGACTGTTATTAAAAGAAATCTGTCTGATATCACAGTTCAATTTCATATAGTCCTGATAGTACACTACTTGTATGTTTCACTCAATTACTATCAGAACATTTTGATGTGTCATTTCCTGTGATGTGTCAGAGCCTTTATTTTGAAATGACACATCAAAATGTTCTGATATTAAGTGAGTGACACATACAAGTAGTGTACTATCAGGACTATAGGAAATTGAACTGTGATATCACACAGATTTCTTTTAATAACTGTCTAAACCTAGTGGTAAAATAAAAGATTGTTATAATTTAAAGGGCCCTTATTTTGAAATGACACATCAAAATGTTCTGATATTAAGTGAGTGACACATACAAGTGGTGTACTATCAGGACCATATGAAATTGAACTGTGATATCACACAGATTGTTTTTAATAGCAGTCTAAACATTGTGTAAAATTACATAAATGTTACAATTTAAAGGGCCTTTATTTTGAAATGACACATCAAAATGATCTGATATTAAGTGAGTGAAACATACAAGTAGTGTACTATCAGGACTATAGGAAATTGAACTGTGATATCAGACAGATTTCTTTTAATAACAGTCTAAACATTGTGTTGAAATAAAATATTGTTATAATTTAAAGGGCCTTTATTTTGAAATGACACATCAAAATGTTCTGATTTTAAGTGAGTGACACATACAAGTAGTATACTATCAGGACTATATGAAATTGAACTGTGATATCAGACAGATTTCTTTTAATAACAGTCTAAACATTGTGTAAAATTACATAAATGTTACAATTTAAATGGCCCTTATTTTGAAATGACACATTATAATGCCCTGCTATTAAGTGAGTGACACATACAAGTATTATTATTAGTAGTAGTATTATTAGTATTATTATTATTTAATTAACATAATTGTTATAATTTACAGGGCTTTTATTTTGTGTACTACCAGGACTACATGAAATTGACATGTGATATCAGACATAACATGTGATATCATGTGGATTCCTTTTAATACCACTCCATAGCATAATGTCGTGATATTAAGGGGGGGGGGGTCTTTTATTTTAAAATGTGTTCTTTCTCACGCTTGCCGAAATGTTCAGTGTATGCGCGCTCTAAGAAACAGCGTGGGGGCTAGTTTGACCAATCGTTTTGAAGTGGGGGCTGGCTTGACCGCAGTTAAATATGTCAGGTCAAGAAAGACTTTCTATATTTTATAAGTATTTATGTTTAGTAAAATCAAGAAAGACCATATTTTATTTTTTATTTAAAAAATTATGTTAAGTGTTATGTTATTTTTATAAAAAAAATATATATATTTTTAGGAAATAGTTCAACTTAATAGAGATAAATTGTTGCTGTTAAAAATGCACTTTAAAAGTAACTAAGTTACTTTACAAGTTACTTTATTAGTTACTTTCAGCAGCTGCAGACACCACCTCCCGCCGCGGCGCCACCTTAACATAAAAAACTATAACCAGTTTTGCCAACTGGTTATAGTTTTTTATGTTAAGGCGGCGCCACGGCGGGAGTTGGTGTCTGCAGCTGCTGAAAGTAACTAATAAAGTAACTTGTAAAGTAACTTAGTTACTTTTAAAATCAAGTAATCCATAAAGTAACTAAGTTACTTTTTAAAGGAGTAATCAGTAATCAGTAATCGGATTACTTTTTCAAAGTAACTATACCATCACTGATCACAACACATTTTCCATTTATATTTACTCCGTTTGTCTAACCCTTACCCAGAGCTCTATAGTGTGCATCATGTTACAGGTAAAAGAATGTACAGTTAAGGGTTTTTTTTATAGATGCACTTGTACAATCATACACAGAATGAAGGGAAGGGAGAAAGTAGAGAGAGTGGAAAAAAAAGGAAAACAGTAAGACAATGGAAAGACAGGCTCAAAAAAAAAAAAACCAGCAATTTCTCAATATATTGTAAGAAAAGTAACCAGGTTTCCTCAAAATATAGAGTTAAGTTTATAATCCAAGGACTCTTATTGTTGTGGTGTGTCTCCCTCTCCTGTGTTCCACTGAATGTCAGAATTTCTGGTAGGTAATATTTACTGGAACCCCCACAAGGTATATTTCCTAGTCAGACATTTGAGAGTACCTCACCAACCCGATTTCAGAGTCCAACATGGCTGCCCCCCACATCAACAGTAGTAGAAACAGTAGGATTACACTGTTTATTACTAGCACTCCTATCATCTGTACACATAGTACTGTCCATCTTCTATCTGTGTGTTTTCATGTTTCTGTAGTGTTTGGATTTAAATTAAAGCAGATTATCTACGCTTTAATAAAGAAGACATGTTCCCAAGAGAGGATGCTCTGCATGGTGGGGGTGCTGAATTTGGCACAACACCGGCAAGCCCACTGAGCAGTGAGTGAGGCTTTGTAAATTGACTTTTTAAATATCAATTTCCAAAGCTCAGTTTATTTTCATTGCTACTTACCAGTCGCAGGCTTGTTTTGTACAAGATTTTGCAAAATGGTTGGTTATTGACTGGACCTGAAGAGCTTAAATGGCAAAAATAAAGGGGTAAAAAGGAGGTGTTCTAAAACTTTTGACCTCTAGTTTATGCAAATGTAATTTAGTGTCATTTTGAGTAACAGTCCAGGATTCATGTGAGTATATTTGAAGTAGCTGTAGGATGGAGGAAGTGACTGCAAATGGACATCTGATGCTTGGCTACAAGACTCCGCCCACCTGTGAGCTGCTGGACCTTCTGTTAAAAAACAGACGTCCCTCGGGCCCATTTAATGAAGTCTGGCCCAACATCATCATCTCTGACGTGTATGTATATAACCAACTCCACCACACTGAGAAATCACTATTTTATAATATGATTAATATTATAATAAAAAAAATAATTCATTATATATACATTTTTGTTTATTCTTAAACAGTTCTTAATGCAGTTCATCAGCCAGTCATTTTAGGTGTCTAAAATTAGATTTTTTAGTTTTATAGTCAAGAAATATGGCAAATGTAGCTAATATAGCAATATGTGGTAGCTAATGTACACTGATTAGCATGGAGCTATTGCTAAGTATTAAGTATTAAGTATTGCTATGTCTGTATTATACACGCTCTCCTCTGATCACTAATCTCTAGTAGACTTGTTTATATTGTGAATTAGCCTTATTCCTCTAAAACAGGGGTCGGCAATTACGTTTGGCCGTGGGCCAGATATATTCCAAGCCATTACATGGCGGGCCACAAAAAAAAAATCCTGTTTTGGAAAATGAAGTCCAATAGGATTGAGTGCTACAGACTAGTAGCTCTCCAGCCCAGAGGATTGTTGAACTCAATTGCAGAACATTTAATCTCAAAGCAGGTAAAACCAAGAATAAAGAAAAAAAATAAACATACACTCATATGGTATTGTGTGTGTGTTTTAGGCACACAGCAAAAGATGTGGATCTGCTGATGGTTCTGGGAGTGACTCACATTGTAAACGCTGCAGATGGACCGTCTCAGATTGACACAGGCCCCGCCTTCTACTCACATACCCCAACATTAATCCAGTATTACGGAGTGGAAGCCCCTGACAGCCGAGACTTCAACATCACCCCGTTCTTCTACCCCACAGCTCGCTTTATACACACCGCTCGGACCCAACACTGTAAGAACTCCACATACACATTCACATAACTACTACCTTTACAGTAACGCATATAGGACAAAAGACTATATATATATATGCTACATACACTATATTGCCAAAAGTATTAAGCGGATAGTTGAGCGACCACCCATTCTGAATCCACGGGCAGTGTTGGGAAGTAACGGATTACATGTAACGGCGTTACGTAATCAGATTACAATTTATGAGTAACTGTAATCCGTTACAGTTACTGCTTGAATAAATGGTAATCAGATTACAGTTACTCTGCTAAAATAAATGGATTACATTGCGGTACTTTCCTATTTTTGGTCTTCCAATCCATCCCTATTTGTGTGTGCAGCGGTGTCTGTGTGCGTGCAGGCAGCGAGACGGTAGGAGGGGCAGACAGCGGCTCCGCACACACAACGAGACGAAATTAACTGACATTTTCGTAGACGAATAAAAACGAGACGAAAATGTTTGGCAGGGACGAAATCCAATCATAACTGAGTTAGTTCTGTGAAAGGTAGTGACCAGTTAGGAAGAGATCCAATCACTGCTACTTTAGCGAAGGTGAAGAGGCGGGACAAGCGGGGTACTCATCCAATCAGTACCCGCCTCTCCTTCACTAGCGCCGCGCGCTCAGTTACAAACCCGGGAATTAACCTGTCGTTACGGAGCTCGACTGGAAGTTAACTCGACAGTGTTCAGCAGGGAGAGAGAGAGAGAGAGAGAGAGAGGGGAGAGGCGATATATTTCTCCTTTGACGTCGCGAAAAACAAGATAACGTGTAAACCGTGTGGAGCGACTCCATCTCCGGTAAAAACACCACTAATCTTTCAGCTTCTGCAGAGCAGAGTCACACAGATCTCCATGCAGAGATCCGCGTTTTAATGCTGATGTTATTTCATGAGCTGATAGTGTGTTTAACTCGGCAGTGCACTAAAACACAGAACTGATACAGAACCCTAACTCATTAAGATCAGATCATCTGTTTAGTCTCACAGTGGGAAAGATATAGCTAGTGTTAAAGCAGGAACAGGTCAGAAAGGAACTCAATAATATATCCAAAATAAAACAATAAAATAAGTCAATCTATGAACCCAAAAGTTCCTTACAGCACTTTCTAATAAGTTTCTCACTTTAACTCATGAAGTCTCTCAGTACATCCTGAGAGCATCTTTACAGGACAGTGTGTGAAGGTGTGTTTTTGATCTCATTTATAGACTGTAGCTACAGTAGATGTGCTGAGTTACTGCTGGAGATTAAACTAGATAATTTAAAAGTTGTTTTTGCTTCCACAGCTCTGTTCAAACTATAATTTAACTATTCAGATGTTTTATGACCTGATTTCTAAAACAAAAATTTAAATGTAAAATATGTATAGTCACACACCTACAATAATAATAATAATAATAATATACATTAAATCATATATAAATATATTTCACATTTAAACATTAACAATATTACTTAAGTGGTTATTAAACGTTTAATTTCGTATAAGTGTATAGTTAATAATTCAAGGGAACTGATGAAAAAGCATTTACATTTACACCCTTTACATTTTAGTCGAATAAATTTACTGTAATTTTTGTAGACTATATTCTTATGACATTAAGTCGACTAAAACCAAAAACATTTCAGATGACTAAATTATGACTAAAACTAAATGCTATTTTCATCACAAAACTATGACTAAAACTAAATCAAAATTTGTTGTCAAAATTAACACTGGTGGCAAACCTGCAAATAGATAGCTTGGTTTTTAATGGTTTTATCATCAATTTATAAAAGTGTTTTACAAAATTGTTTGATGAAATGGTTTCATACGTATTTTTATAGAGTGATTGAAAAGGCTGTTTTATTTGTTTATCTATTTGTTAACTGGAAAGAAAACTAAAATAATAATATGCAATATGTGTTTGCTACATTCATTCAGGCTTAAAAAAACGAAAAAGTAATCCAAAGTAATCGGATTACGTTACTCACTTGAAGTAATGTAACTGATTACGTTACAAATTACATTTTGAGTGGTGTAATCAGTAATCTGTAAGGGATTACATTTTAAAAGTAACCTTCCCAACACTGTCCACGGGGTTCAATATATTTTTGGCTTTTCAGCTCTTCTGGAAGGGCTTTCCACAAGGTTTAGGAGTGTATTTATAGGATTTTTGGGCCATTTGTCCAGAATTCTCTTTTGTGAGGTCAGACGCTGATGCTGCGTCTTATGTATGAATTTTACCAGTCAGGTTGTAAAGAGCAGTAAAGCCACTCTTCTAAAGCACAGCGTTATACAGGAGTTTCAGTAAAGTTTCTCCAGCACTGAGACTAGAGCAGTATTAGCATTAACTGCGCTAAGTGCTAACTCTTTCACTGTTCAGCGATGAGTACTATCGGACTGTATCCTACTGCTAACCCCAGCTAGGCTGGAGCTAGGCTGGAGCAGTATTAGCATTATCCGCTAACAGCAAGCTTAAAACAAGCTAGCACTAGCACTAACCCAGACTCGTCCATCAGATTGTGAGATGAAGAATTGTGACAAGTCACTGATCTAGAGTCTATCCATTGGTGGTGTGCTTTACATCACTGCACACTTTGCATTGTGTTTGGTAATATGTGGCTTGGATGAAGCTGCCTGGCCATGTGAACCCATTCCATGAAGCTCTATACTTACTGTCAGTGTTGGGAGTAACGGCGTTACTTTAGCTGCTCTATGAACTTTTTTTTTTTTTTAACTTCGCTTTGCCCTTGTTAACCCCTCCTCTTTCCGGCGAACTTGAGCTTCTGGCCGCTGTGCCTGTGGTTTGGCGTGGTGAAGTGAGGCACAATTGTGACGATTTGCATGCTCTAATTAATCCAAGTTCCGAATTAAGGACGTTAAGCTTTTTAGCTGCTCCGGTTTTTGTGGTGCTGCTGCTTTCTCTTTTAGAGCTTATTCTCTGCCCGAATCCCACCTGACCTGAGGACCGACCCGAAATCGGGCTCCTATTTTTATTTTATATAAAGCTCTGGTGTGATAATCACAATGTTGCTAAGTAACCAATTATTATTGTTCACTAAAGTGAACGAAATAGCGAAAACTGAAAGTGAAAAAACATTTGTGTTAACTGAATCTAATAAAAACGGTAATTAAAAGGAAAAAACATAACTATCTCGAACGGTATTTTGTGTTTATAAAACTAACTAAAACTAACTGAAATTACTGATAGAATACCCTCATTTTCGTGTTTAATTTTTTTATAAGCGCTGTTGTACAGCGGGAGGTGTTGTGCCGAGCGCACGGCACCTCGTGGTCCGTTAGTTCTTGTGTAAAGCGCTCGCGCTAGCCGCAAAATACGACAAAAAAAACACTGAGAAACTGCAGAACTATGAATGGGATTACAATATGAGCGCCAGGCATGAAAGAGAAACAGGAGATACAGTGTGTGAGAACATTTACCTGTGAGTAGCTCATACCAGAACACGCAAATCTCTCTCTCTCTCTCTCTCTCACGTTTCTTAGATTGATCTCTCTGATGAGATGTGTAAAAACTAATAAAAACTAGCAAGCCCACCCTAAAAACTTACTGAACAGAAAAAATAAAAACAAAATCAAATTAAACTATAATAAAAATGAAAAATGTAATCACGTAGCTCTGGGCGCACGTGAACGCCTCCGCGTTTGACTTGCAGCATTGTGTGTAGCTGTTCTTAAAAATCATTTAAATTAAATAATAGTTCTATGCTTTTATGTTACAGTGTTAATTAACATAATTCTGATCATAATTCGCTCATTCAATCAGCCCGAAAACAGACAGTTTATGGGGCGGATCGGGTCGGGCTCATAATGACAGTTCATGGTTCGGGTTGAGTCGGGCTTGGGCAGAATGTGCACGGGCTCCGGCTGGGTCGGGTCGGATTTTTTGGGCACGATCTAAGCTCTATTCTCTTTTGGTGAAGCTGTTATATTAATACCATTTTAACGGTCATTAGATTGTTGTTTTTGTCCATTATTTTGTTTTTTATATATATACATATTTCCTTTGAGTGTGGCTTGGTTTGTTTAATTTCATCCCCAGACGCGTTTTTCCGTTTTTTCAGTTTTTTTCAGTATTACAAGTTTTAGTAATTTTCTTTGGTTCTGTGGAGAATTTCGTTTTATTTTTTTTTAATTTGTTAGATTATATTTTTGTCAACATTTTGGGTTTATTTTTGTTTGTTATTTTTCTAATAATAATAGTAAATGCATAATTGATTTCCTTTTTTTGACGGGAGAATAATAAAAAGTAACGCTACTTTTACTGGTAACTAATTACTTTTATAGTGGAGTAACTCCGTTAGTAACGTTACTTTTTTGGAGAAGTAACGAGTAACTATAACTAATTACTTTTTCAAAGTAACATGCCCAACACTGCTTACTGTTCTTGAGCTGATCTGAAGGCCACATGAAGTTTGGAGGTCTGTAGTGATTAGTGTACCCACTTAAAAACCACATAAATAATTTCTCCCAAATTCATATTCATAAAGTTTTAAGTGTTCAGAAATCAATATTTGGTGGAATAACCCTGTTCTTTTTTTCAGTTTTCATGCATCTTGGCATTTTTTCCTCCACCAGTCTTACACACTGCTTTTTAATAACTTATGCTACTCCTGGCAGAAAAATTCAAGCAGTTCAGCTTGGTTTGATAAGATTATATTTAATTTGTTAAAATCAAAGAAACTCATCATTTTTATGTGGTCTCTTATTTTTTTCCAGAACTGTATATACAGTATGTAAGAGACCGTGTATAAAACCAGTATAAACCTGCATATGTATATGTGTGTGTTTGTGTGAGTTGTTCAGCAGGTAAAGTGTTGGTGCACTGTGCTCTGGGAATTAGCCGCTCTGCAACTCTAGTCCTGGCATATCTGATGATCTACGAGGGTCTCACTGTCTCTGAAGCGATCAAGGCAGTGAGATGTCACCGGAACATTCTGCCCAATGCTGGATTCCTGCAGCAGCTCAGAGAGCTGGACATTCAACTATCACTGCAGAGACAATCAGCTTTATCCTCTCCGCTCTCAGCCTCTTCAATATTTCCCTCTACAGACTGTACAGATCCATGAACAAATACACTCATTAACAAAAATAATACCACAGTAAGAAGTTGATAGTTAATAGAAGTTCCGTATGGCATCCTGCGACACATTTACCAACAGATGGGCCTGTAGATCCTGCACAACTAAGGCAGGATTGAAGTTCTCACCACAATTGTGGTCTGGGTGTTTGTTTGTTTTTTTTGGTGAATAAGTGTACATTCATTATTAAAGTGCTTGTAAGACCCAATTATACATAAGTACATTTTGCAGAAGTCTATGAACTACAAATTATAACTAAAGAAACAAGTGTGGTTGGAACTTTGCTTACACTCTTCATGGTCACAAATGATACAGATGGGATTTTTATTGTTTTTTTTTAATGATCAAAGTTCTGTTTGGAAGAGTAAAACTACTACAACACTGCAGCAACTGTTAAACATGGTGTTGGGAGTGCTAGTTTGGAGGTTGACTGACATGTCTGAAGTCATGGGAGCATGTTAGATACTTTCCCTATGTAGACAAATGTATAGTGACGCCTACATATTGCTTATTTCTTCTGAAATCAAAAAGGTTTATTAAAAAGTGTTTTTTAATAAACCTGATTTTGTTGAACTTATTGTCTCTACTGTCAAGAAAAAAAACTTTCTACTAGGATCTGTAGCACTGATGTGAGGATCTGATTGCTTTCTGCATCATGAGCATTAGTGAGGTCAGGCTGTTGGATGACCACCCCCCCAACTCATCCCATTTAAAAGTTTTGGAGACAGTTTTATAATTCTAGAGAATACACTTCTACTGCTTCACAGCTAAATGCCTCCTAGCACATACCTGGCATTAGGCATGATGCCAACAGGTTCATGATTGCTTATCCTGCTTAATACAATTATTTGCCATTGGCATTGTTTCTCTACATGGACAAGACGAGCTGTGTCAATCAGCAATGGTATGTAAATTAAAGGTCTCATTCAATCATTTTTCATTTATCTTAAAATGTCTAGTTGAATGAATGCCATGTGAGCTGGTTTCTATGAAAAAAAGTGCTTCAGTGATCCAGTATAACACTGCTTAAGTCCAGTGGAGGAGTGGAAAGGAGAAACGATAGAATTTCGACACTTACTTATGAATATTCATACATGCAAACATATCGCCTCTGATTGGCTAACAGCACAGTGACACCAAGAGGCAGCAAGACAGACAACAGGCAGAACTGTTTTAAAATAAAGAGATTTTTACACTACTAAAACACTGAATCCACCGGAGATCCTATGTAAACCTATGTAAACAGACAGATGTGGGTAGTTCAGGTCCAGAAAGTACAAGTCCATTCAGTGGTTGGCTAAACCGCAGCAGAGCCACCTAGGCAGTTGGAACAAAATCCTGGGGTGGATTTTTACTTTTAACTAGTGTAAACACTGTTTTAAACATACACACCTGCCTACATCTCAATTGTACTTCACTGGTGGTGTTCTATAGACAAATTCTAACCATTTGTTCCTAAGCTCTGAATTACTATGCAAAACATATAAAGCTGATGTGTTATTTACACGAATAACACAGGAACAATCTTGCAATGCTGTTCCTAGCGCTGTTAGCTACTATTTGACGAGAAGTGCCTGACTGTGTAGGCCATGAATACTAATTTACGGGTTGATGTAGACACTGGGGCTTTTCCTGATCGACTCGTTTTATGAATATTTTATTTTACTAGCTACTGCAGACAATGAGGAAGAAGAGTTTCATGTGTAGCATACATATACAACTCAGAGAGACCTATAGTATTTCACAAAGAACAAGAAAAAGTGGATTTTAGCGGAAGAATACCTTTAAAGTAGCTAAAGTAGCATTTATTAGAAGGGGTGTCAACAAATATTTAGACAATAGTGTACTTTGTATAACAGAAGCCAGAGGTGTTTCCACAAACCTGAGTTTGTGAGTGTGTGTGTGTGTGTTTATGTAAAGTGGGCCAGACTTCTATAAATAGGTTTGCATGTAGTTCCCAGTGGCCTGTGCTTTCTGCACCGAGTCCCCAGACTAAAGCAGTCGAACCCAGGAGACTCATACCTGCAGCAAGAAGACAGAACCTAAAGTTCCCTGAGGAACCGGAGGTGAGTTCTAGCACCTTCAAAACCACTGACCTACAGTAGAACAGTACAAGAGGAGGTATTAACATTATGTGGCAGATCTGTGTGGACACCCAGTTAGCAACATGCTAACTGTTATTGGTTAGCTTATGTCACTTTTTAGCTACTTAGCTTGTTAACATTATAGCAGTTGGTTCCAGTCTAAAGCCCTATTTGTATTGGATTAGTTTTATTTGGGAAGTACAGGGTACTGTATGTTTATGACAAGACATCAGGAAATGTTACACTGCAAAAAAAAGTGAAATTTTCTCAATTCAAGCAAATAAATCTTATTTTTTTTCTCTGATAAGAATTGTAATTACTAAGCATTGTGAGTGTAAGATTGGTTTACTTATTTCAGGAGTAATAATCTAATTTAGTGTTACTTAGAAATTTCACCTTATTTTAAGTAATTGAACTTAAAAATGTCACCAGTCAAGTTATTCTGATTCTTGTTTACAAAGGTAAGCCAGAAAATAAGGGATTTTAGCCTGATTTAAGTCTTACTTTACTTATTTTGATGCTTATTTTAAGAAATCTTACTAAGAAAACATTGCTCACCCCATTGGCAGATTTGTTTGCTTAATTTAAGCTCTGGAAAAAACATAAGAGAACACTTAAAAAGTTTTTTTGATTTTACCAAATTGAAAACCTCTGAAATATAATCAAGAGGAAGATGGATGATCCCAAGCCATCAAACCAAACTGAACTGCTTTAATTTTTGCACACATACCTATAAATAGCAAAATCAGAGAAACTGTTTCACAAACTCTTAATTTTCTCCAGAGCCGTACCTCTTAATTTACATATATTTTGTCTAGTTTTTGCCAATGGATTTTTGCATTGTAGGACTAATTCAAACAGGATAAGAAATCTTAGCATATAGGACTAGGATAGGAGTGGCTACTTGATTTACACACTTCATGCTTCTTTAAAACAGCATGATAACCCATATCATAACTCACTTACAGTAAGAATGAAATGTGGAAATTATCCTTTACAGCCTGTTAAACAGAAAGTAAAAGAATGGGGTCTGAAATTGTCTCATTCAGAGGGGTGAGTGGGGTTTTGAGGAAAATTTTGTTTGCATGATTTTTCACTTTCATTGAAGATTTTCAGAACATTTTATCCAAATGCTGTGAATGGTGATTAGGTGCCTTTCTGAAGCTGGCTGGATGGCAACCCCAAAACTGAAATTTGGGGTAAAAACTGAGGTTCCAGAGGAGAAAGAGGAATACGAGACGCCCAGCAATTACGAGCTGGAGAAACTGCTAACTCATGGCAGTGTCGCATACACACACGTCAATGAGGTCTGGCCTAATGTCTTTATAGGAGACGAGTGAGTATCAGCTGATCAGTCTTCAGTCTCCACTCTCTGGCCACTTTATTAGAAACCCTTGCTTTACTTTGTGCTTCTAGTCTCTGGCCACTTTATTAGTAACACCTGTGTGAAGGTATATGAACGTGTGTGTGTGTGTGCAGGGAGACAGCCCGGAAGCGCCATGGTCTGCAGAAAATGGGTGGTGACACACATATTGAATGCAGCGGAGGGTGAGAGGAACAGTGTGTGTACGGGAGCGAGCTACTACACGGATGTGAACATGGAATATTTTGGAATTGAAGCGGAGGATATTCCCTCTTTCAACCTCAGCCAGTATTTCTTCTCTGCAGCAGAGTACATGCAGCAGGTCCTCAGCAATCCAAACAGTAAGAGCCTTATGACACCATACTGACCACCCAGCACACCATACCGACCACCCCTACACACCATGCCGACCACCCAGCACACCATACCGACCACCCAGCACACCATACCGACCAGCCAGCACACCATACCGACCACCCAGCACACCATACCAGCCACCTTACACACCATACCAACCAGCCAGTACACCATACCGACCACCCAGCAGACCATACTGATCACCCAGCACACCATACCGACCACCCAGCACAATATACCAACAACCCAGCACAAAATACCGACCACCCAGCACCTCATACCAGCCACCTAACACACCATACCGACCACCCAGCACACCATACCAGCCACCTAACACACCATACCAACCACCCAGCACACCATACCGACCACCCAGCACACCATACCGACCACCCAGCACACCATACCGACCACCCAGCACACCATACCGACCACCCAGCACACCATACCAACCACCCAGCACACCATACCAACCACCCAGCACACCATACCAACCACCCAGCACACCATACCAACCACCCAGCACACCATACTGATCACCCAGCACAACATACCAACAACCCAGCACACCATACCAACCACCCTACACACCATACCGACCAGCCAGCACACCACACTGACCACGGTAAACACCATACCGACCACTCAGCAAACCCGACTGTTCACCCAGCACACTATAACAACCACCCTACACGACATACTGTAGCAGCAATTCATCAGCAATCCAAACAGTAAGAGCCTTACACCATACAGATCACCCAGCACACCATACTGACCACCCAGCACAACATACCAACAACCCAGAACACCATACTGACCACCCAGCAAAATATAACGACCACCCTAAAAAACATACTGACCACTTGGCCAACATACCAACAACCCAGCACACTATACCAACCACCCATCACACCATACCAACCAAGCATGATACCAATCACCCAAGCATGATACCAATCACCCAGCACAATTTACCTTTCACCTAGCATATCATGCTGACTACTCTACACTCCATACCGACCACCTAGCACTCCATACCGACCACCCTACACCCTACTGACCACCCACCTAAATCCAAAAACACCCCAATGACCACACACTTAACCCCAATTTCACACTGCTGGCCACATGCTCACCCGACTAATCACACACTTAATGCACTCACCATACTTGCACCTCTTTGTCATGCATTTAATATATTTATTATCTGTTAATGCAATATAATTCCATTTTATTGTAATATGTTAATGGTAAATACAGTTAATATCTGTCCTCTGTGTATTTCAGATAAGCTGCTGGTGCATTGTGTAATGGGCCGCAGTCGCTCGGCCACGCTGGTCCTGGCCTACCTGATGATCCAGGAGAAAATGACTCTGGTAGAAGCCATCAATCAGGTGAAGCAGCGCAGACGGATCATCCCCAACTGGGGCTTCCTGAAGCAGCTAAGAGAGCTGGACATCTTCCTGCAGGAGCAGAGGAATGAGCAAACGGAAAGCCATAGCACAGATAACCACAGCACAGAGACTGGAGTTACACACAGACATACTGACTGACAGCACAGTCTGGTAAAGTTTCCTTATACAACCCCTGGCAAAAAGTATGGAATCACCAGTCTTGGATGAGCACTCCTTCAGACATTTCATTCTGTAAAACAAACTCTGATCAAAAACATGATACAATAATAAGGTCATTCCAAAGTGCAACTTGTTGGCTTTCAGGAACACTCAAAGAAATTAAGAAAAAACATTGTGGAAGTCAGTGAATGTTACTTTTATTGACCAACCACAGGGAAAAAAATATGGAATCACTCAATTCTGAGGAAAAAAGTATGGAATCATGAAAAACAGATAAACAAAAGATGATTCAAAATACATCACTAGTATTTAGTTGCACCACCTTTGGCTTTTATAACGGCTTTCAGTCTCTGAGGCATGGACTTGATCAGTGACAAACAGTATTCTGCATCAATTTGGTGCCAACTCTCTTTGATAGCAGTTGCCAGATCAGCTTTGCAGGTCGGAGCCTTCTTGTGGACCATTTTTTTCAATTTCCACCGCAGGTTTTCAATTGGGTTGAGATCTGGACTATTTGCAGGCCATGACATCGACTGAATGTGTCTTTCTCCAAGGAATGCCTTCACTGTTTTTGCCCTATGGCACGATGCATTGTCATCTTGGAAAATTATTTCATTATCTCCAAACATCTGTTCAAATGAAGGGATGAGAAAACTGTCCAAAATGTCAATGTAAACTTGTGCATTGATAGAAGAATTAACCACAGTCATCTCCCCAGTGCCTTTGCCTGACATGCAGCCCCATATCATCAAGGACTGTGGAAATTTGGTTGTTTTCTTCAGGCAGGCCTCTTCATAAATCTCACTGGAACGGCACCAAACAAAAGTTCCAGCATCATCACCTTGTCCAATGCAGATTCTTGACTCATCACTGAAGATGACTTTCATCCAGTCATCCACAGTCCATGATTGCCTCTCCTTAGCCCACTGCAGTCTTGTTCTTTTATGTTTAGGTGTCAATGATGGTTTTCTTTTAGCTTTCCTGTATTGAAATCCCATTTCCTTTAGGCGATTTCTTACGGTTCGGTCACATACATTGGCTCCAGCTTCTTCCCATTTATGCTTCATCTGTTTAGTTGTACTTTTTCGGTTTTCAAGACAAATGGCCTTAAGTTGCTTGTCTTGACGCTTTGATGTCTTTCTCGGTCTACCAGTACGCTTGGCTTTAACAACCATTCCATGCTGTTTGTATTTGGTCCATATCTTGGATACAGCTGACTGTGAACAGCCCACATCTTTAGCAACCATGCGTGAAGAGTTACCTTCTTCAAGAAGTTTCACAATCCTCTCTTTTGTTTCAAGAGACATTTCTCTTGTTGGAGCCATGGTTCTTGCCACTCTAATTCGTCCAGCAGCCCTCCAAGGTGTCATGACTGCAGGTGTTTTTAACTGCAGACTAACGAGCAGATCTAATCTGAGGCAGGTGTCCATTTAGGGAAAGGAAATTGACTGGGTGTGTCCTTATTTTCTACCTTCAATTTGAGTGATTCCATACTTTTTTCCTCAGAATTGAGTGATTCCATATTTTTTTCCCTGTGGTTGGTCAATAAAAGTAACATTCACTGACTTCCACAATGTTTTTTCTTCATTTCTTTGAGTGTTCCTGAAAGCCAACAAGTTGCACTTTGGAATGACCTTATTATTGTATCATGTTTTTGATCAGAGTTTGTTTTACAGAATGAAATGTCTGAAGGAGTGCTCATCCAAGACTGGTGATTCCATACTTTTTGCCAGGGGTTGTAGTATAACCAATCATAGATTGTAAAAACGGATTCTGGCTCAAAGCTAATTTTACTTTTTTTATACATTTATTTTTATGCTGCAAATAATTCTTTTTTCAAAGTTCACAATTTCTACATATTCTTTAAGACTAAATAATGCAAACTAACTCAAAAATGAAAACTTTTTTTAGCATATTTTGACATTTATTTAGAGAGTTGAGTCACAATGTCTAAGATGATTTGAATCAATTAACTCACGGGTGGGCAATTCCAGTCCTGAGGGCCAGCTTTTATTTTTATGTTCCACCTTAAATAATGTATCCTCTACTGTCTGTTGCACCATTTAAGGTGGAACGGGAAAGAAAACAGCCAAATAAATAAATTACAGATGAAACAATGGTAATATAATGGTTACCATATTTTTTGATTTACAGGGAATTGTTGGGGCTACATGGCACTTTAAACTTTGTTAAAAATTGTAATAACCACTAAATTACCAAAGTTCAATGTGTATTTTCAGTGTTTTATTGCCTTCTTCATAACAAACATTAAAAAAATAATCGCTAGTCAGCATATCAATAGCTAGCTAACTAGCTAACTTTCCCATTCCACCTTAAATGGTGCAACAGATATTAGAGGTTGAAGCATTTAAGATGGAAAGAAAAATAAAATAAAAGCTAATAAAATATGATTTCAGCTCCTCATCACAGAGGGATTACGAAATAGTAATTTTATAGTAAATAAATAGTAAATTTTTCTATATATATAATTTTATTTCTCATTTTTCCCCATTTTCTCCCCAATTTTGCACAGCCAATTACCCAACCCACTCATTAGGACTCCCCCTATCACTCGTAAGGCCCCAACACACCAGGAGGGTGAAGACTAGCACATGCCTCCTCCGATACATGTGAAGTCAGACACAGCTTCTTTGCAAACTGCTGCTGATGTAGAATTGCCAAATAGCATCACAGCGCACTCGGAGGAAAGCGCAGCGACTCGGTTCCGATACATCAGCTCACAGATGCCCTGTGCTGTGGACATCACCCTGGGAGTAATGTGGGGAGAGAGCGCCATCTAACCACCTGGAGCAAGGCAGGGCCAAATTTGCTCCCTCTGAGCGCCGGCAGCTTGATGGCAAAGCTGAACACTGCTATCTATTTGACAGAATTTAAAGACAACTCTAAATAAACCACTGTCTGACAACAATCTTTAAATTTACACTATTCATTAAAAATAAATTCTAAGAATCAATAAAGTATTGCACAACAACATATTATAATATGTTGATGTTTCTATGTATACTTACATTGCTATCCTATAACAATACACATTTAACACAAACACCAACACACACAGCTGTTAGCACATAGAATAAGAATCTCTTTATTGAAGTGTGTTACTGTCAGACGGCACAGAGCAGTCTGATAGGAGTGTGATGAAGTATCCGCCCCCTCTGTACATCATTATGCATATTTAAAACTTATTTAAAACTTGTGCGTATTTAAGAGTTTGGTGTGTCGTAACATCATAGACCTGAAAAAAACACAAACATGTGGAAGAGTTGACGAGGAAAACGTCTTTCAAACACTCCAGTTAATTAAGTTACATCACTCAGTCTAGATGTTCCAGAATTTTATAAATACAGCCAAATACTCTGATTAAACCCTCCCCACAGAGCTCAGGTACCAACGATGGGCGGGTTTACTGCCCCAGCTGGACAGACTGGATCCAAAAAATAAATAAATAAAAAGAAATCCAGCAGTATTTTCTCTTAAATGCACTGCACAATTAGTATGTAATATGTGAACAGTCATTCAGATTGGGTTTGTTGTGAAACACTATAGTGCAGAGTGGTGGTGAATGGAGATAGAACATCTGAAGCTCTACAAACTCCTCGCAGAAACTTATTACACCACATGGTTATAAATAGTTACCCCTAATCAAAATAAAAATCTGTGTGAGTCTGTATCAAGCCTACACTCTGAAAGAATTCATCTTAAATTTCCACTGTGATTAAGCTAAACTCAAACCTATACGCTCAACAAGTGTAACTGTTTTTTTATCCCACTCTTAAAAGTTCATTTTTAACCCCACTTTAAACAAGTTCATCTAAAACCACCACTCTAATCAAGTTAATTTAAACCCCCACTCTGAACGAGTTAATTTCAAACCGCCACTCTGAATGAGTTAATTTTAAACCCCCAGACTGAACAAGCTCAATACAAACCACCACTCTAAACAAGTGTATCTAAAATCCCCACTCTGAACGACTGTAAATTAAACCCCTACCTTGAATGAATTTGTCTCAACCCCCCCACTACATTCAAATCTTTGAATTATGCTGTGAATTCTGTAATATTGAAGGAGTTTCCCTTAACTTAATTAATTTAATACGGCAGAGACAAGGTTGTCTAAAGGCAGAAAGTGTGTTTATATTTAAATAAAGCCCTTCCATTAAGATTTTAGTGATTGTTTTGCAAAAAAAAAGAGAGAGAAATTCACACCTAATGTTTAGATTCTGAAGTTCCGAAGTTTTTAAGCTTTACACAGGATATATTAAGGCTTAGGTTAAGGAGATAGATGTCTTTAAATATGAACATATAATTTGTTTTCATTTTGCAAGACTAATTGCTCTAATTGTGCGCTTGATTGGGATGGGATATATTGTATATTATGACGTCAATCAGCGCGGGTCAGATTATTATGATATATGTATTTATTATTTAAAAATTGTACTAATAAAACTGAAGCTCAGAACTGCTGCAGGTCAGACATGCGTTGAATCACCGCTAACAGATGAGAGGAAAAGGTGGCAGAGAGAGAGAGAGAGAGAGAGATGGAGAAAACTAAAAAAAAAAGAGAAAGTGAGAGGGAGAAATGCCCGAAGACGATCATTCCCATCTTCACTCAACTAAAACCGGGTTCAAGTGATTGTAATGAAGTAAGAATGCCCTCGAAGGAACTGTAAACAAATGTAGAGGCACACGAGTTGAGTCGCAAGCATCCAATCAGAGAGAGAAAGAGCATGAGAAAGAATTAGAACAACAGAGAGAGAAAAAGAAAGAGAGAGAGCGCATGAGATGATGGTTATTGGAAGTCTGGTTTTTCGGGGAAGGTGCAGCCGGAGCGCTGAATGATGATGTTGGCAGCGTAGTGACCTGCACGAATACACTGCTCCAGAGACTTCTCCTGGACCAGCTCTGACAGGAATCCTGCAACACAATCACATATTTTTATTTTTTTTTATTTCTAATTGTATCCCATTTTCTCCCCAATTTACACGACCAATTACCCAACCCACTCATTTGGACTCCCCCTATCACTAGTAATGCCCCAACACACCAGGAGGGCGAAGACTAACACATGCTTCCTCCGATAAGTGTAAAGCACAGTGGCTCGGTTCTGATACATCAGCTCACAGATGCCTTGTGCTGATCGACATCACCCTAGAGGTGATGTGGGGAGAGAGCGCCATCTACCCACCCAGATGGAGCAGGAACAAACACATATTTTTAGGTCAGTTATATGAAGATATTTATAATTTATTTCTAATTGTATCAATATATTTCTTTACTTGGAAGGCCAATTACCCAATTTCCATTCATATAAACATAAAACATTCCCTATCACTACAATGCCAGCAACACAATAAGAGTGATTATGGGGAGAGAGTGCCATCTTCCAAACCTGAGAGAGCATGACCGACTGTGCTCTCTCAGACTCTGGCTGCTGATGGTGAAGCAGCATGATCTGGGATCTGAACTCGAAATTCTTTTGCCACAGTGACGTCGCATTATTCTACTAGAACACTCAGAGTAAACTAACAGACTGTAGGCAGTAAACTGTAGTAGAAAAAGTCGTTGGATCTCCCATTTTTCAGTTTTCTGCATAATGTGAATTTCTAGAATTCCATAATAAATGGACCAATAGAAAGGCTCAAAAATAATTTTCACATTGACTACTACTGAAAGATAAGATTTTTAGGAAGACAGTAGCGTGATATTGCTTCACTATGTGCATTTCGTGCATTGTAAAATGAATATTGCTGAAAATAAAATAAAAAATAACAAAATGTACCTCCTACAAAAGCGTCTCCTGCTCCGTTAGTGTCCACAATCTCATTCTGATCAATATCAATCACTGGAAACATGGTCACCTTTTCTCCTGATTGACAGACAGGAAAGAAAGAGAATAAACAAATGAGAGAACAAGACAAATACAAACACCACATGTTGTTACATGAATGTGTCAGAAATACGGATATATGACTTATTAAACTATGATTAAACATTGTAGTTTGAATATCGTATTATAAATGTATCTAGTGAGCAGTAGTAGAGAAAGAGTGTGTGAGTGTGTGTATATGAGAGAAACTTACCCACAGTAGCGACTGTGTCATCTTTGCCCTGAGTGAACACTACAATCCTCGGTCTGTTCTTATTTACTTTGGGAAGAAGCTGAACTCTCCGTGCAATCTCCGCTATATCATCCGTCTACACACAAACACAACCATATATATATATATACACATATATATATATATATATATATATATATATATATATATATATATATGCGCACACAAGTATATGCCTATTTTCTATTACCTTTTAGCAATTTTTCAAAAAAATATATATTAGCATTATTATGGATTTTGTGATTATTGTTTGTATTTTATGTATTTTCTGTTAAATGTTACTAGTGATGCAGCAATACATTTTTTTTTCTTCCAATACCAATATCATATTTTCAAGTATCTCCCGATACAGACACAAGCTAAAACTTAGCTATTTAATAGGGGCCTATAGCTATGCATTTTTATAGGTTTCATTTCTCACACAGTGTTGTATGGCACTCTCTAAATAAGCACCTAGTAGGTAAGTTGAACATTGGTTCTAAATGTTCAGGTAGTTATCAATGATTGATAAGAGGTGGTTATCAAGCCCAACAAATTCAACATGTTTTTTAGTTTTTGGTTTTACTTTTATACGGTCATTACGATGCTGCACCTTCTAGGAACTGCTGTTGTGAACCTGTGTTAGTCTGGATGAAGACCCCCCTCAAAATACTGGCATTACAGATTTTACAACAGTCGATACAGATAACAGTATTGATGCAACACTAGGCTATACTGTTGTCATTATAATCATAATAATATCGTACATAAAGAATAAAAGAACAAAAGAAATAACAAAATATAGAACAAAAGATAGTGAGTGAATGAGTGAGTAAGTGAGTGAGTGCTCACCTCAAATCCTTGCTCTTTAGCGAATGTAGCCGCCTCCTGCAAAAACACACAACAGCAGCAGATCAGATAAACTCATCTTACACCTGTTTATCATTATCTCTCAATATCTATCTTATTTCTGCCCCTCCCACATCCTGTAAAACTACATTCACATTACAGACCTCACTGCTCAATTTTTATTATGATTTGTTATTTTAAAAAATCAGTCTTTAGGACTTAAAGCTTTACATTTTTGGTGGTGAAAAAGCTGTGCCTGTGTTCAGTTTCAATGAATCGGCTGTAAAACAACCACTCCAGATTAAAGCTAGGAATCAGATGCATCTAATCTAGGGGGGCAGATTTGATTTTAAAACTTTGGATCTGGGGGCCTGAGCGGGTTTATACCCCTCTAATCCACACCTGACATTGGGTATGGTGCCAATAAATTCATCAAGTATATTATTCACAAATTAATGCAACTTAAAGCAGCTGGATGCATTCATTAGGACAGATTATTCACATATATTTGGAAAAACAGTATATATAAGTTCCTGCCATGTATCATCGACCGAATATAGCAAAGGCTCTCCAGGCCATAAACATAAAAGAACAAAAAAATAAAAAAATGGCAGTGATGTCCATAAAAACACATGAAGAAATTACTGAGTACTGCAAGATTTTCCTGATAGCCTCTAACCTCAGTGTCTTATGGTCCGAACTGACCAATAAGAAAACCTTTGTAGTTTACTGTTTTACAACAAACCACCACATAGTGGGGCTAAAAGACAAGTTGAAGGACAGTGTGTGTGCCATGAAATAAAGCCTTAGGTAAGAGTCTTTTTACCTAAAACTTTGGTTATAAAGTTTGTTTTGAGTCATTTACAATAGAGCCACAATAAACCATGGTACTTTTACTTTCAATACTTTAGTACAAAATAAATAGTTTTGTATTTTTACTCAAGTAAAGGTCTTCTACTTTTATTATTATAATATATTTTACATTCAGTATAACTACTTTAACTAAATAAATGATTTGTGACTTTGTCAACCACTGCAAAATCAATCAATTCTACAGCTGTCACTATTATTCTAACCTATTTTGATCAGGTTAAAAAGAATATTTTATTTTAAAATGTGTCCCGCAATTTGTACACATCTGAGCCCCTTAAGGCAATGTTCAGACTGCAGGCAAATTGGCTTTGTTTCTGTTTCACATTTCAAAACAACCTCCAAATGTGGACTGGATCCGATTTGCAAAAATAAGATTTCACACGGTTTCTGGTTGTCCAGACTATGAAAAAATCAAGTGTAAACATAGCCTTAAAATGATAATTTTATGCCTGGAATTTAAGGACACTCACCGTCTCATTGCCGAAGAGGATATCAACGTAGGGCATGACATTCATCAGCGGCTCCTTGAAGAACTGGCTGATAAAGGGGGCAGAGAGATTCAGACCGAAGATCTTGTTGTGTTCGCATGCGTGCTTCGCCACTTTCATAATAGAATCAGGAGATACAGTCAAGAAGAAGCCCTAAAAACACAAAAACAAACACACACAAACATACTTTAGTTCACTTTATTTTATAATTAACTTTACCCTTGTAAAAAGCATTTCCATTTGTCCATTCATCATCAATTCTAATACAATATAAAGGGCAGATGCCAGTTTTCTGAAATAATAAAGGGATGTGCAATAATTATACTGGTGTTACATCAGCAGCATCTGATGATTTGGCCGATATTACAAAAAAAAATGATACTTGCTGATGTATTTATTGTATGCTGGAAAATGACCATGTGATGCTTGACGTGCTCCTACAATTAACCAACACTGGCTGTGCTACTATCCAATACATTGATTTAAGCAAAATTTGTACTTATTTTTATTAGTTTCACTAGATATACCTGTACAAAAGTATTGTTACAGGTCATTTTTACAGTGCATGTAATTGGTTTGTAAGTTTCCTAGGTTGTTACAACAGGTTTAAAAAATTGTGTAGCAGTCGTAGGTTGAGGCCCAGATAGGACAGCATCTGGGTGCACTCTATAATACTGTGTGTGTGTGTGTGTATGTGGTCTGTGTGTACATGAGTTACTCACAGCGATGTAGTAAACTCTGGCTTTCTCAACCAAGCCCCAGTTGCTGTCCAGGTCCAGGTGCTTCTCCTTCTTGTAGCAGTTTGCAGCAGCAAGATTCGCAATCAAAGATCTGTGCAGACGCAGAGGCAGGCGGACACACACTTTTCATTACACATTATTATTGGTTAGTATAAGTGTGTGTGTGTGTGTGTGTGTGTGTGTGGACCTGTGAAGCAGTAATGCAGGCTTACTACCTCCAAACTATTGGAAACACCAACTGCCTTGAGCCTTCACTAACTGGCCACTTTATAAGAAACACCTGCTGCCTTGTGCTTCCACTCCCCAGACTTTCCACTTTACAAGTGTTTACTAGAGTAAGGCCACTAGTGAGACAATGCTGGTCTAGGACAAGCTGGTCCCACTGATCTAGGACCAGCAGACTGTGAGACAGCCCCATCCATCAGGCTGTGAGGATGCTGAACTCTCTTCCTGCTCTACCCCCCATCCCAATCCTGCCCCCAGCACACACTCACTCAGCACCCTGACCCTGTATGTCCACTTGTGTCCCTGCTGTATTGTACACATAGTGTCTCCCATTCTCTTTTATTATGTCTATTATCTGTACCCGCTGTAAAATTTGGGAAGGAGAGTAACGTAATTTCAATTCTCTGTATGTCCTGTACATAAGCAGTATTGACAATAAAACTACTTGACTTGACCTGATGAGCACCAGCAAGAATGACTTACACAGAAGGGGTTTCCAATTAAATGTTTTTTGTGTGCTTTCTTACCTGTTGTCCCCAGTAATACACGCAGCACACGTTCCTGTTGGCTGTTCGCTCTGTTCGTAGTAATGTGCGTCCACATGAGCCTCCGCTGCCTTCTGCTTCAGAATCTCTCCGAAGTGGTCGGTCCCTATGCAGCCAAAAAATGTCGCCACCTTGTGAGGCTCCTGGATCATCCACTGTGGAGACAGTCATAATGAGTGTGTTTAATGACTGCGGTGTGTGTAAAAGTTCCAGAATTCACACCTCTATTACATAAATCTACAAAATTCTAAACTCAAAGACTGCTAAAGTAAACAGTCAGAGACCCCCCATAAACATTGGAGCAGCTGATGTTTTGGATACAGGTGGATCGGAACTGATATCTGCTGTTCTGTGTGGTGTAAATAAATGAACGATTAATAAATAAGTGACTGACACAGCAGCCTGTTTTCTCTCATCACAGTTATAAAGAGGCAGATATTTTGATGATGCATTTAGGTTGTTAAGCTGGTTTTTAACTGCTGTCTCACTCCCCCCTAAATAAGTACTTTAAATTTAGAATTAAATTTGGCTGATTAGCCAAATCATATTTAGCAGTGTCTGAAGTTTGCTTTTCAAATTACAGGGCTTTTTTAAACCTGGAAGTTCAGATGGTAATGGAACTGAAACAACTTATCCTATTGAACATTGTTTTGTTTTTATTGTTAATACATTTAACTATATCCAAACCAAATGTTTGTTCTTCTGCCTTTTTTTAGATGTGTCCTCTAATTGCAGCATCTTGGGTGATCACAAAATGCACTTCTCTGTTTCAGATATAGTTTTATTATTCACTGCCTGGCAAAAAAAAAAAATTGCCATCTGGATTTAGGTGAGTAAATGATGTGGGGTTGATGCCGCAGTTGGTCAGGTCTAGATTCAGCAACAGTATGTGCTGAAAGAATGAGGTCAGCTGACTACCTGAATGACACAAACCTATTCCAAGATGTCAATGTCAGGATTCATGGGGATGGAATTGTGAAAGAGTGATTCAGGGAGCATGAGATCATCATTTTCACACATGGATTGTTCACCACAGAATCCAGACCTTAACCCCATTAAAATCTTTGGGATGTGCTGCATGGGAGAAGACGTTGCTCAGCGGTCAGACTCTTCCATCATCAATGCAGCAAGATCTTGGTGAAAAATTAATGCAACACTGGACTGAAAAAAAATATTGTGACATTACAAAAGCTTATCTAAACAATGCCACAGCGAATGCTTGCCACAATCAACGCTAAAGGTGGTGCAACAAAATATTAATGCGTGACCTTTTTTTTGGTTTTGGCAAGTAAGTGTAGATCTTCCTTACGCTTGCAAGTTTCAGTTCCTGTTCCTTAAGGGAAGAACAAGAACAGAACATAGAAAGTTCTGAAGTTTAAAAGTGTCTTTATACTCAGCAAACCCTAGAATAGAAGATCACCTCATCTGTTGGTTAAGTGTTTTATGAATATGCAGTATTAGGCCATGTATGAATTACTGTAGAATGTTCTGGCTCATCCAGAAGAGGAGAGCCAGAGCACGCTCTCATTTATTGGTTTCACACTTCAGTTTAGTGACTGATCAGTCAGTGAGTTGTAAATTTGGCGAGTTGCCTTTCCAGGTGTCATGTTGAATTATGTCTCCCTGCCAAAATTTGACCCTCTTTGAATGAAGGCATGTCCCACAACAGAATGAGAATAACAAATCCCTCTGAGATTTCTTTTATTTCTGTTTATAAATAACGATTGATCTACAGTTACAGTAGATACAGGAATCACCAGAGTACTCTGGTGTACCTATACTGCTCCATGATGCCTGTTCACTAAGGGGAGTCAGATTTACGAACACACACTGCTTCTTTTTCTTCTTCTATTGTTTAATGGGCAACAATAGCCTGCCTCAACTCCCTGCAATTCATGTGTTTTGACACTGTAAACAAAGAGGATCCTGGTTCAGTTGATACGGAACAAGACCACTCCTTTTGGTCCTCTGCTCCAAATTGTGATTTACAGTAGTTTAACACCTGTTATTTTGGTTTAAAAGTCCAAACAAGACAGTAGGTAAAGTACCTTTAAACTGTAACTTACAGCTCTGGAAAAAACATAAGAGACCATTTATTTGCAGAAAATGTGAAATGGCTGAAATAACAAAAAAGATGCAGAGCTTTCAGGAAACAAACTTTAATCATAATGTTTTAAGAGTTCAGAAATCAATATTCGGTGGAATAACCCTGGTTTTTAATCACAGTTTTATGCATCTTGGCATGTTCTCCTTCACCAGTCTTACTGCTTTTGGATAACTTTATGTTTAGCTTGTGATCATCCATATTCCTCTTGATTATATTCCAGAGGTTTTCAATTTGGTTAAACAAACAAAAAAAAAATCATCATTTTTATGTGGTCTCTTTTTTTCAGAGCTGTAAATACTGATGCTTTATACTGAGTTGACTGACTCTGAAAGTGAGAGAACTAAGCTTACCTGTGCAATTTTGACCGAGTTCTGGGTGGATCCGCCTGCATGATACTCAACCTTGCTCTTCTTTGCCATCTCCTCAAATCTGAATATAAAAAAAAAATATTTATTCTTAGAGTTTCAGATGTTTCAGTAAAACTTTCAGGTGATGTCTGAACTTAAGCAAGCCAATAAATAATTGTGTACGATAATAGTGTACATTATAGTAGTGATTTTGACTTGGATTAAGGTATTTTTCGTACAGAACTGAAACTCTTTGTAACAGAAGAGCTCAGTAACCCTCAGCAGAAATTGGTATGACAGCTATGTGGGTGTGTCCTTGGTAAGGTGTTTTTTTTTTTTTTTTTTTTTAGAAACACTCTTCTCACTCTGAAACTTACACTGTATAAGACTGCATGAATTACAGATGTAACAAATATCATAAATATCATATGGTAAAAACCTTCATCACACTGTCCTGAACAGTAAACTGCACATTATAGCGTGTTGATACCATTTATGAATCAAAGGTATTAAAAAGAGTTTATTTTGCTTTAGTTGGAGTAATGGTCTCCTTCTTTCTACTTGATTTTGGAACATTGTTGTTAGGGATTGGATTCATCCATAAGAGCTTTAGTGAGGTCAGGATTTTGGACTCATCCAAAAGCTACTGGATTGAGAACACAGTTCCCCTGTTCCACAGCTCAATGCTGGGGGCTTTATATCCCTAGAGTCTTAAACATGGTGCCAGCAGGTTCATGTCTATTTATCTGTGCTAGAAAGACCTACCGGTATTCTATTGGCAGTACTTCTCTACAGGGCATAGACAAGCTGTGTGTGTGCACGTTTACACATCTGTCAGCAATGGATGCACCTTTAAGCAGCTCAATGTATTCACTACTAAAGATTTTCCAACAAAAAAGCTTCTAAGAACTGTGGTGCTTTTTAGCAAACTAGCCCACATTTCCACCTGTTTTAGTGGAACCGTCAAAACATAACATCATTCAGGCTCCGAGCAGTCCAGTGGACTAAGTGCTGCCACTATGTTTAGGAGATTGTCGTTTGAATCCTGTTCATGTAGCTTGCCATCAGCTACCGGAGCCCCAAGAGAGCACAATTGCCCTTGCCCTCTCTGGGTGGGTAGATGGCACTCTCTTCCCACATCACTCAAAAGGATGATGCCAATCAGCACAAGGCGTCTGTGAGCTGATGTTTTAGAACCGCTTTTAGAGTCGCTGCGCTTTCCTCAGAGCACGATGGCTACTTGGCAATGCTGCAGTTCAATCAGCAGCAGTTCAAAACGAGGAGGTGGCTGATTTCACATGTATCGGAGGAGGCATGTGCTAGTCTTCACCCTCCTAGTGTTGGGGTAGCACTAGTAATAGTGTGAGTCCTAATAAGTGGGTTGGGAAATTAGCTGTGTAAATTAGGGAGAAAATTGGGGAAATTAGTTGAATTAAATTAATTATTTGTCATTAACAGAGGGCAATGCACAGCAGCAGTGAAAAGAAGCAGTCATGGTTCATGCTGAATGACATAGCGTTCTTTGATTCCCACTGCGAACAAACGTTCCTGGTTCCTAAACCTACTTTTGTTTGTGGAAACGCATGAGTGAGTGAGTGAGTGTGTGGAGTGAGTGAGTGAGTGAGTGTGTGGAGTGAGTGAGTAAACTCACAGAGCTTTGTGTTTTTCATCAGCGAGGATCTGATCGTTGGGCTTCAGACCATACCTGCACAAAAATTCACACATTTCAGCTTTAACCATCATCAACTAATCCAGTACAAATAAAACACAGGGCTGACAAGTTTTTTTTTTTTCATGTGCCACAGTATTAAAAAAAAAAAAACACAAAACTACCCTGTGCTTTCGCTCATAGCCACTTTATTAGAAACAGCCACCTACTGTGTGCTTCCATTCACTGGCAACTGTATTAAAAAACACCAGATTTGTGCAAGCAAGCAGAGTTACTAGGAAGGTGTTTCTGATAAAGTGGCTGAAAAGTATACAGTGTATTACTTACAGCTTAGCATCTTACCGTAGTTTCTGCACTATAAGGCGCACCATCAATAAACATCTACTTTCATACATAAGGCACATTTTACGCTACACTAGTAAATAGTAGTATATATAGGTGTGGTCATGTTTCCTTATAAATGGCAAGACCTGTAAAAGAGCTTCTGTTTATTTACAGAAAGCTTAGATTTACAGATTTCCATTAAAGTTGGAGCATTAGAATTAGTGGCTAATGTCACCCAACAGCGCTGCACTGAGTTGAAAGAGCTAGCGCAGACAGCGGGTAATGCTAATGCTGCTCCAGCAGGCCGATAATATTTGCCTGCGCTGTTAGCAGCTAATGCTAATACTGCGGGAGAACTAAACTGAAACTCCTGTATAACACTGTACTGCAGCAGAGTTGTTTTTTTTTTTACTGCTTCTTACACATTCATACATAAGGTGCACCGGATTATAAGGCGCACTGACAACTTTTGGGAAAATTCAAAGATTTAAATGCACCTTATAGTGCGAAAAATACGGTATTTTCCATAGCCTGTGTGTAACAGTGGTTCAAATGTACGCACAAGTGATATGACTGTGATTAAACTGGTATGTGTAGAAAGAGAAAGAGTAGAAGGATTAACTGAGGCTGTCAGGTTCAGACAGGTCCAGGACTGTTCCAGCATGTGTGAAATTTTACTTTTACTGTTTACTTACTTGTCCAGAAAATCTTTGTCCACCACAGCACAGATATCCAGTAACGGGTTTCCCATTCCAAACAGGGCATTCTGACTGAGAGAGAAAGGCAGAAGGAGAGATTAAACATGAATGCGGCATGAAGAGTTTTTTTACACCTATAGTCGGTTTGGTCCAAATCGGTTAACCAGTTCGGTTGGTTTGGTTTGGTTTGTTTTTTGTTTTCTATACAGATCTAAGCGCACCCAAATGCATGGCAACAAACCAAATGAGATTGTGCTCTTCTCTTATTGGTCAGAACTGTATGGGACAGGAAGTAGCTGGTGTGTTCTGAACGTGTGTATATTTCACAAACAAACTGCTCCAGAGTTGGCCAGAAAGTTGGACAGAGACCACCTCCTCTTGCGGGTCCCGTACAATGGTTTTGGTTTCGCAAAAGAATGTGATCCAATCAGATATAAATACAAATCCAGTCACTCAAACACTTCAGGAGATGGTTTGAGACACATTATAGAAGTGTAAGCACATCAATATCTCCAAGACACATTTAACAATCAGGAGGTGTTAATCTCAACCCCCCACTCTGATGGTGTTAATCTCAAATCCACACTCTAAGAGGGTGTTAATTTCAAATCCCCAATTTGAGCAGGTAATTTCAAATCCCCACTTCTGATGGTGTTAATCTCAAACCCCGACTCTGAGGGTGTTGATCTCAAACCTAAGATTTTCTCTAAGGAGGAAATTTTAAATCCTCATTCTGAATAAACTCATCTCAAGTGTTAAATTATTTAGAATTTTACAATTAAAAAAGGGGAATTGCCATTAAAAAAGTACAAGCCCTTACTGATATATGCATTAAAAAATCATATTAAAAATACCACCCAAATTCCACTTTCAGTAAATGGAACTGATTAGTGTGCTAACCCCAGATGTCTGTGGGTGTGTCAGGTTTCAGGGGGGGGGGGGTCCTGCATGGGGAGCACATGGCATAATGCTGACTGAAGCCTTTTGGATGTGCACACACAGACACAGTTCAAAAGTTCAGTGTTATCAGTGCTTTAAATAATATAAAACTAATTGAATTAAAAACAGATGGGTCACATGTTTACCAGAATGTTTTCTCCATTAAAATTAAGTTTGTAATTCTGCCCATTCAGAAAATGTAGTTTGAATGTTATGTTAGATCTTAAACAGAGCAGATGCCTGCAGGCTGAAAAAAAGTTTTACCCATTTAGAGCAGTCACTTTATAATAACTTCCATTAAAAGGTTTAAACTCAGGCATGACACATGTGCTTCAAATAAATTGATTAATAAATGAATACATTAACCCAATACAACTAAAAAACTGAAAACATTGCTGCACATTTTAGACACAATATAACTGTTTTTAAAAAAAAAATCACTTTTTGAGAAGACTAAATGATTAATACTGACAAAATGTCATAATTACATTTTCTTTGAAGAAATCCAGATAAATTACGTTTAAGATATTCGTGGAAAAAAGTAGCAAACTGCATTTTTCATTGTGCTCGGTTTTGGATCAAATTTTTCATTGCAATATTTCACTAATAATAATTAAACGTAGGAATTAGGTGCTTCACCTAAACCTGACCTTAAACTTAACCATAAACTTCAGCTTTTGTTTAAACCTGTGTAGCAGAAATATGTTCTTGCTGGTATCTATTTACATGTTATTCTATCTTTGTGGGGACATTTGGTCCTCATAAGGACAGTGTGCGAGAACACACACATACATTCCCATACCCACACAAATATACATTTACACACACACACACACACACACACACACACACACACACACACACACACACACACACACACACACACACATACACACACACACACACACACACACACACACACACACGTGGAGACCGTATGTGTCCACGCTGTCACTCCGTATCTACACCGCCGGTGTTACTGTGGTAACTCACCTGGCGGTCGGCATTATATCCCTCCGAGCCGTTTAATCCAAACTGAGCAAATAAATAAATAATCCGGTAAACTGATAAACAAACACCAGCCCTGCACAACTCAGCACGAGACCGGAGAGCAGCAGAAACAAGCGGAAACCGCGCGACCGCACTCCGCCTCGGGCGATTGGTTACATCAGCGGGGGGCGGGTTGACCGGGCTGCTTCTCGAAATGTGATTGGATGAAAAAAGCAGGCGTTTCGTTAAAAATACAGCTTCCTAAAATATACATTTTTTATATAATTGAAAAATATCGCTTTAGTTTAACAGTTTAAAATTAAATAGTAAATACAGTAAGGAATAGTAAGAACAGCTTAACTAAGTTACATGATATGTTTATTACAGGGATGATCGTTTATGGAAAACTGTTTAAATGCCTGTTTTAAAGACTTCAGTTTTGACAGATGGAGACACGTGATGTTTAGTATTTTCCTGATTTCCCCGTTTTTTCCAGTTAGGTTATTTATTTATTGTATAAATGCATAACTTAAACCATAAGAGTTCTAAAATTATTTACATTCATTAATACAGATATGTTTTAAAAATCCTGATCTAGACCAGCTTGTGCTGGTAGCTGGTGTCAGATGGTCTAAACAGGTCTTTGACTGTGGTTGTAAAACTGAACATGTATCAAAAGATAAAAACTCATAATCTCTCGTGCTGGTCCTCCAGTAATTTAAATCCCATCCCAGCTGCTGGAGGGAATCAGCTGTAGATCGAAGAATCTGTGCAGCTGTTCATGAGCTGGAGTCACCACTACAGACATAATATTCGTATATTACGTATACTATAATAATAATAATAATAATAATAATAATAATAATAATAATAATAATAATAATAATAATAATAATAAAATAAAAATTCTAAATCGAATTTCACCTCAGACTCATTTGTGCCTCTTGGCTGCTGCACTTATTTTTCTCAGGCAGAACAAAACCTATATAAGAATCATATTTTATCAATCATATTTTAAAACTTCTGGCAATTATGTGCAATTATTAAATTATATTTTTAAGGAAACTCTTAACTGTTTGTATTAGCTAATGCTAACCCTTCTTCTCATGTTCAATTATAAGCATTATTGTTAGCTATCTGAAATAAATGTGTGCTTTAATGTAGCAATATAAGTGTTACAAAAAAAAAAAAAAGTTTAGCTTGTTTTGTATTAAGTATTACATAAATTCAATTGTACTGTTGTCTCACATTGTTTATCTATACAACTTAGCTAACTGTTTGTTTATATTTTTTAAGGACATATTTAAACCTAAGGCTAGCTAAGCTAGGTTAACTTAGTTATGTGAATATGTGTAAGTTAATTTTTATATGTTACTGTTTGATAATTAGAAATATACAGATACGTAATTTAAAATTTGTTTAGAAATAGACACGTGTAGACATTAATTTGGGGTATCCTATAAAACATTACATAAATAACGTTATGGACATATTAAGGCTAAAAATATGAATATTATGGCTATTAAGTGAAAACCGCCGTGTCTACAACATATTAGCTAGCTAATTAACATAGCTATACTATGTTTACCTGTTTTTATCGTAACTAAAGCCTAAAATATGGTATTTATATCATATAGACGCCTGGCGAGGCTGAGATTGGTTTATTTTTGGAATGATTCGTTCCACCTTAAATGCAACTGCTGCACCATTTAAGGTGGAACGGATCGTTAAAAACCCGCTAGCTAATAAAAAAGGCAAGGGTGAATATCTAACACAAGTAATACAGGCTAGTAACTGTTCTTCAGGTCTCGCAGTGCTGTGATTTATATTAGCTATCCATTTCCCTCAGGTAAAGGTGACCAGCTGTTACACATTAACATCATGCAAATCAGCACATAGCATTCCTAATGTAAACAACCGGTGGAGTGTTGAAAATACTTAAACCAAGATTAAGATCATTAACTAAGCGCCAGTGGTTCCCAGTGTAGCTGTGGTCTGTCTCCAGTTCGCCACAGCCTAGTACAGCCTGCCTCAGATTCAGTACTGAGGTTTTAATGTTTTGGACGCTTCCCTGCCGAGCTTTCTCCACCGTGTCCTGGTGAATCTCCTACCTCAACCTGCTGCTGTCTCCTGCTCTGGTCTTCTGTACCGTGGACATGACAGGCACTTTTAATCAGGACATTCCTCTAAAGATGAAGATTCTTTTTCATCCTGAATGCTAATCCTCCTCCTCCTCCTCCCTCCCTAATTCACCCTTCACCATTATTTGGAATTAAAGGGCCCATATCATAACATTTCCTGTAGTCCACAAATTGTCCCTGAAGTCCAGAAATCTCAGATTTCCCTTTAAATACTAAGAAACTAATATCAATATTGATTATTAGTTGCTTTATAGTTGCTTTATAAAGACACAAACATGAGCGAGTCATAGCAGGGCTACCATACAATATATGAAATTATCATTTGAAATGAAAGGGCCCATTTATCTTTACATTTCCTGCAGTATTATATATTGTGTTGTATTGTCTTTAAGGTCCACCTTTGCATTTGTGTGGACAGACTTAGCATAAACAGTCTTGGCTTATACCCAAAATGTAATCTTCAACTTAATCTGTAACTCTATCCACACCCTAAAAACTGAAACTTAAAATATCTAAAGATGCGTTTAACCTTAACTTTTATTTTAGCCCAAAATGTACAGCTCTGGAAAAAATAAGATAGCATTTAAAATTATGATTTTTTTTATTTTACCAAATTGAAAACCTCTAAAATATAATAAAGATAAAGATAGATAACCAAGCTGAACTGCTTAAAGTTATCCAAAAGCAGTGTGTAAGACTGGTGGAGGAGAACATGCCAAGATGCATGAAAACTGTGATTAAAAACCAGGGTTATTCCACCAAGTACTGATTTCTGAACTTGTTTTCTTTGCATTATTTAAGGTCTAAAAGTTCTGCATCTTTTTTGCTATTTTAACCATTTCTGATTTTCTGCAAACCAATGCTTTAAATGACAATAGTTTTATTCGGAATTTGAGGGAAACTTTGTCCGTAGTTTATAGAATAATGTTCATTTTACTCAAACATATACCTATAAATGACAAATAACAAAGTGAAGTTGTCTTATTTTTTTCCAGAGCTGTATATGTAATCTTAAACCTGGCTGTATCCTTAACTTCAACCCAAATCCTAAACTGTATCATAAACCTAACCTAATTCTGCACCTAACCCTAAGCTTAATTTATAACAACCTAAACCCATAACCTAAAAGTAATACTAAAATGAAATTTAACTTTAATCGAACACCTAAAACCCATCTTATCTTAAACCCAAAAGCTAAATTTGATTCTTAACCTAAACTTCAAAATCAAAAATTTACTCTTACTTTTGAAACCTTGATTAAACCCAAAACATGTATTTAATTTAACTGTAACCAGTGATTTTTTCATTTATAATTATTATTTACCCTTTAACCCAAAACCTAAATTTGATTCTAAATTTAAACCTAATCCTAAACTGACATAACATTGAGCCAAAAACATTAAAAAGAGGGGTTGTAAGCCAATGGTTTAGTTTCATGAATAGGGATTAGGAGAAATAATTTTAAATCTCTATTCAAAATGCCATAAAAATCATGTCTAGGCTTAATCCTTGTCTGGGAAAACTGCACCAGTAAGTTTACATACTAAAGCCAAGAATAATTTCACCCTGCTTTGAATGTGTTCGTCTCAGATTTCCCTTTAATTAATGTCAATTATGTTTGAAGAAAAAAAAACACAATGACTGATCTCAGTGTTGATTATTAGTTGCTTTATTAAGGCACATACATGAGTGAGTGATAACAGGCTTGACATGATATTTACATTCAACCTTGTGTCTTCAGAACTTTAGAAAATGAAAGAGTAAAAAAAACTCTATCGCACTCTTATAAATATGAGTGTGTTTATTAGTGTATATCAGAACAGCGGCAGTCTATCAGAAATAACGGGACGGGAGAGACTGTGTGCTGTGTTTGTATGTGTCTGTGTACTGTCTGTGCGCTTAGTATATCATGCACAAACCTTGTATCTCCAAAACGTTTACTTTACAGGAGGAAAAAAACTTCAACTTTCAATGGAAGCAAGTGTATAAAGATTTTAGCCCAAGTCATCATTTTGGAGCTGTTCTATTGGTCCGTTCATCATGATTTCATCATTCAGATACAATATAAAGAACAGTGGAATAGTGGAATAAAAATTGAAGATACAAGCATTTTACAGGACAGCATTGATATCATTGTTTGTAAATGCACTTATACTCATGTTCAAATGTTTGTGGATACCTTGTCGAATAAATGTTGCATTCAGTTTTTTTGCTGACAACAAACAAATATATGGGCACCGTGTCTAATGCCAGACATGGGTTAGAGGGGTGTAAAGTCCCAGCATTGAGCTGTGAAACACAGGAACAGTGTTTTCTGGAATAATCCATCCAATACTTTTAGGATGAGTTGAGACTAATGTTCTTTATGCCAAATCCCCATAGCAATGCTCTCAAAAATCTAATAAAAATTATTGCCTGGACTGTAGAGACAGATACTCCAAAAAAGCAGGAAAAGAAGTATTTTAATACCCTTAATTTCCAAAAGAACCTATGAATAAGCAAGTGTCCCAATACATTTGTCTATAAAGTGTATGTGTGTGTTGGTTCGTATTAAAAAAACAAATATTAGAGCACCTGGGAAATAGATTTAAATTCAGTTAGTATTTGAATAATCATGGATATAAAACAATCCAAGAACATGCCAGTTACTCTTTGAAATCGAGGCACTACAACTGGTTCTTGTTCTTTTTTGTGCAAGGTGATAGGAGAGCTCTGTTCTATAAAGAACCAAAACTAGGAACTAAAACTTTCTCTTAATGTAAAGAACCAGTACTGGTTCTTCTATGGCAACACCCAATAAACCCTTTGTAGCACCATAATTTATAAGAATGAACAGAATGAAAATATAAACCTCAACAAATCTATTTCAATAACATCAACCACAGCGAAATGACAGAACTCTTTCAGACAACAGATGGCTTAAAAGAATAGTCTCTCAGGATCTTCTTGAAACTCTTTTTTTGGGGTTCTAAAATAAGATGAATCACATCATATACATAATATTTTAAGAGCCCAAATCATAATTTTATATTTTGAGGTTTATTGCACCAAAAGTCAAAGTAATGGGACAGCAGGATATAATTTGATCTTGAAATGCTACTTCAGAGGACACCTTGCAAATGCCCATACCTGTATAAGTTGTGAGGTGATATCTAATAAGTAATGTTGAAAAACATAATGGCCAGTGTACTTATGGTAAGGCCAGGTGAATTATGGGAGTTTGAGTTTCAAGTTTAAAGACGAGTTAGTTTCCACCCTGCAATGTGATTGGCTGGGACACGTTACATGAGTGTCGTTATCAGCCAGTAATGCACTGTAACCAAAGCTCTCCATTTATTACTCCGCCACATACAGCTAACCTAGCATCGATGCAGCGCTTACAAGCCAAATAGCGCAGCTACAAACAGAGCAGCAATGGAACTATTTTAAATCTGAATGCTTATAACCAACTGATCTTTTTTTTCCCCGTCTTCTTTAAGGGAACTGTGGTATAATCACAATAACACAAAGTGGCAGTAGCCCTAGTTCTAGAACTTCCTCTCGTGTTTTCTCGTTTTTTTTTTTTTGTTTTTTTGTTTTTTTGGCGAAAATGATGAGACTATTCCTTAATTTCATTAGTTTGGTAATTTTAACGCTGATTCCCTTTTAATAAACCTAAAACATAATAACAGATGGGACAAACATCAACCTGACGTGTGAATCTTTGGCAGAGTTATTGACGGAACTTTAGAAATCAGAAAGTGTGATCTGATTAGCGATGCACCAAAATATATATATTTTTTCATTTCATCCAAAGAAAAACTTCCTTATAGTAAGACAAAACAATCAGAAGAATCAAAATTACCAGAAGAAAAAGAGAACCAGTAAAGGGACCAAGACTTAAAAAGAGAACCTCTATATGGGAACTAAGTACAACCACCTGTGTTACTAATATTACAAAATTAGGGTACAAGGAGGAAAGCATAGAAAGACACTGAAGAAGCACAATTATTATTTTTTGGGCCAAAATGAAACATATGTCTAGAGACTAAATACTAATCTTGTTTTTGCAAGTTTTCACCAATTTTGCCACTTTTCTTTCATCATTGCATATGTTATATAGCATGAAGGCATGTTTATCTTGCCTTCAGACAAATAATTTTAGTTGCTCAACTGTTTGTGCATCCCTAGATCTGATCAGGTTTTCTACTCTGATCTCGAGGTCAAACTCAAAAACGGAAGGTGAAATCATGATGAAGTAAAAAAAAAAAAATTATACATTTTTGAACCTTAAAAAAAATCAAAAAAGTCTTTTTTGCGAGCTCTGAGTGCCCACGACATGAAAATAATCATCAGATTTAAATATAAAATATAACACTTGGGAACCTCTCAAAACAAAGCTCTTATTTATTACAAATTATAAAAGGAAAATTTGCATCAGGAAATATTAATAATAGCAGAAAAAAGTGAATGGCCTGTCCCTGATCTTACATTCTGTAGCAGAGGAGTGGAGGAGCAGCAGATATACAGGTCGAGGTTTGGGATAACGGGACAGGCCGGCTGGACCTGAGGGAGTGAAAGTGTGTGTGTGTGTGTGTGTGAGAGAGAGTGTGTGTTTTTATATTGCTGGTGCTGTGTGAGGCGGTGAGCTGGTATTGCTGGTGCGTGCTGGTTCTCCTGCTCCAGACTGAACACTCCCTCACTGGTACCAGGGTGTTTTCCGGACCCAGTGCAGCGTGAACCCGGCGTCTGTGCGGATTTTGATGGACGCCGCCTCAGCCTCCCTCACGGTCTCCTTCACCGACTGCATTAGATTCTGAGCGTTGTGGACCAGCATTTCTGTTGCCTAGAGGAGAGAAACAGAACCAGCACTGGATCAGTTCTACTGTACACCTGAAAACTGGGTTGTTCAAGGGTTCTATAAAGAAGCAAAGTGTGAATTCATTCTCCCACAGCAGGTTCCACTGAGTATGGATCAATTAGTATTTATATTTATCATTTATAAAGCGGACCCATCAACGACAAATCAAGACTTTAAAAATGAACCACGATAATAGCAATAGGAAGAGACAAAAAGAAAAACTGATACTCAAAATCGTGTACGAGAAAGAACCACAATGAAGACCCAAGATTCAATAGGTGAATCTCTCGAAGAGCATTAGAAAAAAAAAATAGCATTTCTCAATGACCCATGATTTCAAAGAAAATTTCCTTTGCTAGTTCAAAACATTCCATAAGGAAAAGATGGAGAGGAAAGAGAACTCAGGGCTGGAGTTCAGGTGGCTTCCGCTTATAGTGGGAAGCCAGTTCCCCCTCTGATGAGTAGAGTCAGAAAGTAGAGGTAAGAGTTAACAGCGGGACATGAGGTAGTGGAGTTGTACAAAGACTTGACGTCGGGTCAAGATAGGATGCTAGATTGAAGCACGTTCCTCCTCCCAGATGTTAGTTAACACAATTTATTATCCTTAATGCAGCATTTGACACCATCTGTCACACCACACTCCTCAATAGACTAGTTTCCATTGGTATCACTCAGACTCCTCTAAATTGGTTTAAATCATACCTCACCTGCCGCACTTCATTCAGTTCATTCAGCTCAAAACTTTTACTTCTCAGCCTTCCCCTGCCACTTCAGGTGTGCCCCAGGGCTCTGTCCTGGGGCCCCTCCTATTCATCATTTATCTCCTTCCCCTTGGTAATTTCTTCCGCAAATACAACATCCATTTCCACTGTTACGCGGACGACACCCAGCTCAACCTTTCCACCAAACCCACCTCTAATCTTCCACCCTCCTACCTTACTGACTGTTTGGCTGAAATAAAACTATGGTTCAATTCAAATCTACTAAAACTAAACAGTGATAAAACTGAGGTTCTCCTCCTAGGCACAAAATCAATTCTATACAAAACCGACAGTTTGTCTCTTAAAATTGACAATTGTTCCGTTTCCCCCTCCCCACAGGTAAAGAGCCTGGGTGTCATCCTGGACAGTACTCTTTCCTTTCAATCACACATCAACAACATCACCCGGTCTGCCTACTTCCACCTCCGCAATATAAACCGTCTTCGCCCTTCTCTTACTCCTCATGCTACTGCCATTCTTGTACACAGCCTTGTTACCTCTCGATTTGATTATTGCAAATCTCTTCTCTTTGGTCTCACCAATAAAACTCTCCATAAGCTTCAACTGGTCCAGAATTCAGCTGCCCGTATCATCAGTAGAATCCCACCTTCCACCACATCACTCCTGTTCTCCAACAGCTCCACTGGCTCCCGGTCAAGTTCCGCATCAACTACAAAATCCTTCTGCTCACCTTTAAGGCCATTTACAATTTTTTTTCACCATATCTCTCTAATCTTCTTCAGGTTGTAACTCCATCTCGTTCCCTCCGATCATCCTCCACCATCCAGCTTACCGTCCCCATCGCTCGCCTCACCACCATGGGGAGCAGAGCCTTCAGCCGCTCTGCTCCCCAACTCTGGAACTCTTTACCACCTCATATAAGACAAATTAACTCACTTTCACAATTCAAATCCACCCTCAAAACTCACGTGTTTAAACTTGCCTATTCCATCTGATCGTTTCTTGCATTTTCTCATTTTAACCTGTTTTTTAATGTTGTGTATTTTGTATGTTTTATTTAATGATTATTTTGCACTTTGTAAGGTGTCCTTGAGTGACAGAAAGGCACCTGAAATAAAAGTTATTATTATTATAAAAACAACCACAGACTCAAAAAGAGCGGGAAAGAGAAGAGAGGGTATAAGGAGGAAACTGAGAGGAAGGCACCGATAGCCATTTTTCAACAATGTGGAACCGAAACCAATCTGATTCATGAATCTAATTTTGAAACGTTTCGCTGCATTTCCACCAACAAAAGTAGATTCCCGCAGCGGGAACCAAAAAAGACTAGGTTCTTCAACGCAAACTGTAATCGCTTCTGTTTACCGCCGCTCTGCAACGCCCTCTTTTGACGACGTATGATTAGATGTTTTGATGGTTCCAATTAAACTGGTGGAAATGCGGGCTGGTTTGCTGAAAAAAAAGCACCACGGTTCCTAGAAGCCCAAACTGGCTAAAGAACCAGAATTCTTTTTGTGAAAAAGCCCAAAAGGAAAAGGAAAGAACCACTGACAAGAACTGAGATTCAAACAGGTAAACATCTTTTAAGAGCATGATTAGTAACGAGAGGAAACATCTTTAAAATCATAAAGAATCAGAGACTGACAGGCATGACTGCTAAATATAGGAGTTTACAGGGGAGCTGGAAACAAAGTAACTCATCGTACACACTGGTAGGTGACAACAACAACACCAATAACAAGTAAGTAGGCATTTTCTACCAAAAACACTATTTACAACCACAATTAACTCATAGTGAGATTAAAAAAGTGACAATTTAAGTTGAGATTTTCTCACATTTATGCAAATAAATTACAATGTGGTAAAGCGACATTCTGAACTGATGGGCTGAACAAATTCCTCAGACCAATTGCTTTGACACAGCATCCAAAGTTTCCCAGCTTCTGCTCCCTGATGTTTTGTTTCCTACCAGCAAACAATTATATTATCATAACATGTAAAAGAGGCCCAAAACTGCTGACTATTTTTTTGCTGTTTTATATAATGCATATTTGCATATATTCAGGACATTTTGTAGAAAAGTGAGGCGTAAAAGAAAGTACCGGATAGTTTTATAGTTAGTGATCTAAATTAGCCAGCATGGTACCCGACCACGGTAAAACAAAATCACATACGACAACTCAAACAACCTCAAACACACCCACAAGAGATAACTTGGCGTGACACGAGTGACTTGCGGCTTCCCATTGTGAACACAGGGTCAGGGAGAGGATGGAGCAAGAGGCTGTTGTTTCTCACCTGCTCAGATTCCTCCTCGCTGATATTGGTGCGCCCCAACATGGTGGCTTTTACTGTGGAGAGGATCTTCAGCTGAGTGCTGATGGTGGGAATACGCTCGCACACCTGCAAAAAGAGAGAGAGAGAGTTTACAACTGAGCTCTTCTGCGTCACAAATCATGATCAAATCAATGAATATCACATTAAAGAACCTTTAAAGACTTGGATTAAAAACAAAAAAAAAAACGTTAAAACAGTGTCTTGCTAGGATGTGTTGGTACCTGCAGCAGGTTGGTTCTGATGCGTTTGTCTGTGCACTGCTTTGCGACCTCCTTGGCTAGACGGGTGACTTCGTCTGAAGCTTTAGCGATGTCTTTAGCGCACTGGATCAGCGCACGTTTATTACCACTGCCTCCCCGCACCAGCCGAGACATCTCCGCCATCAGCAGAGCCATTCTCTTCGCCGCACCGATGATGTCGTTACCCTAAACCATTACACACAAACAAACACATTTACAGAATTACAAAATGAGAAATGTTCAGATTAGCCAGCACATGTTTGGTGATTTACAACAGCCCTGGTAAAACTAGGACATTATCATGAAGCAACGCTCCTAACCTTGCTGGACCATTTGCGAGCCTCATCGTGAAGCTGCCGGGCGGCGACCATCATGGGCTCGCTGACCATCTCTCCAGCTCTCTGCTCGGGGAACTCCTCGTCCTTCTCCTCCGGAGGGGGAGGTCTTGGGGGTGGCACCTCACCCTCTGGTAGTGGGGGTTTTGGAGGAGCAGCATCATCCAGCTAATGCAGAACAGAGCAATGAAGATAATTACTTTAACAGTAACTCCATAGTATAATTCAGAGTTCAAAGCACTGTCCAGAATGGGGGTTCTCCTCAAATGCAAATCTTTAATGCTTTAAAGGTTCTTTAAAGGTTCAAACTTCAAAATTGAAAGCACTTTGGGCCATCTCTAAAGGACACACTTTGCACACACATTTCTTGACAAGCTGAAACATACAAAACTGTCCTTAAACAGTGTCTATAATGGCTTTTTGTGGAACCAAATTGCTTTTTCTATGGTATCTTTGTACATGATATCATCAGTGGACCATGGCTCTCAGTCTCTTTAAAGGAGAACTCACTCCGGTGTAAAATGGACTTTGGGTGTAGTAAAACATGATAAAAAGTATCTACCTTTGTTGAATAGCCCACCTCCTTTCTCCTGCAGCTTTCTGAGATGCAGTAATTTTGTGCTTTTTGCCCAGCACTCTTTACAACACCCGCTTTGTGGCATAATTTGCCACAATAAATTTCTTTTAACATGTTATCCAGGCTCGTATTTGTAATTTGTGACAGCGTCCTGTCTCATTAATACATCTGTGCAGTTTGTAATAAACCAAACCATGTGAAAATTGGGTTAAACTTGGTAGAGTTGTGATTATTATATGTGTATTAAACATTTTTCTCAGTGTAAATAAATGCACTGGGCACTGGCAGCTACACAAGGAGGCAGGCTATGTAGAGTCTATGTATATACGTCCATGACTAGCTGAAGCTAGTGTTATGGGATGTAAACAGTGTTTTTTAATAACCTACTTGTGCACTTAAGTTATTAATGCCTCGTTTTAAATGTCAGAGTTCTACCAGTGAGGTGTGGAGCTATGTTGAGGCTGGATAATAGTGTAAAAAACGTTTTGTCTGTCACGCCGCCTGACTCTCCTCCCACACCTCCGGACTCTATTTCCCAGAATCCTATGGTTTATGACGTCATCGTCAGTCGCTCTCTTTCACCCAATCACGTTACGCTCCAACGCTCAGATTCACCTGTATTCTGAGGAAGTTCCGGGTTATGCTCATCATGTATTTCGTATTTAAGGCTGCATTATGTAAACTATCTCCGCGAGGTATTGTTGACTTTGGTTGCATACTAAGCGTTTCCCATGTGTTCTTCTAGTGCCTTCTTGTTACGACCCTCTTTTCTGGTTTATCGGTTTATGTCTCTTGTTTTGCCCCTTTTGGATTTAATGTTTGGTTGGACTGTCTTTTGGTTTCAAACACGGACTGGATATACTACTACGGCTCTGGTATTTGGTGAGATTGTTGTTTGGCTCTGATATCTGTAATATCTGGTTATCAGCCTGTTAATAAACCTGTCTGTTCATTTGGCTCGGCAAGCGTCGCTCCAATCTGTCTGGCGCTACATTGTCAGGGCTAATTATGGCCTGAAGTGCCTGTTGTAAAGAGTGCTAGGCAAAAATTATAAAATGACTGAATTTTGGAAGGCTGCGGGAGAACAGAGGTGTACTCTTTGTGTAGTCCATTTTACACCAGAGTTCTCCTTTAACATAACTCCACCCACACCTCCTCAATGTCACACTTTAGCCATCCCTTTTTTTCAATCTCCTCAACACCCTTTACCCTACCCAGTCTCCCCAACACTCCATTACACCACCCAAGGTGATTAAGGAGATGGAGTGACCTTCTGAAGTCTAAAAGGTTCTTTACAAATTCCTGATTTTGTGAATTGTGAGAATCATGGAGAAGTGAAAACAGTACATCAATCTGACCACTCTGAGAACATGGCATTAGTGCACACATCCTCACTGATGATGCAGCTTGTCCAAAGCATTTTCCATACCCTGATGGTGACTGAAGACATGAAAAACATAGCAGGGAAAGATCAGAGTTTAGGGAACAGGGGGTCTCAAGTGGACTCACATGCAGCTGTTCAAGGTCAGGAGGGGGTGGTGGGAAGTCCGGCTCCTGTGGCTGGAAGGCCTCTCTAACTTTAGCCACGGCACCAAGAATCCTGTAGCCGGAATCCATAAAACCTTTCTGAAGAGCTGAGAGAGAGAGAGAGAGAGAGGGACCATTTGAAATTGAGAATTTATGTAGGCTATGCATTTACTTCAACCCAAAATAATGTTGCTGGGCCTTTTTTTTTAATACTATGTGAACACAAATATTGGGACATCTGCTCATCCATAGTTTCTTCTGAAATCAAGGGAAATGAAAAACAAACAAACAAAAAACATCTAAAATTATTGCAGTTGGTGCAATACTAATAGGTTCATGTTTGTTTTTGTGCTTTAATCTGTTTTATCTGTCCAATTCAATTGACAGTAATTCTCTACTGAGATAATACAAGCTCTGTGTGTGCTTTTGCACACGTGTGTCAGCAATTATTAAGAAGGAGTGTCCATTTAGTGTTGTATAATGGAGTCAGAAATCCTTCACACAACCAGCATTTAGCATCCTTTGTTTTTGAAGGTCCTTTTAGTTAACATGTCTTGCTACACCTAGATGATGATGACCAACAAGACCAACTAATTGTGTGACTACAGCAAAAACTACAAGGGTTTCACCTGGGTCCTGTATGTTGGCGGCAACGGCCTTGGCTCCCATCACCATTGGCGATATCGTGCTGCTGAGCTCGTCGGACGCAGCCTTCACCATCTCGCAGAACTTGGGGTCCTCAGAGTTCTCCACCTCACGCTTTGCCACCAGCAGGATGCGATTTGCCCGTCGGGCAATACTGGTTGCCCCGGCAACCAGCATCTGAGGCTGGTGATTGGCCATGGCCATCTGGCACTTGTCCAGGTCATTCTTAATGGCCTCCTCTGATGCGTCCAACAGGGACTTGGTGTCTATCGCCTCGTCCACCAGAGCTGAGAGAGAGAGTAATAAAGAGTTAGCATGGTGACATTATATAAAAACTTAAAGAATCTTTAATAGTAGCAAAAGACAGCAGAAAAAAGTATGAAAAAAAGTATGAAACGGAACAGTTTGAGAATGACGACACGTGTATACGTTGTGAGGTGTTATCATGTGAACACTGGCCAGTGTGCCCATGGCATGATATGAGTTATGGGAGTTGGAGTGTTGTCTAATAGTGAGTGCAGATGGATGGGACATTACATTTGCTATATTGTTCAGGGTTTTATCTGTCCTCGATTTACAGGGTTATGTGTGTACCAGGAATACACAAAAGAAGGCGTTACCGGCCACAGTGGACAGTGCAGTGGGTGGTAAGGATCGAACAATATCGAATCCTATCGAATGTGGATAGAATTGTCCATGTGTACACATTCACATTTAGCTTTCATTGGACATGGCAAAAGTCATGGGACACAATACTAGTTCCTGTGCCCGGCATGTCAGTCAGTGTAGAGATTTAGTCTTTCAAATTCTATAATCAGATGGGTTATGCCTACACAAACTAGTGAAATTATAGATTATAGGTCTAATTTTGGCCTAATTTGGTGAACTGAATGTTGAACTGACTTCAATTAAAAGTGATGATTTGTTTCTTCTCCTGTAAAGTTGCCTTTTTGGAGGTAAAAGAACAGTTACACGCAAAACTAGTGGGAAAGGTGTGAAAGAACAGCACTGTGTGAAACAAAGTTCAATGAATATTTTAATACATGACCTCAGGAAGAATAGCTGCTATCATTATAGGAGCTAATGGGGATCCAAATAAAATAAGCAAATCAACATGAACGTACTGGTCATCTTCTCCACATTGTCGATCCACTGGTTCTTCATGGTCTCAAAGTGCTCGTGAGCTGCCTGGTTCCCCGGATTCTTTAGCATGATTCGAGCAGCTGATACAACCTGCAGAGAATTTAATGACATTTAATCACATTCTGATTAATTTTGTTATTATGAGCATATTGTGGATATCATCAGTGCTTAAGTAACACTGAACAACATATATTAGTGAATCAGTGCCTAATGAACATTGCTCAACTGCACACTTTATTACAGAGAGTGTAATTATTCCTGTTTAACTGGATGAAGTACAGAACATACATAAAAAACTGTACTCAGCACAGGGTATATTCAGGGTATAGAGTATTTCTGTCACTGCTGATTTATTTTATTCTGCATAACAATATATTATGGCTTGATCCATGTCAGAGCCAATCAGCTCCTAGGATTTCCTGCTTGAGGTGGAATTACAGATGCAGCACACTAGCCAGAATTTAATTCTAAAAGAAAGTTTTTAATCACTACATAAAAAACACAAATTATCATATTAAACACATGCATATAATTAGAATTAGATTTATAAAATGTTAAAATTGATCAGTTAGTTAATCACCTGTCACACCATCTAACACAGTATTTATTTTATTTTCTGTTTTACCTTTTGGCCTTCTAATTGTATTTATTTCATTATTTTTCTAATTTTATTCCCTGTTTTACTTTTGGCCTTAATATTATTCATATATATTTTTATTTGTGTTGTTATTTTTGTGTTAATTGTTCCTCTTAATTTGATTGCTTTTATTCTGAATTATTTTTTTTTTATTATTTTGCCATTCAATTTTTATTTTCTTGTTTATTTTACCTGGTTTTTATTTTTGTAAATATTTGTAAATATTTTTTTAGTCCATTTACATTGTAAATGCTTGGCTGCATTGAGAATGATAGTTCCCATCAATGTATTCCCAAGTGAAAATAAAGGATGATTGATTGATTGGCTGATTGACTGACTACTGTAAATCTGTCCACCAAAAGCTTTAGATGGGTTATTTCTTACTTAACCAACAGAACATTTAAAAAAAAAATGTAGAATACAATGCACACAAAAACACACACACATACAAACACATACACAAACACACACGCAAAAACACACACACACACAGCTGTGTACCTGCGGTGTTAGGTCTCTGGCAGATTTGACGGCTGCATGGATTCCCTCTACTGTGCTGCGATTGGCTGTTCCAACAGCGGCTGCTTTCTCTGCTGTTGCCCCCAAACGGTTGGCATGATTCTCAAAGTTCGCTGCTCGTTCCTCAAACACCTAAACACAAACACACACACACAAATACATAAATAACCTCCTAGAAAGTATAAAAACGACAGTATTTCTGTAATAGATAATGTTATGGATCTCTTCTGTTTCTGGATTATTTTAACAGATTAAAAAAAATGCATGTAAAGAGTCGAGGGATTTGTGCTAAATCCTGTTTTGTATGTGTTTTTGTTGTGTATGTTGTACCTCCTCTCTGTTGGGAGTGCTGAGGGGAGCGGTGGCGGCCACAGCGAGCAGTTTGATGGGAGTGGTGGTGTCACTGAAAATGTCAGAGACTTCCTGTGTCATGGCCTCCTGCATTTTACCCTTCAGATCCTGAAATAAACATAAATACACACACACACTTATATTTTGAATATGAGTAGGGCTTTTATTCTTAAAAGCAGAGCCCAACAAACTGATACAGAGATTACTGCAGGTCAAATATGTAATGATGTTTATTTATTTAATCTCTATGCACTTAAAAAACTTGGAAGTTAAATGAAGTGTTTTAAATCATATAATAATTTCCATGATTAGCTTGGTGTTATATTTGTAGTCACAGTTTAGAATATTAAACAATACAGATCAAAAAGTTCAATGCAGCTGACGACAGAGACAGATGTGCAGCTTTTGAGAGAGATCACACATTCCTGTGACCTACAGGATTAAGTTATAGAGGGAAATCACCAGCAGCACAAACACAGACCAGCAGGGGGAGCTCCTGCCTGTGTGTAAGGTTTGAAAGCATGAGTAAAAGTGCTGCATCATATGACGCTTTCAAAACTTTAGTCTAAAGACTGGCTCATACCTATTACCCTGCATTCACACTGGAAAGCGACAAAGCGACAGGCGACCATTCATTTCCTATGGCAGGGCGCGATTTGTCGCCGCGACACGCGAGAGGCGACAAAGCGACAGAGCGACAAGCGACACGGAGATGAATTTTTCTCAACTCTATGCAAATGAGTTATGACGCGGTGAAGCGACATTCTAACCCAATTGGCTCCTAGCTTTTCTTTGGACCAATCACAAACAAGGCGGTTCGACGTCCTCTGAATTTCTAGTTTCTTTCCCGGTTCTTTCTGTTGAACGGGGTGGACCCACATCAGTCTGTGGGAACGGCTGCGTTTCCAGCGCAGTTAAATCACAGAAACGCACAAGAGTCCAGCAAGTTTGGGAGTTATAGCTGGAGAATAAAGTGGCCAAGTGATTCCTTTTTTGTGCCTTTTTTCTTGTCGGAGGCTGGACCATGATAAACGCGGGCGTTGAGCTTGACACGCCCACAAGCGACAAACGCTGGGCGACACAAGCGACTCGTCGCGTTCCAGTGTGAACGCAGGGTTACAGATGCAGTTCTGCCATTTGGCACACTGCCAAAGTGACGTAACGGCAGTAAATGGCCAGATGTGGAGGCTGTACCACTTAAAAAGTAAAAAAAATAAAGCTAGCCTTTTTCTCTTATGCATCTTGATCATTAATTGGCCAAATAAGAGAAATTAATACTAAAAAAAAAATGTGTTAAAAACTTTCAGTGACTTTAAAGTATGCAGTTTTCTGGAATGGTGGTACAAGAGGTATTACAAGAGGACTGTCCAATGCTGTGGTGTGCACACCCAATCACATATGCAGTAGAAATGACCCAGCCTTAAGTGTGTTTGTGTCTGTGTCTCTTACTTTGAGAGCTTCCTGTAGCTGCTGTGCGAGGGCTCGGGCCTGCGGTGTCTCACTCTCTCCTCGAGCCGCCATTTCAGCCAGCTGTGCCATCATCTGCTCCACCTGTTCACACTTTCCCAACAGCTCCGACCGCTGCGACCCCGGCAACACGTTCGCCAGCCGACGCCCCTCAGCTACCAGACCCCGGATCGCAGCCTGACCTAAACACAGACACAGCCCAGTACATCAGACATAAGGAGTGATATAGAATTATTATTGTTTGTATGGAACTGCTTGGTGCACCCAGACTTACAGAGAATACACAGTTCTTACACCCTGTGCACGATGCTCATTGCTATCTTAGACCTTAAAAAACGGTCTATTTTCACGCCTTACTAATATATCTACGGTGATGGGCATTAGGGGTGTGCGATATGGCCCTAAAATAATATCCCGATATTCCATGGTATTTTCGTGATAATGACATTCTTGACGATATGACAAAACATACACTATACACTGCAAGAAAATAAAAAAAAATCTTTTATTATTACATACAATATAATATTACAAACCCCTAAGAGAGATACTAAAAAAATACAAGAATTGTATCAGATTTGTAACAGAAGTCAATGATCCAGAATGTCATGATACTAAAAATAATGCACTCCAAATATCTCCATATATCCAGGATTAAAGTAAAATAAATGATACTGGACAGATATAATCTATAGTCTCTGGTAGATATATAATGGGAAACAGGATGGGTGATATGGCACAATATTTTAGGGTATAATAATCGTTCACAATATTAAAAAATGTTGACGATATTATTGTGTACGATACAATATGGCACACCCCTAATGGGCATAGTGGTCTGGAAGTGAGGTATGTGCAGGTACATTTTTGGCATATTGCTATCTTGGCAGCGAAAAACACTGGCTGATTATAACCCTGACAACAGTCCAGTCAACCATCAGATGTTCATACCTATCTTAGTTACGCAGGTGCGCCTTTTCCAATTAAACACACACATGGACACGAACAGTGCACAAACCTAACTTTACATCAACAATAAACAGAGTGCAGAATGTGTGTGCACACACTTACCTACTCCTCCGTCGTCCATGGTGGGGTTGTCCATCCAGCGCTGGGCTTGCTCCATTTTTCCCTCCAGGTGGACGGCAGCTTTAGCCGGGCGGCTGTTAGCCACGGCGCGGTTAGTCTTAGACTGCAGGTTCTGTAGAGCTGTAGCAATCTGCTTAGCCAAAGCACGAGCCTCGGGGGTGTCACCTTTACCTCTATACACACACAAAAAAGGTTACTTTATGTGTAGGAGGCTAATGTGGTAGTAATGAAAAAAGTTGTGAAAGTTTACATACAACAATGAGCACTGGAACAACTTAGGTACTGCAGCTAACCTGTAATGGACAGTGATGGGAGTAACGGCGTTGAAATAAAATGCCGTTACTAACGCCTTTACTTTTTTCAGTAAGGAGTAATCTATATAATTACTCGGACTGTAACTATAATGCCGTTACCATTTCCGACACCCCGTTACTGCACGTTACTTTAGCAGCTGAATGAACGTTTTTTTAAAACTTTGTACATACAGACAAAGATGCAAGTGTGCGTGTGAATCACAAGGAACGGAAGGATGGTGGAATGGTCGCTCTAACCCTATAAAAAGGGATAGTGGCAGGGTTTAGGAAGTCGTTTGCCCTGGTTAACCCCTCCTCTTTCCGGTGAACTTGAGCTTCTGGCCGCTGGGCCTGTGGCTTTACCTGTGGTTTGGCGTGGTGAAGTGAGGCACAATTGCAACGATCTGCATGCTCTAATCAATTCAGTGATTGGTGTGGTAGTGTAGTGCCGGGGTCCTTAGCACTTTATTCGGTTTCTGCTGCGCATTTCTGTAGCTTTATCTCTTCCTTTCATCGCCCTTTCACTGTTCCACAGCTGTACTCCAGGTAGGAATATTCTCTTCTTTTGTTTTTTTAATTATAAGATATTTGAAGAATTTGTTGAGGTTAATGAGAGAATTGTTGTATTCTTTTCAGATGTGGACAGGCCAAGTTCCGTTTTAAGGACGTTAAGCTTTCTTTAGCTGCTCCGGTTTCTTTTTTCCTCCTTGGTGAAGCTGTTTGATCCAGCTGTTAAACTGTTATATTAATTCCATTTTAATGGTCATTAGATTGTTGTTGTTTTTTTTAGTGTGGTTTGGTTTGTTTAATTTCATCCCCAGACGCTTTTTTGTTTTTTTCCGGGTTATTTTTTTCAGTATTAGAAGTCTTAGTAATTTTCTTTGGTCATGTGGAGTTTTTCGTTTCTTTTTTTTATTTGTTGAATTATATTTTTGTCAACATTTTGGGTTTATTTTCATTTGTTATTTTTTTAATAATAATATTAATTACATACTTTATTTTCTTTTGTTAATTTGTTTTACGGGGCGAGTAACACAAAAGTAATGCAATAGTTACTTTTACTGGTAACTAGTTACTTTTATAGTGGAGTAACTCCGTTAGTAACTCTTTTTGGAGAAGTAACGAGTAACTATAACTAATTACTTTTTTAAACTAACGTGCCCAACACTGATAATAGACACTAGAGCTGAAACTATAGCTATAAAAATAATGTAACTAACCAGTAGTTTAAGGTCATACCCATCCGTTAGAGCTGGCGCTATGAGACCAAAGTAGCTAACCAGTACTGGAAGCAAATGTACTGCACATCAATTAGCACTGGAGCTAATACACAGCTAAAGGAGCTAACAGTATGGAGAATACTCTACCAGTTAGCTACGTTAGCCTTGTAGCACATGTACATCAATTAGCACTGGAACTATGAGGCTAACGTAGCTAACCAATCAGCACCGACGGATCTCTGTGGGTACTCACGCCTTCCTGAGCTGGCTAAGTTTGCCGGTCATGGCGGAGATCTCTCCCAGACTGCGAAGGATATCGTCTCTCTCCCGTGGGTCCTCACACAGATCAGCAATCTTCCTTGCTTCACCAAGAACCGCCTTCACATGCTCCTCACCCTCAGGACCTGCAGCAGGATCCGCCAGCCATCCCTGTGAACGTACACACACACATACAGTGTGTATACGGCCCTCAATAATAGTTATCCTTCTTGCTCAGTACCATATTATAACACATTACACATAATATTCCCCATCTGCAGGAAGCTGAGAAAATATTTTGTTGTGTGTGAGTGAGCATTATCCTGCTGAAAACTGCCAGCTGGATGCCTTGCCATGAGAGAAAACCCATGTAGGAATAGGGTGTCCTAAACATAATGCTCAACTGTTATTTTACTTCATATCAGTGTTAGTGGTATGCTCAGGGTTTATACACTTTGGAACAAATACATTTTCATGAATTGTTTCAAGACTTTTCCATAGCTTCAAGGCAAATTTACGTGACCACACAATTTTTAAAACAGTGCAGACATGGACAATAAAAGCAAAAATCAGCTAAAACTACAATCAAAATGTATTATAGTAGCTCTAAAATGAATCTGAGACAAATGCCGACATACAATTTTTAATAATAAAATGTGTTTCAGATCCTGAAAACTCCATTGTGTGAGCTTAAATTACTAAATTAACTCTAAACTAACGTATTTGTTTGCTCATAATAGATTTTCTCCATTGATAAACAGAGAAACAAACATTTGTAGACCAAATTTTCATGACTTTTCCAAAACATTTTTATTTTTCTAAAACTTATCCAGGCCTGGAAATTGCCATTTTTAAATTCCATGACTTTTCCAGGGTTTTCATGTCCGTACGAACCCTGTGGGCTGTTGTATGCAATGTCTTCACAAATCATAACACCCCTACAAAAAAAATGTAATTACGGCTGGCTGACAGACAGCCTAGATCTTGGGCAATTCCCTTCACAAAGTCTGTCAACTGTACAAAATGTCTTTGAGTGCTTCGCAGAGTCATGTCTAGCAGTCAACGATCTCTCACCAAGAGGTACACTACCCAAAAATAGTCTCTAAGAGCCATTCTATAGGGCAGTAGTCACTAGAGCACTTTTACGCCCAATTTTATAAATGGTGTTTGCAGTTCTTTACAGTTGATTCTTCAGTTGTGTGTGTTCAGTTACTTTAAATCTATGTCTCAGTCTTAATTACATGCAGATCAAATGGTTTGATGTTTAAATTAGTAAAAAAAAAACACAAAGATCTTATTTTTTTTATATGACTATATGTAAGAGTATACTGTACCTGGGCAGCCTCTGCTCTTTTGGCCAGGGCCTGTTTGGAGTTGGTCATAGCCTCCAGTTTCTTAGCTGCGTTCCCCACTTTCCCTGACAGCATGTCCAAACCCTGAGACACCTGCTGAGCTTTCTGAATGGCCACCGGACTCATACCTGAACCCCTGCAAGTCAAATCCACACAATTATCACATTACACACCAAATACTTCATATAAACACACCAGCCATGGTACGGTTACTTTTAAAAAGTAATCTAATTACTGATTACCCATTTAGAAAGTAATTTTAAAAGTAACTACATTTTAAGTTACTGCCATGACAACATAACAGTTTTGCCAAACCTCTCTTTACTGGAATCCTCACTCCACCTTTGGGACTTGAACTATAAGTGGCCGCTTGCCTTCTATGATAATGACTTATTCTCTTTACACACACCCAAGACACTGTGGATCAATGAATGTTAAATGTTAAAAAAAAATAAAAAAAAAATCATAAATTAAATGTGGTTGGTGTGGCACAGTGGATAACACCACTAACTACCACATTGTGTGGGAGACTCCGGTTCAATTCCCAGCCTGGGTGACTGAGTGCTGCACTACACCAACAAGAGTCCTTGGGCAAGACTCCTAACACTACATTGACCCAACTCTGTAATAGAAATAAGCATGTAAGTCACTCTGGATAAGAGCGTCAGCTAAATACCATAAATGTAAATGTCCCATTCATCTGCTCCAACTCCCATAATTCACATCGCCCTGCCATGAGCACACTGGCCAACGTTCACCCTCACAAGATAACACCTCACAATTTTTACAGGTATGGGTGTTCCCAAATCATCCCCTGAGGTTACCCAAATCATCCCTTGAGGTTACACTGCATGATCAATTTACATACTGCTGTCCCCTGAATGTCAGATGATACTACAGCTTTCTGTACTGATAGTTCTGAAGGTCACAGTCAGAAAACTGCTGACAGCTACAGCTGCTTCTGCAGGCTGCTGGATCTGAGCAGTGTTAAAGGAGTTACAGTGGTCGGCTGAGGCGTGTTAGAGGTAATCTCACACAGCTGCGATCAATCAAGATTTAATCTGCAGGAGGAATCATGTTTCATATTTAATAAAGCAGCCAGACAGGCAGCAGCCTGCGTCTAATCTTAGATATTTTAGCTCTTTTTACTAGGGCTGTCAGTGTTAAAGCGTTAACGCTCGTTGTTAATTTGAAATCAGTAAAGCATTACTATTTTTTTTTTTACGCAATTTAATAAAGGCACCAAGTTTGACCCCTACTTCCGCTGTAATATGCCCCGCCCCCGCCCAGCGCTGTTTTCTGGCTGAATGCTTGAACGGCGTGCTCCGGTTCAGACTTCCAGCTCCGACCCGGTAAGAGAGTTTCTCTCTCTCTCTTTCTCACACTGCCCTGCTCATTTATCATGCATTCTTTATTCCAGCAGCCTACGTCTATTTTATCTCCTCTTGAAGGTACAAGTATATACTGGTATTTTAATTAACACCACTTATATAAATATAATTGAATTTTACACAAATATACCACAGGTCAGTGCAGTGTTTTTTTATCTTCCATGGGACATGGCAAAAGTCATGGGACACAATAAATGTTCCCATCACCCCCACTCTGATTGACTTAATCTAAAACTCCCACTTAAACATGAGAGTTGATTTTCACTCTCAAAGTGTAATTTGAACTCTTTCAGTGTTAAATGGTGTTCAGAGTTGGAGTTATTTGACAGAGTTGAATATTTCAGTGTTAATCCCACTTAACCCAATAAATACTGGCCAACTCCACAGAGATTTAATTAAACTCCGCCCAGTTAAACACGTTATTTGCAAAATGGGTGTGTCCCCCAGATCCTAACTTACCATCAGTGTGAAATATTGCCACCAGGGCTACCTTTCCTTTGGGTATTCTTTTATAATTTTTTGAAATGGTTGTTTGTCTAACCCAATATATTGTAGACTATAAGAGCAAGTTACCATCCTTTGTACAGTTAATTGTGATAGTGTGTTGGTAATGCACTAAGAAATACAATGGAAAATTACACGCTAACCTCTCCTGAATAATAAATAAATAATAAAAAGTCATATCAATTGACTAATCTTCTTTTCATTTATATATTTTTTAAACTCTTTCCAGTGTTAGTGTAACAATTTAGGAAGTTAAAGAAACATAATTGTGAGCTAAAAAGGAACTCTGGCAAGGTGTTAAATGTTTAAATATTTTGAAAGTGTTGATTTAACTTCAAAGAGTGTGGACCTATATAAACCCTGAAAAAGAGTTAAAATCAACTCTGTGGGAGTTAATTTAACACTTGCCTTTTTGCTGTGTAGCAAACCAACACTCTGAACAAGTTAATCTCAATTCCCCACTATGAACGAATGCATCTCAAACCCTTTACTCTGAACAAGTTTTTATCTTATTAATCATTGGTAGGCCAATAAGGTACCAGCTGCAATACTGTTGATGCCCACAAGATGGAGCCGAAAATTTTTTGTCCTAGTAATCCCCAGGCAATATCACTTATTGTATTGACAGGATTGTAAAATGTATCTAAGTGTTCGCTTTTCTGGGTTTTAGATGGTTGTGTTGTGCTGGTTCTGCTGTTCTGTAGTGTGTTACCTGGCGCGCAGGTCCGCCACCTGGTCAGTGATCTGTCCGAGAGCTTTGGCCGTGTCCAGAATCTCTCTCCTCTCTTTACCAGCACACAGCTCGCCCACCTTCCCCGCCTCGTCCAGAATCTGCCGAACCGCCTGCTCACCAGCCTCACCTGCAACACAGGAGCAGTTACACTGTTAAACTGCAACTCACACACCTGGAAATACAGTTTTTTAGTCTCCTCTGTTCAAAGAACTTTTGTTATTGATGTTCTGAGAGTAAAGGTGAGAATAAATCCCTTTGCAGGAGAGTAAACATGACATTTTTATTTTTTATTGCACATTTTACATACAATTTCTGTTAATTTACTGAATTTAAAGAAATACACATTTACACAAAATAGGAAATTGAGGAATAAGGTAGTTTTTAGACTAGACAGGCCATGTATAAAGACGTTTCTATTGCTTTAAGAGACTGAAAAAATTTATATTGATAATTGAATGTGTGTATTGTAGTGTTTTTTTTTTTATTTCTATTTTTTTCCATTTTCTCCCCAATTTACACAGCCAAATACCCAACCAATGCACTAGGACTCCCCCTATCACTAGTAATGCCCCAACACACCAGGAGGATGAAGACTGAAGGCCTCGGCATACTTCATGCGGAGACGACGTTCGCGTGGCTCTAGCGAACAATGTGACGTAATTGCGGAGAAAACGAACAGGCGCGGACGTCGCACAGGGGCTTCGTTCGCCGTGTCGTGCACATGGAAGCTGGGCGAACTCCACGGCCGAAGACACAACGCGACAAAGGCTGTGATTGGTCGTTAAAAAAGAGGCGTGCCAAGAAAACAAACATGGACGATTTTGAAGAAAGGCTGGCTGAGCAGGTACAGCGGTACCCTCACCTTTACGATTCACACGTTTTATAGTATTTCACACGTTGCCATACCGGAGCTTGTGTAGACAGAGCGCGTTGGCTTTCCGGTAACAGCACCACCTGCAGTTGTGGAGCATGCGAGACAGGCAAAGCGAAGCCGCAGAAAGTATGCCAGCTCAAAAGCTTGCGAAAGCGCGCTTGACTTCGTGCAATGCTCACGAAATTCGTTTCGCTGGAAGTATGCCGAGGCCTTAACACATGCCTCCTCTGATACAAGTGAAGTCAACCACTTCTTTTCGAGCTGCTGCTGATACAGCATTGCCAAACAGCATCACAGTGCACTCGGAGGAAAGCGGCTCGGTTCTGATACATCAGCTCACAGACGCCCTGTGCTGTGGACATCACCCTTTAGTTACGTGGGGAGAGAGCGCCACCTACCCACCCGGAGGGAGCAGGGCCAATTGTGCTCCCTCTGAGCGCCGGCAGCTTGATGGCAAAGCTGCATGAGCGGGGGTTTGAACCTGCGACCTCCCGATCATAGTGGCAGCGCTTTAGACTGCTGCATCCCGTGTTTTAGTAAGACAAAATATATATATGTATTATTATTCAAATAAACAATGGCAAACGATACACAGGATAGATAACTTGAAACTTTAAAAATTGGGGGTGGGAGTAATAAAGTAGTAACTTTAGTCAAATTGTGGGATTTCATTAAGAAACATAATCAGCCAAGCTATTAACCAGTGTAATTACTTAGTTTTCCATTATATGATATGGATGATGACCAGCTTTTTAACCCCTTTGGCCACCAAAACCAGCGCCTGTGTGTGTGTGTGTGTGCTTGTGTGTGTACCTGGTGGTGCGTTGGGGTCTCTAAGCCAGTTCTTGGCCTGAGCCATTTTTGAATCGATGAGTGCCAGAGCTCTCTTCATGGTCTCAGTGTCCTACAGAGAGAAATCAGAGTTAGAACATGTGCACACACACACACATACACTCTCTCTCAGACTCCTGTTAAACATGGTGGAGGTAGTGCTGTGGCTGGGCAAACAGCAGCAGATTCAGTTCCCTATAGAATAAATCTTGCTCAGATACATCAAAGCCCAGTGTGGTTATACAGCCAACAAAAGAAGTGCAAACAAGATCACACAGTACTAACAATGTACACTCCCTGGCCACTTTATCAGAAACGTTTCTCACTTATTTACCTCATTTTACCATGCCCACTTTTACGATTTTATTTTCTTTGCCTCTGTGTAAGAATTTCTAGTCATTTCATTTCATATCAAAAAGTGTTCTTTCATTATTGAAAGGCTGTGTCCCAATCCATGTCATCTAAATCCGAGATGGTTGCTGTGGTGTTACTAAGACTCTGTTGTAGTGTTACTAAGATGTTGCTGTGGTGTTACTAAGAGTTTGTTATATTTCCTGTCAATGGTGTTACTATGTGTCGGCTGTGCAATGACATGCATTTGCTTTGATGTTGCTTTTAATTTGTGCTGGATATGTTGTGGTGGCTACGTGGTTGCTGCGGTACCTCAGGTAGATGGTTGGCTGTTACTAATACATTTGTATTACATTAGAAGGGTGAACAAAGAGTTTCACACATTTTATTTTAATCCCAGTTGGTTGCTGTGGTGTTGCCAAGATGTTGCTCTGGCATTACTAAGAGTTTGCTGTAATGTTACTGAGAGTTTGCTATGATGTTACTAAGAGGTCGCAATGGAGTTACTTAGTCACTGTGAATTACAGATTTGCTCATTTGTTTCATAGTTGTTTTTAGGTGGTTGCTAGTGCCATAAAAAGGTCAGTTGTCACACACTATTGTAAAGCATGGCAAAGTGACAGTGTTGTAAAGAACAGACAGAGTGCTGCAGATAAAGACGATAAAGAATAATCAATTATAAAGATAATCATTAGTGGACAGTGGAGATAACAAAGGGCCAGTTGTGTGGGTTCTGTTACTATCCAGTGGCAGTAAACACAAACACACCAGTTAATGATTTACTAGAGGAACTACTGGTGTGTGTGTGTGTGTGGGTGTGGGAGTGTGAGTAAGTGAGTAACATCCGTTGAGCAGTGACAGCAGAGAAATTTGGGAAGTGTGTATAGTGTTTGATGTCAGTCAGACCAGTGTGTGTATATATATATATAGGGCATGTCAGTGTGTGTGATGCCAGTTAAAGTAATGTGTGTGTGTGTGTGTGTGTGTGTGAGATAAAACTGCTTGCTCATGCAATTCATTTCCTTTTTAGGTTAACAAGACGCTCAGCTGTGGTTCCTCACGACTGACACACACACACACACACACACACACACACACACAGAGTCTAAAATCAACTTCTGTAATACTGAAAACACTACAAATAGAACAACAGTTTCTGTTCTAATTCAGACACTTAAAGCTCTGTATACAGACTAATTTAAAAGGTATTTTGTAGGTGATTTATTTATTATATTCTTGGCAATAAGTATTATACTGTTGGAAAACCTGTTAATTTCCTTTTAATTTGAGCCACATTTGTAAGAAACATGCATTTGTGGGATGAGAGAGCAGCAGAGCTGAGTATGTGGGATGCGCCCATGAAAAAATTTGCCAAATCCTTTTTGCCAATGACAAAACAGCCATTTTAATTCTACCATTGACTCGTATGATATTTTATAATCTTCTTGGGATGTCGTCTTCTTGGGACGCCCACTTCACAGCCTGTCTCTGAGAGCTACGGTGGCCCAGAAAGGCACATCACAACAACACTTACAAAGCAAACAAAACGATGACAATGCAACTGCATTAAGAAAACCCAGCTCAGAAACGCTGCATTAAGGAAAAGCAAACTAGAGCTTAGATTGTCTGCCTGAACCCGACCTGACCCGAGTTTTCCCACCACATTCCTCAGGCCGGGTCAGGTAGGGCTCCAGAAAATAGTCTGAGATGTAGGCATCTGTTTTTTAATTATATTTTTATTTTTAAATAAAGCTCTGGTGTGATAATCACAATGTTGCTAAGTAACCAATTATTATTGTTAACGAAAACTAACCAAATAACGAAAACTGAAAGTAACACTAAACTAATTTATTTATAAGCGCTGTTTTCACTCCCGCAGTTGCACAGGGGGGGAGGTGTTGTGCCTATTCTGTCCGTGAAGCAGGAGTCGGATTCAGCAGGGAGTTGGATTCGGCACAAGCGCAGCGGCACCTTGCGGTCCGCGGTGTTAGTTGTAAGCGCTCGCGCTAGCCGCAAAATACGTCAGAAAACACTGAAGGAGCTGCAGAATTATGTATGGGACTAGAATATGAGCAGGAGATACAGTATGTGAGAACCTTTACCTGTGAGAATCTCATACACCAGAACACGCAAATCTCTCTCTCTCTCTGTGTCTCTCTCTCTCTCTCTCTGTGTCTCTCTGTGTGTCTCTCTCTCTCTCTGTGTCTCTCTGTGTGTCTCTCTCTCTCTCTCTCTCTGTGTCTCTCTATCTCTCTGTGTGTCTGTCTCTCTCTCTCTCTCTGTCTCTCTCTCTCTCTCTCTGTGTCTCTCTCTCTCTCTGTGTGTCTCTCTCTCTCTCTCTCTGAGTCTCTCTCTCTCTTGCACGTGAACGCCTCCGCGTTTGACCTGCAGCACTGTGTGTAGCTGTTCTTATAAATCATTTTAATTAAATAATAGTTCTATGCTTCTATGTTACAGTGTTAATTAACAGAATTCTGATCATATTTCGCTCATTCAAACAGCCCGAATACAGCCAGTTTATGGGGCGGGGCGGATCGGGTCAGGCTCAGGCTTATAATTACAGTTTATGGGTCGGGTCGGGCTCGGGCTCATAATGACAGTTTATGGTTCGGGTTGGGTCAGGCTCGGGCAGAACGTGCACGGGCTCGGGCTGGGTCGGGTTGGATTTTTTGGGCCCGATCTAACCTTTAAAGCAAACACATGTGCCACACCAGAAAAACGCTCCCGGCCGCTAGAGGGCACTTTAACCGTAGACGTTGTACCAAAAGCCCACGCCAGAAGCTTGCTCTGCTGTGCTGGCTGAGCCTAGACAGGTAAGCGGAGGACAGAAGTGTGTTCCACCACAGCAAACTCCAAACCAAGCCAAAAAAATCAGATGTTTTGTTCATTATTGTATGAATAATCAGACCGTTAGTTTTCTAGTATGTTGGTGTCTCCCTATTTAAACAGACACTCAGCTGGTCGTGCATGACTGGAAATAACTGTCTTGCTGCATTGCAAAACTGACTTGCCTATAAACTTTTGTTTGTTGCAGGTTGTGGCAGGGTTATGACTGTGATGCTAACAAACAAAGCATCCAGGCTCAGCTAGGAGAGAGGCATGGCTAATTAGAATTTATTTCTGACATGTCTGACATTGGTCTAAACACTCCACTCTTTGGAACAGATTCTCATGCTCAAAACAGCATTGCTTAAAGTGAAGTTTCGGTTTCGTCCACGTCAAAATCTCAGGAGGTAAAAATAAGCTCATGCTGCAGCTGGGCTCACCACAGAGAGTTCTTCTAACATTAAAACAGAGTTAGCATTAGACCAAATATTAATAATGAGCTCTTTTATCTTACTATCCCACTACTGAAGCCCTCCCTCACTGCTGTCCTCAATTTTCTATTCTCTTCACTGACTTTTTTTCCCATAAAATTGCATAAATTCTGAATGCATTCCAGCAAATTTGAACATTTTTAAGTGTAACAAATTGGTGTAAAAATATCAGATCCAGCGTGTTTTTGCTGTCCATACTGCCACACAACATATCTGTTTCACATATTACGAAAAATATCATATTTGGGCCACTTTTATCTGCTGTGGGAACACAGCCATAGTGCTTCTTTACAACTTTACAACTAGTACAATCATCAGATTTGCATTCTGTCAAAAAAGTGCCATTATGATCAGAAGATCGTTGGTTCGAATCCCGTTTATGTAGCTTGCCATCAGTTGCCGGAGCTCAGAGACAGCACAATTGGCTTTACTCTCTCTGGGTGGGGGTAGATGGCGCTCTCTCACCACATCACTTTAAAGGGTGATGTCCATCAGAACAAGGCGTCTGTGAGCTGAGGTATTGGAACAGAGTCGCTGCGCTTTTCATTCGAGCGCTATGGCTACTTGGCAAGAGGTGGTGGCTGACTTTACATGTATCGGAAGATACATATGTGCTAGTCTTAACCCTCCTGGTGTTGGGGCATTTCTAGTGATATGGGATAAACAGTATGACTGCAACATTATATCTAGTACAATATTATAAGTCTGTCTTGAAGCTTTGTTTTCAAGTAATGTACTTATAGAATATGTTCATTAAAATTCATTCAAAATGATATATGTAAGATATAAAAATAAAAAGAGTGACAAAAGCCACCATAAATAGTCCAAATAGTGCTTTAAAAAAAAAAAAAAAGTTAAATAAGAAAAACAAAGATCAGATGGGAAGCTTAGGCGTTTCCCAAGATTGTGAAGTTGGTAGATTGTGGCTGCTAGGGTTTCCCCTTGAAGTTGATAGGGGGTTAACACTGCGTTGCTAGGTTGTTGCTATGTCTTTGCTAAACTATTCTTAGAGGCAGCTACTGTGTTACTTTGCAGGTAATAAGTAAAAAGGTGCAATGCTGTTCCGATGGTGTTGCTGGGGTGTGGCTACACGGTTGCTATGGTGTAGCTAGGTGGATGCTGTAGTGTTGAAAAGTGGTTGCTATGAAGTTACTATGTTATTCTTAGAGGTTGCTAGTGTTAGTGTTATACTACACTGCGACTGTTAAAAGCATTGCAGGGTCATTTCTCCATCTACACTAGTGACTCACAGAGTTCTCCTAAAGCCTGGAGCCTTAAAAGGCAAATTCCAGTCAAACACCACTTTTAAATATTTGCTCTGGTTCTCCATTAGCCAGATGTTGAGAGAACGAGCTGAACCGCTGTACCACATCCAGCAACAACAGCAATGTTTCCTATCAGACCTCATACTGGCCAACAGCCTTATCTAATAATTCCATTATTACTCATTTCTGCATCGCTCTAGCTTTTTTAATATGAAATAATGATGCTAAACACTGACAAAATTACATAATGTAAATATATTAAATAAACACAATTTGAACAATTAAAAAAAAATACTATGTAAAATATACCAATATATAAATAACTAGAAAAGTACATTTCCTGAAGGAAAAGCAGGATGGTTGCCACTATGGTGGCTGCTATGTTGTTTCGAAGTGGTTGCTTAGGTATTCGTAGTGGTTGCTAAAGTGTTGCTGGCTGGTTGCTATGGTATCTATGGTGGTGTCTGAGGTGGTTGCTATTATGTTGCTAAGGTATTAATAGGTGGTTGCTAAGGCACTGCTATGGTATCCAAGGTGGTTGCTATGGTGGGGCTAAGCAATTGCTAAAGTGTTCAGAGGTGGTTGCTATGGTATCTGTGGTGGTTGTTAAAGTGTTGCTAACTGGTTGCTAGGTGGTTGCTAAGGCATTGCTATGGTATCAATAGTGGTTGCTATGGTGTTGCGAGGCAGTTGCGTGGTGGTTGCTAAAGTGTTGCTGGCTTGTTGCTAAGATGTTGCTATAATATCCATGGTGGTTTCTATGGTGTGGCTAAGCAACTATTTAAAACATTTACCAATGTATTTATGTTACTTATTGTTTATAATGTATAAGTTATGTATAATTTGTTGGTGCTGACATGACAGAGTTATTACCTGTATTAGTAATTTCATATTGTATTAATTTCTTTAACAATGCACACACACACACTCTCATGCACTAATACACACACAAACACACACTGCAGCATGCTCTCACCTAAAAAAGGGTGCATGGAATTATTGGGTGATTTGGTGTTTCCATTAAAGTGGCCAGTGAGTGGAAGTACAGGGTGAGATAGTATTTCTAATAAATTGTTTAGAAAGTGGAATCGCAAGGTAGGTGTTTCCAATATAGTGGCTTTTAAACGGAAGCATAGGGTAAGTTGGCGTTGTTAATAAAGTGACCTGTGAGAGGAAGCACAAGAGAGGTGTTTCCAATAAAGTGGCCAGTGAACAGAAGCACAGGCTAAGTTGGCATTTCTAATAAGTGAGTTGGTGTTTCCAATAAAGTGGCCAGTGAGTGGAAATACAGGGTGAGTTAAATTGTTTAGAAAGTGGCAAGCGCAAGGTAGGGGTTTCCAAAAAAGTGGCCAGTGAGTGGAAGCACAGATTAAGTAAATGTTTCTAAAAAAGTGGCCTGTTTATGGAAGTTCAAAAGAATGTGTATCCAATAAAGTGACAAGTAAGTGGAATCACAAGGTAATGAAAATGTTTCTGATAAAGTGGCCAGTGAGAGGAAGCAAGAGGAAAGTGTTTCCAATAAAGTGGTCAGTAAGTGGAATTACAAGGTAGCAGGTTTCTAATAAAGTGACACGTGTGTGGAAGTTTAAAGGAGGTGTTTCCAATAAAGTGGCCAATGAGTGGAAGCACATGGTAAGTCAGTGTTTCTAATAAAGTGGCCTGTTTGTGATAGTTTAAAAAAGATGTTTAGAAATAAAGTGACAAGTAAGTGGAATCACAAGGTAATGAAAATGTTTCTGGTAAAGTGGCCAGTGAGAGGAAGCACAGATTAAGTTAGTAAAGTGGCCTGTTTGTGGATGTTTAAAGGGGGTGTTTCCGATAAAGTGACAAGTAAGTGGAATCACAAGGTAATGAAAATGTTTCTGATAAAATGTCCAGTAAGAGGAAGCACAAGGATGGTGTTTCCAATAAAGTGGTCAGTGACTGAAATAACAAGGTAGCAGGTTTTTCATAAAGTGATAAGTGTGTGGAAGTTTAAAGGAGGTGTTTCCAATATAGTGGCCACTGAACAGAAGCACTTGGTAGGCTGCCGTTTCTAATAAAGTGGCCTGTTTGTGGACGTTTAAAAAAGGTGTTTCCGATAAAGTGGCCAGCTGGTGGAATCACAAGGTAAGTAAATGTTTCTATGGTTATAAAGTGGCCAGTAAGAAGAAGCCAGCAAGGTGTTTCCAATAAAGTGGTCAGTGAGTGGAATCACAAGGTAGCAGCTTTCTAATAAAGTGACACGTGTGTGGAAGTTTAAAGGAGGTGTTTCCGATAAAGTGGCCAGTGGGAGGAAGTACATGGTGGGTGTGCTTCTTAAACGAGAACAGATCACACAGATTAGCACTGGGTTAAACGGAAAGAGCACAAAATCTAGGCCTTGTCTACACACACACACACACACACACACACACACACAGCTGCCATACCAATCTGGTACGTTCCCTGCCTCACACACTGCAAACCCAGCCCCACCCCCCTCAGGTCAAATCCTCGCCAACCTGCTGCATATTCTCCCTCCAATACAACATTCCATTAGCATTGTTCAACCAGCCTCACTCTGAAACACACACACACACACACGTCATCTGTCCGTCCTCAGAGATGACGTCAACTGCAAATCTCAAAATGCAGAGCGTGGGGCATGCTGGGAAACAGAGAAAGCTTACCTTCTACAGAAGAAAAAGAAAAGAACGGGAGAGGAGGAGGAGGAGAAGAGGTTTATCAATACAGTTGATCAATACAGAAGTTTAATAAAGTGGAGGGGGTTGTTCACCTTCTTATATTCCAAAAGCAATGGGAATATATTTCTCCATATATCCACTGAAGGGTTATGGTTATCCTACTAGGGTTAGAGTTTTCTGGACAAATTAGTCCTTGTCCACACATATCTGGATATATTACATTTAAAAGTTGTAATTGTAAAGGTTTTGAGTGGTTGAGAGGACTAAGCTGTTCCCACTATGATCCAAAGATCATTGGCATCAGCAGCCGGAGCCAGAGAGAGAAGAGTAGGCCTTGCTCTCTCTGGGTGGGTAGGAAGCGCTCTCTCCCCTTATCACTACTATTGTGATGCCGGGATAATTGGGGAGAAAATAGGGGAAAAAATGGGTTATAATTATAAATAGTTTCTCTGTGTTTTGGCCTCCTATCTACATAAAAACTAAATTTTTGTTTATTACAACCAGAGCTTTTTGAAAACTCTCTTTAAGTCTCTTTAAACTGAGCATATTAAAATGCTGGCATAACAAATGCATTTACCTCAGGGCTGCAACAAGTGATTATATTGATTAATCGATAAGTCTGTTGATTATTTTTTTTCAATTAAGCAAATATTCATCTGATTAAAAAAGGAAATATATATTTAAAAAATACATATTTAAAATATATGTGGTATATTTGACCAGATATTGTTCAGATATGAACGATTTTAGAGAACTAATGTTGTATTTGTATAAGGAACACAACCAATTATATTTTAAAAAATTATTGTTTACATGAAAGGTTTTCTGCAAAAAATATAAATATAAAATACATTTTATTACCATCATTTTATAATAACGTTACATCAGTGTATGTAATGTAAATATGTAAAAACACACTTAGTTGTGACTCTCAAACACTTCCACGCAAAGTTAGAATCAGAAGAGACCTTGAAAAAGGGTTTAAATGTATTATAAAAAAACTCTGAAAGTAGCTAACTGCCACCGCATTTAAGGTGGAACGGAAATCCTGCTAAACTTGTGTGAGATATGAATGTATTAAAAATATGAAACATATTGTTTAACCTCCTAGAACCTGGAATCTACATGTGTGGACATCACATTTTAAGTTGTCTAAACCACAGCACTAAATTTTGCTCTACATAGGCCTGGTGTCCTCATATGAGGCCATCATACTGTCACCAAGTGTTGGCAGAAGAGTTTAACACGTTACAGTCTTGATTTTGTACAGAAATTAAAATGAACAGTACATACACTAAATGTTCATATTTTTTACTTTGTTAAAAAAAAACACTTCAAATGAGCCATGAGCCAGCAATACTCAAAAGGGCACAATTGTTGTTTTTACTTTTATTTTGCACTCAGACAAAAATTGCTGTGTTCAGGCACAAAATAAATGTTTTGTACATCATTACTAATTGCGACTTCATTGTGTTCTATTGAAATATAAAACTGAAGTCCTCATATGTGGACATCATTTTTCTCAGAAACTATAACATGTAAGAAGATAATTCTTAGTTTTTTTCATTAATCAGGTGCCATTTAGCCCATGCATACCATGCAAGAGATCGGGTCTTAGGAGGTTATCTACTCTAGAAAGCTCTTTAACACTGAATGACAAAAAATATAGATTTTCTCACTAACGCTAGCTTGACTGAAACAACAGCTTGATTTGGAACTACTGGTCAAGCTACAACATTTAAGGTGAAATTTAAGGTGGAAAGGGAACCTATATATTAGGGGAAGGTGGAGGATGGCAGTGTATTTCCAGAAACAGAAAGATAAGAAAATCTCAGTCTGTAAAAATATCCAGATCGGTATGGACGTGGCCTGAATTACCCTTAGGATAAATGAATAAATGTATAAAAAGCAGGAAACACAGCAATACACTCCATCACACACCTTGCTGGCCCAGGCATCCTCATCCCAGGAGGTCAGCTGCAGGACTCGGATGATTTCATTAATTTCAGCGCTCATCTTCTCCACAGTGAAGTTCCTGTTCTTCAGAGCCTCGTCCACTCCCTGACTCTGAGCCGTCTTCGTCGTCACAAAGATCTTTATTCCTGAAGAGCACAAAAATACTCTGGTTACCAGTACAGCAGAGGACAGACCAGTGAAGGAGAGATCAGCAAGAAACGGCATTGATTCCCATCAAAAAGTGTAGATCAGGTAGTCCAACATTAGCAGTCTAAATCAACAGCAAATTAGTAGCATGAATATGCAGTTGTGGAGTTAGTGGCATAAATAAGAGCTTAGCTAGTTAGTGGTACGAATTAAAGTTGGTGATTTAGCTGCAGAAATATACATTTAGCAATTTAGCACTATAAATATGTTGTTAGCAAGTTAGCAGTATGAATATGTATTTAGTGAGTTAGCACTATAAATATGTTGTTAGCAAGTTAGCAGTATGAATATGTATTTAGTGAGTTAGCACTATAAATATGTTTTTAGTGAGTTAGCAGTATGAATATGCATTTAGTGAGTTAGCACTATAAATATGTTTTTAGTGAGTTAGCAGTATGAATATGCATTTAGTGAGTTAGCAGTACGAAAATACAGTCAGCTGTATAAATATGTAGTTTTTGAATTAGCAGTATTATTATGCAATTATATATAATAAAAACAATAAAATAATAAAAATATAACTATGCAGTCAGCAGGTTAGCACTATACATAAGAAGTATGAATATGTATTAAGCGAGTTAGCAATATAAATATGTATTTACCGACTTAGAAAGTTAGCAGCATGAATATGTATTTAGTGAGTTAACAAGTTAGCAGTATGAACATGTATTTAGCAAGTTACCAGTATGAATATGTATTTACCGAATTATCAGTATGAATATGTTTTTAGCAAGTTAGAAGTATGAATGTGTATTTAGTGAGCTAGCAGTATGAATATGTATTTAGCGAGTTAGCAATTTCGGAGTATAAATATGGATTTAGCGATTTAGCAAGTTAGCAGTATAAATATGTATTAAGCGAGTTAACAAGTTTGCAGTATGAATATGTATTTTGCGAGTTAGCAGTATAAATATGTATTTAGCGAGTTAGCAAGTTAGCAGTATAAATATGCATTTAGTAAGTTAGCAATATGAATATGCATTTTGCAAGATAGCAGTATAAATATGTATTTGGCGAGTTAGCAGTATGAATATATATTTAGCGAGTTAGCAAGTTAGCAGTATAAATATGTATTTAGCGAGTTAGCAAGTTAGCAGTATGAATATGCATTTTGCGAGATAGCAGTATTAATATGTATTTGGCGAGTTAGCAGTATGAATTAGCGTTATGAAAACTCTGTAAGTGGTGTGAATACCTGAGATGAGGACGGGCAGAAGCTCCTTTACAGTGTTCATGGAGTTAACCAGCATGACCCGATGCTCCTGATGGGTGAGCTCCTGCTGACGCTCGTCAATCATCTTCGCCATCTTCGTCATCCCTAAAAAAAAAAAAAAAAACACAGTGGAGTCAATTAACTCAATTAAATTAAACATATCAAATACACAATAATTAGTGATTAACAAACAAATAAAAAAAAAATGTATACATAACAAAATGATGTATAGATGTGTGTTAATATTACACAGAGATACAGATATAAGCAGTGGATTTATTATGTAAGTGCAAGTGTGCAGCTGCTCACAGAAAACAGAAGTGTGAGGATATATATAGGAGTATAGTGGTGTGTAGGTCAATGTGTAAAAGTGTGGAGTGTGTGTTCTGTGCGAGTGTGTGTGTACCTGGTCCAAGGTTTTTGGTGTATGTGATCAGATCCTCCATAGACTCCACTACCTCCGCCACGGTCAGGTACTCCAGAATGCCTTTACACACACGGATGATCCTACGCACCTAAAAGTAAACCAGCACACATACACATGCTCATCTTCACAACTCTGTGTGTGTGTTCTGTTTCTCAGGATTTAGGAACATTTTCACACCTGTATTTTATTTATTTTGTTCGGATCAGTTGATTTTTTAAAAAAGTTTTAAATAACATTTATAAATTATAATTAACATTTTATAAACCATGTGTGTGTGTACCTCAGCCTCGTCGAAGGTCAGCAGCAGGTCAGAGGTTCCGGAGAGGATGCCACGGGAGCCGTCTATGAGGTAATCTCTGGCCGGAACGGAGTATGGGTCAGCCTTCAGCATCTGAGAGGCCTGGACCAGCTTAGCGCATGCATTCTCCACCCTACACACACACACACACCATATAATTACAGTATACCATATTTTTTTGCACTATAAGGCACACCGGATAATAAGGCACACTATTAATAAACGCCTTGTTTTCCTTCTAATTCAGCATACCTGTAAAGCTAAGCTTAGTTAAGTAAACAAAACTGTAACAATTTCCAGATTTCCACTAAGGCTGAAGCATTAGCATTAGAAGCTAATCACTACCTGCTGTCCGACAGCGCTACACTGAGGAACCCTGAGTGTTGTGGTAAACCAGGGTGATATTAGCTAACGGTTCATCCTACGTAGCTTGTTTTAACACAGTAAACGCACAGGCTACCTCTGAACGGCAAAATGGCTTGCATAGTTAGCGGGTAAAGCTAATGCTGCGCCAGCAGTGCTAGCTGGGGTTAGCAACAGGCCACAAGCAAACTACAGGCCGACAATACTCACATTTGAATGGCCAAAAAGCTAGCGCTTAGCGGCTAATGCTAATACTGCTCCAGCAGTGCTGGGCTGGATTAGAAGCAGGCTACAGACTGATAATACTCATCTCTAAACATCTGAATGGCTAGCATTCAGCAGCTAATGCTAATACAGCTGGAGAACTAAACCGAAACTCTTGTATAATACTGTTCTTCAGCGGAGTGGCTTTACTGCTCCTTACAACCTGACTGGTAAAATTCATACATAAAGTGCACCGACGATTTTTGGAAAAACTAAAGTATTTTAACTGCACCTTCTAGTGCCAAAAATACGGTATAATACAAACATCCATATACACTACATGGACAAAAGTATTGGGACGCGATAATCAGGATTATTGCTCATTCATTATTTCTTCTGATAATAAAGGGAAATAAAAGAGTTTATCCTGCTTTTGTTGGAGTAACTGTCTCTACAGTCATTTATTTATTAGTTCATTTACTGACTCATACATTAACTGACTCAATCAGTCTCACTATCAATCTGCTCTATATCATGTTTATCTCTTCCTCTATCACACATACTCCTTCAGCAAATATTACTCTCTCTCTCTCGCTCTCTTTCTTTCTCTCTCTCTCTCTCTCTCTCTCTCTCTTTTACACACACACACACACACACTTATACAGTGTGTATAACAACACTTACCATGCCATTCTTGACCTTTAACTCATAAGGAGGGGCAGAGAGAGAGAAAAAAAAAAGAGAGAGAGAGAGACTTACTTTATGAATGCTGGAGGCATGTCTCTCTTCATGATGGCATCTTCTGTAGTCTGTACAGTCTCCTTACCCACCTGCACACAAACAAACACACATTGTTTACAGTGTAAGGATATTAAATGTACAGTTAATGGACAGAAATGGTGTAAAATATGAACAAAAATGGCATTATTAGGTCTTTTTTGATTGGACGCATCACTTCATGTTTACATATTGCACACTCTTGATTCACACACACACACACACACACACACATATATATAGTGTGACTACAGAAGGTCACTAAAACCAGCTGTCCTGTTCTCAACTGCATTAAAAGTGTGTTCATTCATCACTCCTCTGTAGTGACATCACCACCACAAACTCCGCCTCCCATCCCACATACACACACACCCCTCTTCACTCTCCTTAGAGATGTGCATCAACACGCATTCATAAAACACACACACCTACACACAGCACTATTCACCACCTTACACCCGCACCTATTCACCATCCGGAAAACACACACACACACACACGCACACACAGGCCTAGGCCTGTTAACATAAGATTTACAGCAGAAGCAGAGGCAGAATGAAATCAAATAACACTCCCACTTCAACACACACACACACCTGATCTGAGCAGAGTCATTTGTGAGGTAATGTTTGGACGAGTTCAGACACGACTCCCACCAGGAGCTTCTATACCCAGAGTGAAGCTCTAACAGCAGTAATATCCAGAATGAAAAAACATGCCTGAAAAAAATCATCATTGCTGCATGGGTATACACAAATGATGCCAAAAGTCTTGGAACAATAGTATGTAAACTGATTCTAACGTTTACAGTTTAGAAACGCCCACATCTGTATAAGCTGTGAGGTGTTATCGTTCACAAGTATGAGACGTTCTATGGAGTTAATTTTTTTTTTTGCCAAAAGTTTTACGTAAAAAAATAAAAATTGCAGTAGAAATAAAAAACAATCAATCAAAAAAGAAAAAATAAATAAAAAATGCATATTTTTAAATATATACCAGTCAGTCCAAAACCAGCTGACCAATGAAGACTGAAGGGGAATGCCTTCTTCTAAGCTCCGCCCACCCGTGAAAAGTGTGCCAAAACTCAGAAGCAAAAAAACTGAAGCAGAAGCAAACGAGAGATTCCAGAACCAAAAGTCTTTGACAGAAAAAAATAAAAAAATACAGAAAAAGACTGGCAAAATTCAAACAGTAATACTTTTTATATAACTTTCTTTTGAATTTGCAACATAAAATTTATTCTTTTGATTCTTAAAATTTTTATTACGAATTTAATTATTTTGTGTAAAACTTTTGCCACAAAGTTCACTCCATTACATTTGTGTGGGTTTTTAACATTTTCCATCCACAGGGTCACATTTGTACTGGGTATACGCCATATAAGGCTTTATTACCACCCACACTGGACAGTGCAGTTGATGATGATAATGATGATGACCGGCTGTGTCTGGTTAGAATAGTCCATGTGAACAGACAGGCGACTCACAGAAATCAAGATTCCACATGCATATTCAATGCAGTGTTCTTCAGCTTCCCTGGGACATGGCAAAAGTCATGGGACATGATACTAATTTCTAATTCCTCAATTGACACAGGACATGATGAATATGAGAAACGAGGCTGCAGTGCAAACAGAGGGACTCTGACTATAAACATTCAGCTATTAATCCACATCAGTCTGAAGCTGTGTTTACTGACACACACCAGCTGTACAGTGGACAGATGCCTTCCTCCACAGTCCACACACACACAGAAATACACACACACACACACACACACACACCACTTCAGCCTCATTCCTGCTGACTCTGCATAGCGTTTCCTTCAGCTACAGCAGGTTAAACCAACTACAGCAGGTCCTGCCCTAATTAATGCTGCTCTCAGCAGAACACATCGATATTTTACACACAAGGTCATGTAGAAACATATACAGCTCTGGAAAAAATTAAAAGACCACTTCAGTTTCTGAAACAGATGTTGCTATTTACAGGTATATGTTTGAGTAAATGAGCATTGTGCTTTTATTCTATAAACTACAGGCAAAATTTTTCCCAAATTCCAAATAGAAATATTGTCATTTAGAGCATTTATTTGCAGAAAATGAGAAATGGTCCAATTCACGGAAAAGATCCAGAGCTTTCAGACCTCAAATAATGCATAGAAAACAAACTAATATTCATAATTCAAGTTTTAAGTGTTTAGAAATCAATATTTGGTGGAATAACCCTGGTTTTTAATCACAGTTTTCATGCATCTTGGCATGTTCTCCTCCGCCAGTCTTACACACTGCTTTTGGATAACTTTATGCCACTTCTGGTGCAGAAATTTAAGCAGTTCAGCTTGGTTTGATGGCTTGTGATCATCCATCTTCCTCTTGATTATATTCCAGAGGTTCTCAATTTGGTTAAATTAAAGAAACTCATCATTTTTAAGTGGTCTCTTATTTTTTCCAGAGCTCTAACCTGTCTCTAGTAGATATTCAATGATAATTAGGTATAATTAGATAATTAGGAGTGGGTAATATGGCATGATATTTCAGGGTATAATATCATTCATGATATTCAAAAATGTTGGTGATATTATTGCGTACAATACGACATTAAACACCCCTAATATTAATCATTTTTTGTATATAGTGTATATTCATAGAAACTAATCTAGCCTTGTGTCTGTAGTTGCTATTGTGATTAGGCTGGTGTAGAGGGAGTTTGAGTGTGTGAGTAATGGAGTATTATTGGATGGCATTAATACACACTGAATGGTAGAATAACAGTGCACAGGCCTCATCACTCCATTCATTACACACTAAAGTACTGCACTTCCTGCTCTTATTAGATTGTCCTCAACACAATGAGGGTGCCTTCATTCAGGCCTGTGAGTGTGTGTTCCTGCAGTCTGTAAGGCTCCTCAGTCAGTCTGGAGTGCGCTGAAAGCTCTGTCTTTGTGTGTGTGTGTGTGTGTGTGTGTTCAGTTCCAGACAAAGCTGTGCCTGTTATCCAGACTCTGCCTTTGGCATCAGCAGCTTCGTTCCAGAAGTGTTTGGACGGCTCACAGCTGTGTATCAGACTGAGTGTTCTGTATCCACTTCTGCTTTCTACTTCTATTTAAATACTTTAACGTCAGTTATAGCAGAGACTGTTCTGAGAACTCAGTATAAGTTGGGCTTTGATTTGCTGTAGCTATCTAAACACAGGATATTACTCATGATGCTCTACAACAGCATCTAACCACTTTATACCAGAATTAAATTTCACTTCTCTATAGTACAATATAATACAGGGCTATAGACTAACACCATTATGTCATTCGAGGACAGATTAAAAATAGCATACGAGATGAGACGAGACAAAATGAAAAAAGGAAACACAGCGACTGTATCGGTTTCCGATACATCAGCTCACAGATGCCTTGTGCTGACTGACATCACCATAGGAGGGATGAGGGGCTGATGGCAGCTGATGGCAAGCTGCATGATCAGGATTTAAATCAAAGATCTGAGTAACATAGTCATAGTGGCAAAACGTAACCCGCTGTACCACTCTGTGCCCCCACACAGTTTTTAACGCACAGATTTACAACATTGTTAGCGATGCTAAAATAGCGTTTTATGATGAGATTTTTTTCGTCCAAATCCCTATCCAGACAGGATTAGTTTCTTTTATGGGGGTCCTCTTTGATTATATTCCCCTCTGGAATGACCATGTACGTGTTTTTTTCAGATGTCCTCTCAGAAAATTACAGGCTGAATTATCTACTGTTTTTCACTGAACTCTGTCGTAGTCTAGAAATTTTAGTCCCGTACAGACTCAAATCTCTTAGTTTCATCACCTCGCTTTTAATAAAATAGCTATTTATCCACTGCCAAGCACTGTAATTACACTTTCGGTGTGCTTTTCCATGAAGATACACAAAAAACAAAAGCGAATGAAAATGGGGGAGCTACTGAATGCGATGTCATGTGACTGAGGAAAAAAAAAAAAAAAGGTGCTGCTTTGTCAATGGCAGTCCGAATGCAAAAGTTTTATCACTGAGTAGAAAAGTGAATTTTGCACAGACATCCCCCTGAAAAACAAATTCCATCCTGATAGGGTTCAAGGTGGCAGCCAAAGTAAAATAAATAATACCAGACAGATATAATCTGTCTTAGGTAAATATTTAATGGGAGATGAAAATAGTGTGAATTTTCTTTTGCGACAAACAGCAAAATAGTTGTACCCTGATAACCAATATGGCCCTAAAATAATATCAAGGATTGTTGTGATGGCCAAAAAAATTGGCATTATTTAAAAAGAATCTTAACAGGCTACAACTGCCACACAAGACAAGTAAGAGGTTTATTTTACAAAAATAGATAAACACAGGCAAACCAAAGTACAAAGTACAAAACAGGGCAAATTCAGAAGTCGTGGTCAAAAATACAGAAAAAACAAAAAGAGATTTAAAATGCCATACGGACATGAACAAGACAACGTTGTTAAATATTGCTACTGATTAGACAATAGACAACAGGTGAGCACAGTTGCTAATACTGGGGAGATAGCTCCCTCCTATGTTGTGGAGGTGCAACACCAGGCTCAATAATCGTGACGACAACAACTGCTTCATAGCAGGCTATATCTGATGTATAATATGACTTATCTTACTGATAAAAAAGGGGTTTCTGGTCTGTAACAAAACATAAGCGATCTGTAACAGGATATCTCTTCTTTTCACAAGAGTATAACTAATGTACATAACGGTATACAGTAGCTGATTTGGAAAAAAGTCAGTAGTGCTGCAGAACAATGACTGGAAATGCCTTTACTTCCCAGCAGTGTGTCTATCTATCTATCTGTGTGTGTGTGTGTGTGTGTGTGTGTGTTACCATTGTAACAACACCACAGAAGCACTGCACTGGTGGTCCGGCAGTGTATTAAAGAAAGGTGTGTTTAAGATAGTGGGGGGAATGGAAAGAATGGAGGGAATGGAGTGAATGAAGGCGGAGGTCCAGGCCTCACACTGAGGTAGAGCAATCTTTAGAACTGTATGAACTACGGCTGGATTATGTTAAGATGATGAATTAATTTTTTTAATGCTGCTCCTAAATTTCTGATGTTTCTGACATAAATTTACACAAGACTGTGCTCTGCTGAGTGTCATCCTGCCAGAAACCAAACTATTTTCAAACATATTCATATATATATATATATATATTGGTAATAAAGCACTCAGATTAGGGTGTAAGAAAATATTGATGTTGTATTGCGACATTTAATTTTGCAATACCTTATCGATATTTAAATATTAGTTTACAGGTAAAGATTGTTGGCAGATAGTAGGGCTGCAGTTATTAGTCAACATAATCGACAACATTTGAATATAAAAATGTATTGACATGGGATACGCTCACAGATTTGGCTTACTATTTGTGTTTCCGAAAATGTCTATAACATCAGATAACGGGACAAGCCAACACTTATACTCACTACACATTAACTCCTTATATATATTTACACATATTTATACTTATTCTCAGTATTTAAATCCATTAAGTGGCTTCTGCTGTTTTAAGAGTGATAGAGAAAAGCTGAGAGCGAGTTTAACATGAGCTGCAGCTCCAGCAGAGACATTCCCTGAGAAAAGGGTTGCCAAGTCCAGTAAAAAAAAAAAGAAATTCTGTTCAAAGTCTGTCTAAAACCTGCCCTTTAGAAGCTTAAACTAGCACAGAATATTTTCCTTTTGAACAGTTTCTAATGAAGGCCTTTTGGAGGCCGCAATAAATAATAATAAAAAAAGTAATCAAGACTAATCAATTAATCGAAAAAATAATAAGCAATTTAGTTGACTACTAAAATAGTAATTAGTTGCAGCCCAGGCAGACTGTTGTACATTTTGCATTGTAATAAACCCTGCCCACTAGATAGCTGTTATATCCCATTGTCGTGATTATATAAAAAGCACATTTTTGCTAATAATTTATCAATGATAGTGTTTTATAGTATGACATTTTTTTTCGCAATATATTGTAAAATACTGAATCGTGATAAATATTACATTGCCAGCTCTTACTACTAATACAGAGCCCTAATTCAGATGGTAACATATTGATTATCGTATTTTTTGTACCATAAGTCGCACTTAAAATCCTTTAATTTTCCCAAAAATCTTCAGTGCGCTTTTTAATCCGGTGCACCTTATATATTAATTTTACCAGTCAGGTTGTAAGGAGTAGTAAAGCCACTCTGCTGAAGAACAGCATTATACAGGAGTTTTAGTTCTGTTCTCCAGCGCTGTGGCTGCAGCAGTATTAGCATTCCCCCGCTAATCGTGCTAAGCTAGTTCAGAAGTAAGTATTATCAGCCTGCTTCTGCTAACCCCAACTAGCACCTGTAGAAGTATTAGCATTACCCACTAACCGATCTAAGCGCTAGCTTTCTCGCTGTTCAGAGGTGAGTATTATCTGCGTGTAGCCTGCTGCTAACCCTGAATAGCACTGCTGGAGCAATATAAGCATTACCCGCTAACTGTGCTACGCATTAGCTCTTTTGCCTTTCAGAGGTGAGTATATTAGCCTGTAGGCTGCGTGTTTACCATGTTAAAGCAAGCTACGTGGGATGAACCACTAGCTAATAGCGCCCTGGTTTACAAAAACACTCATGGTTACTCAGTGTAGAGCTGCCAGGTGGCTTTCGTGAAAATCTGGAAATCTAAGCTTACTGTAAATAAATGAAAGTGTTTCCCCACCCAAATAAACAGCTTTCAGGAGAGAAATCTGTGAAGATTAACATACAGCACTCGTTTGACTTTTTTGAGAATTACAGTTTTGTTTACTTAGCTTAGCTTAGCTTTACAGGTGAGACCTGCAGAATTAGAATGAAAACATGGCAACACCCCTGTTCTAACTAGTGTCACTTAAAGTGCTTTATAATATAGTTTAAGAAAATAGACGTTTTTAATAGTGCACTTTATAATCTGGTGTGCCTTATAAAGCCAAAAATATGGAATATATTGCTCAGCACAAAATGCTAATAGGTTCATGTTTATCTGCTCTGTTCTATTAGTTGTGCTTCTCTGCAGTGACTAGAAAAGCTGTGTGTGCCCTTACACATCTGTGTCAGCAATGGGTGCAACTTAAAGTAGCTAAATTCATTCATTAGAAGGGTTGTTCATGCATATTTGGACATGTAGTGTATGTACACACTTTTATTTTTTATTTTTTATTGGTATTTGATCAGTGTTCAGGCTTTGGGCTAAGTGAACTAAAGTAATCTGCTGTATTATTGTAATATCAGAACTGGACTGTGTGCCAGACTGTACGAGTCTATACTGCTATTATACTACTGGGTTTACTGTTCAGTCCCAGAGCTGATATATAAACAAAGCCAAAGCAGCACCATTCCCTCACACTCTTCACATCCTGTTTATGTAAACCTCAAGAGGAAGTACTTCTATTAATGTGGCAATTTCCTGTAATCACTCTCCCAACCACTCTGTAATGATGCAGGTCAAATATAACCAATTTAAAGTGTAAAAATTCACTAAAATAATTATTTTTTTTATTTCATTTTATGATTTATCATTGAGTACAAAGTGTTTTGTGCTGCACTTAATTTGTTTATTGTACATGTAAATTTAAAATTAATAACTTAACCCTTTCAGACCCTGCATCCATTACAATGGACATCATTTATTTTCTTTTTTTAATGTTTTGATTAACATAACACTATTTAACCAACAAACATGTATATAAACCAATGAAACAGTAGCTTGTCCCTGCCCACTGCTCAGTAGTAATAGTACTAAGTAACAGCTAATTTATGCAAATTTAATGTGATTTAAAACCCTTTTTAATAATGTTTGTACTGTTTAGGGATGGTTTATGAAATAAAAAGGTCAATGTGAAAAATAAAATATACAATACACAATATTACACATAGGCTTAACTGGATTTTTCGTTCATATCAGAATATTAGAGTCTTCTTTCCTGTGCATTACTAACAGAAAACAGCATTTTACGTTTTTTTTTAAATCACTGGAGATAATTTAGGACTAAAAAGGGTTAATATGATGATACTATGCAAAGCTTGACAATATATCGATATTTTCTTTTTCTAAGTATTTCAAAAATATATTTATATCGAAAATATAATCAGAACTTAAAGAATACAAACATAACTGTGCTTTTTTATTACAGAGAGTGTAAAAAACTGTTTAATTGAATGATTTGTAGCAAAAATTAAATAACAATCCATATTCTGTGTTAAAGCAGCTTCACACTGCACAGATAATTGTGCTGGAATCCAGAACTCCCCTCAATATTTACTTTCTTGCTCCCACACTAGACAGCTCTGACCAATCAGAGGAGATAGCGTGCTTGCATGGTTTTTGGTGCACATTTTCTTACATTCTTTTATTCACATGTAAATATCCACTATAAAAAGTTGCATCCTTAGAAAAAGTTGTGTGTGTGTATGTATATATATATATATATATATATATATATATATATATATATATATATATATATATATATATATATATATTTATACACTTACAACAATAAGAATATTGTTGTGATTAATCTTAATTTTGTTTTATCGATTGACACCACTATAATACCACTATAAATCCACACACACACACACAATTATACATATATTTATTGTATTAGAAAGACTCTTGCCCTCTATATCGTCAAGGAAACAAGGCTATATTCTGATATTTTGGTTGAATCACAACAATCTGAAGATTTTTTTGATAAGTTGATTATTCAGTGATTTTTTCTGCCAACTCTGCTTTCTGTGGGTACTAGCATTCTCTATTGCTTCAAAACAATAGAAAGAGCAAAAGGTGGGATTTAAATGCCCTTTAAATGCATTTAACTGCAGTTTATTTTTCTGATAATTAGTGAACAAATGTGTAATCTGTTGTGTCTGAACTGAGTTAACCTCCCTCCCCATTGCGTTTCTGTCCCCAGAACTCTGTTGTCCACTGCAGTTACAAATTAACGATTACTTGCAATTATAACTTAATCGATAATTCTTTGTAATTAGGCAAAAAAATTGGCAATTTTAAGGTGTTGCCTAATTGTTGCAGCCTTACTGAACACACTTCTGTTTTTATCACCACTTCAGATTTGTCTGCATCCTACAGCAAGCAAGCCCTCGTCCAAACTCGGTCACACTCTGCTCAGAGAGAATTCCCAGCATTCCACACACTCATCCCCCAGATGGTGTCCTGCTGAGACTCCAGCACCGGCATTCTCGCAGTCGGGACGTCTGAAACCAGCAAATACCACAACAGAGGCACTGTTTCATATCAGTTTAAGATCAGCCTGTTCAAAAACATCCTCCTACAAATCCTTCTGACTGACGGGGGGCGGCCTGGTGGGGGTGGGATGGACGAGCTGCTTGGTGGAAAATACAACACATGTAAAAGCAGGAATTCCTAAGCACTGAGTAAAGAGCCTGCAGCAGCTGCAGCTCCACGCTGCCCACTCACCTGGCTAGGAACGTAACCCACGCTAACTCTGCAGACTGAAGCTAGCTGTGCATTAGCCCTGACCCTCTGCATGCTAAAACCCTGTGCACTAGCCCTGACCCTCTACATGCTAAAACCCTGTGCACTAGCCCTGACCCACTGCATGATAAAGCCCTGTGCACTAGCCCTGACCCTCTGCATGCTAAAGCCCTGTGCACTAGCCCTAACCCTCTGCATGCTAAAGCCCTGTGCACTAGCCCTAACCCTCTGCATGCTAAAACCCTGTGCACTAGCCCTGACCGTTTGCCATATAGCAATCACACAATAAAACTTTTGCAACATCCCTGAAAACTAATGCAATCACCTAACCCTGTGCTCTATCCCTGACCCTCTGCCGCCTAGCAATCACTTAGCAACACCAGCACAACCACCTATAAAACCTTTTGCATGAGAGCCATATGTCTCCAAGTTCTGAACCTTAGTCACCTAGTGATCACTAAGCAACACCAGTGCAACCACCTGGGATACCAGAACACCAAACCATACCACCTAGCCCTAACCCTATAACCCCTTACTTTTAAACTAATTTTAACACTAGCTAACCTTTAAATGATACACTAATTTTTACGCTTTGCATGCTAACCCTTAACTTGTACACTAGTCCTTAACTTAACAAGACTAGTCACTGCATGATTAAATGCTCTAGAAAACTTCACTCTGACCCCAAACCTGAACTCTGCTTATTAGCCTTAAATCTTAAGGGCGACTGTAGCTTTTGCACAGTTTTGGATGGAGAGTCGGGTTTGTGCAAGGGTCGAACAGCAGCTTAACACATGGGTTAGCAGCCCGAGTTAAAAAGACATTTGGGAACGACTTTCCTCTTTTTACATCTCTCTTTCTTTCAGTCTGTCCTTTATGCATGTGTCTCGGCCTGACAGTGAACATAATGCCTCCGAGAGAATTTATGATTGGGGGGGTGGGGGGGGGTGGGGGGTGATGACAGAGGACCCTGATCTCCCTTCACACAGAGGCTTCCACTCAACTCCAGCTCTGTCCCACAGTTTCCAAGGAAGCAGGAAACAATTCCAGACGGAGCGCGATATCCCAGAACAGAACCCATCACTCAGCTAAACCCAGCGAGAGAACAGAGCTACAGTCCAAACAGCTACACATCTCAACAGCACAGTCACACATCTCCAAACCAGGACTTTACAGGAAAAGGAAAAACTCTTCTTATATTTTAATGAAAGTCAATGTAAATAAATATATTGTATTCCAAGTCAATTTGGAGCATTTTTACTGATCTATTCGTCATAAAACTCTGACACAATAAAGAGAAAGACAGAAGCACGTCTGTTGCTTCATAGTTTATGTTGGTCACCTCGAGTCTTTTATCTGTGGTCACAGAATGCTGCCCACAGAATGCAGCCATGGTGGTCTATTCTCAGTCTACTGCTCTGTGGTGGTCTATTCTGTGGTGTCCTGACCATTGAAGAACAGGATGAACGAAGGATAATAAAGTATGCAGAAAAACAGATACAGGACTACGGTCTGTAATTATAGAACCAGAAAGTGTCATATGTGTTCACTGGAGCTGAAAAATGGATAATGGGTTTATAAAAAATGAGGCTGTCATAATGTTATGCTTGACTGGTAGTAAATAAACTACAGCTAACCTACAAAGATAGGATTACTGCTCTTACTTGGAAAAATTAATGTGAATTTACTATATTTACTAATATATATATAGCCAAACTCTTTCATACAATTGTCCCTAACTAGAATTTTAAAACTAATACAATCACAGATTTATTCAAAATCTGATAATCTACAACTGCATCTGAAGCCGAAGGTGAAGCTGGGACAGAGGCACGCTGGTAGACGAGCGTGTGAAACGTATTCTGAGAAATAAGTCTCTCACACACACACACAAACACACACTGTGTCACCCTCTCTCTCTATCTCTCTCTCTCTCTGAGTAAAGCAAGCGTCACAGGCAGGAAGTGCAATGATGGGTGTGGACACTCGTACACCACACTGAGACGATCTGAGTGCACCAGCCCTGACCACAGCCCTGCATTCCTCACAGCTGTTTATTCACCCTGCAGACAGATTTTACCCTTATCATCGAGATTTCATGATTTAAAGTGGCAGTTTGCCAACTTATCAGATTAGCCTGCTTTCTAACAATAAAGAGAAATATCTAACCCACCAATTAGCCTCTGTAAAAACAAATGTTGCATCAAATTAGCTTAGATATTTGTGATCATTTAGGCCTGCAGATCATCATCAGCATCATGCTAACCCATATTTGGCCTTATGGTTGTACCAAACCATGGTTGCTGCTGCCCCAGCCTTGGTGTTGCCCAGTAACTGCCCCAATCTCAGCCTTGCTCTTGCCCAATTTGTGGCTAAACCCAACTTTGCCGGTTCCCAACTACTTTCCCAAACAAGTCATTGATGTTGCAACACCACAGCCCCAAACCCAACCTTGCTGTTGCTGCACTACTGTTCCATACCCAGCTTTGCCTGTTCCAAACTACTGCCTCAAACCAGTCTTTGCTCTTGGCCCCGTGCTGACCCAAACCCAGCCATGCTGTCTTCCCAATACTGACTCAAACCCAGCCATGCCATCTTCCCAATACTGACCCAGAACCAGCCATGCTCTCTTCCCAATACTGACCCACAACCCAGCCATGCTGTCTTTCCAATAATGACCCAAACCCAGCCATGCTGTCTTCCCAGTACTGACCCAAACCCAGCCATGCTGTCTTCCCAATACTGACCCAAACCCAGCCATGCTGTCTTCCCAATACTGACCCAAACCCAGCCATGCTGTCTTCCCAATACTGACCCAAACCCAGCCATGCTGTCCTCCCAATACTGACCCAAACCCAGCCATGCTGTCTTACCAATACTGACCCAAAACCCAGCCATGCTGTCCTCCAAATACTGACCCAAAACCCAGCCATGCTGTCTTACCAATACTGACCCAAAACCCAGCCATGCTGTCTTACCAATACTGACCCAAAACCCAGCCATGCTGTCCTCCCAATACTGACCCAAACCCAGCCATGCTGTCTTCCCAATACTGACCCAAACCCAGCCATGCTGTCTTCCCAATACTGACCCAAACCCAGCCATGCTGTCTTCCCAATACTGACCCAAACCCAGCCATGCTGTCCTCCCAATACTGACCCAAACCCAGCCATGCTGTCTTTCCAATACTGACCCAAAACCCAGCCATGCTGTCCTCCCAATACTGACCCAAACCCCAGCCATGCTGTCTTACCAATACTGACCCAAAACCCAGCCATGCTGTCCTCCCAATACTGACCCAAACCCAGCCATGCTGTCCTCCCAATACTGACCCAAACCCCGCCATGCTGTCTTCCCAATACTGACCCCAACCCAGCTGTGCTGTTTTCCCAATACTGACCCAAACCCAGCCATGCTGTCTTACCAATACTGACCCCAAACCCAGCCATGCTGTTGGCCCAGTACCAACACAAACTCAACATTGCTATGGCCCCACTACTGACTCAAATTCAACATTGCTGGTGCCCCACTACTGACCCAAACCCAGCTTTGCTTTCTCCCTAACTCAACTATTGCTGTATCCTCATAATCACCCAAAAGGCTGCTCTGCTGTTGCCCCACTGCTGCTTCAACTCAGGCTTGCTGTTAGCCCACTTTTGACCCAAAACAAGCCTTGATGTTGCCACATATTTGGCTTAATTTTGTCCAATTTTTACCCCATCTCCTGGCCTGGTATTGCCCCACTACAGCCTCAAACCAAGCATTGACATTGCCTCAGTACAGTTCCAGACCTGGCCTACTGTACCCCAGCTTCTGTTCGGATATATTAGTCTTATAGTTTCAGTGTTAAACTACAATAACACTCGATTTGATTTGAATCAAAAGGAAGATTTAGATTTTTGTACCGCAATTAAACTGCGGTTCTGGACGTGAGCTTCGTGTGCAGAGTGACAGTGCTGTGTCAGACAAGGTGAAGCCTGAGAACAGAAATGACAATGTGGCTCTAACAGCTAAATTTAACCCTGAACAACTGCTGTGGACACCACAATCAACCAGAGCAGGACAGGAACAGCCGGTCAGGGTGCCAGTCAATCACCCTGTTTATAGACCCTCTGTGCCGCTTCATTTCCTCCTGTCAGTCTGAAAGCCTGAGAAGACAGGGTGTAACGGTTCTGATACCCTATCATCCTTCACTCACTTCCCCAGAGCAAAGGGGGGTTGCAGGAAGGCTGTGCGTGGAGCAATAGTATGGTTAGCTCAAAGGACAGGGCTTGGATTAACAGTGGGGCAACTGTGACAGTTAGTCTAAGCCAATTGTGTGGCAAAGCCAATTGTCAGGGTTTGGGGTGATGGGGGTGACAGCAGGGAGGGGAGCAATAGTGGGGTAACAGAAAGGCAGCATTTGGCTGAACAGTGACTGTCCATGAAAAGCAAAAAGGGGTTTGGGGTAACAGGCAGGACTCAGTTTGGGGCAATAGTGAAGCAAACACAAGGCGGCATTTAGGCTAATATTTGGGGACAAAGGGGCAAAACAAGAAAGTTGGGGTTAGAGAACCAACAGAGTTCAGAGTAAAAGTGAGGCAACAGAAAGGCTCCATTTGGCGCAGTATTAGGGCAGCAGAGAGGCTAGCTCTGGGAACTACATAGAAAAGTTAGAAGGGAGAAACAATCCGAGCCAATTGTTTAGCTACAGCAAGGGTGGGATTCAAACAGGACAGGCGCCTAAGTGAGGCTATATATTTGGTGTAAAAGTGGGGCAACCGCAAGAATGGATCTGAGACTACTGTGATTGGTTTTTGAAGAAGAGCTTAAATGAATCTGAAGTCTGGGTTTGGGCAAATAATATGTTTAACATCACAGATAAATCACAGCAAACTCTGCACCCTCAGAAAGGATGGGTTTGGGATGATATTGGGCAAAGAGTATGGCTATATTGGGGACAACAGTGGGAGACAACAGTGAAAATGGCTCTGGTCAATTGTGCAAAAATAGGTTTGGGGCAAAAGTAGGCCACCAACAAAGGCTAAAATTTGGATACAGTGGTGTGAAACATGTAGTGTACAGAAACATTTTGTTCACCCACATAATCTAATGCTATGTTCACATTACCAGGCTGAAGTGACTCATCAAATCTATTTTTTTTTCTCAATGTGGCTTAGATTTTTTTTCATGGCTGTATGAATGTGCCAAATCCAGATTTGGGTCACTTTCATATGTGGTCCTAAATCGGATACATATCCTATTCATCGACATGCAACATGAATGTGAATGCTTTAATCTGAATTCATAAGTCTTTTTGCTTTTACACATGAGCTACGAGCTTCTCTCTCGTATCCACACATCTCTTGGTGCAGCTACAGCTGCAAAAACAGCAAAAGCAAACCGCCTGGCCTTTTTTCACCTCCTCCACCTGAGCACGTACTTCAGACCAGCTGTTTGCTCTCCACTCAAGCAAAAGATGCTCCACATATGAGCAGCTTATGCATCCATTTCCCTTTATAAAGCTACAAGTCGTCTCTCAAATATGAAGTTTTTTGTTGGTGGTGAAGAAGGCGACATTTATACGTTTACACAAACAGATACAGCTCACTTGCATTTGTGAACGTGAACCGTCAAGATAGCCAAATCTGATTTGAGCAAAAACCTGATTTAAGCAATGTGGCTTGTAATGTGAACGTCGCCTAAAAGTACTGAAGCCACACCTTTGGAGTGGAGACAGTCTAAAGGATTTGGAGTTATACTGAAGCTGGATTTGGGGTGATAATAGGACAATAGCCTGATGAACTATGAAGACTATTTGACATATTTGGAGTAACACTCAAGATGGATTTGGGGCGATAATGGAAAACAGACTAATATACTGTACAGGTACATTTTATTTACCAACATAATCTAAAGGTGCGGAAGCCACACCTTTGAAAGGAAGACTGTGGAGACAATTTAAAGGATTTGGAGTAACACTTAAGCTGGGTTTGGGGCAATTATGGGAAAACAGGATGAAGTACTGTACAGGTAAATTTTATTTACCCTCACAAACTAAAGGTACTGAAGCCACACCTTTGGAGTGGAGACAATTTGAGGGATTTGGAGTAACACTGAAGCTGAATTTGGGGTGACAAAAGCCTGATGTACTATAGAGACAATTTGCCATATTTGGAGCAACACTGAATGTGGGTTTAGGGCAACAATGGAACAACACCCTGATTAGATATAGGGTAAAAAATGGGCTAGGTCTGGGGCAGCATGACACAATGGGTTTGGACCAACAGCTTGTTCCCAATAGTGGTTATATATTTCAGGGTTGCCCTACTTATACCTAAACTCAGCAGAATTTAAACCACAGAGACCTTCTAACTCCTGTGAGCTGTGTGAAAACACTCTGACTCTTATGAGCTGGACACAATGAGTCAGAGTCAGTCCCATGTGTTCCAGTAGCTAGTACCCTGACTAAGCTACCTCCTTTTTACTGCTGTAAAACAGACTTCACAGTAAACTGGGCGTCTAGCAGGTCCAGAACCGGCCACGTTTACACTTGGTTGGACTTGTTTTGGTTTGACGTTTTAAAATACGTGGTAAAAAAGGGATTTAGTGGACCGAACAGGACAAAGTACGAGCTGGACAAAGGGTGGGACAATGACTCGCTAGATGGAGCTCAACCCGGCGGGCAGGAAAAGAAAGGAAAAGGGCGGAGGATCAAAAACTCCTACCAACTCATATCAAAGTGGGAGTTGTGGAAAGTTGTGGTGAACTTTGCAGCGCTTTAAAACAGCCGCTAAGCTGCGCGTGAACGGGGAAACGCTGGCACGCGCGCACTCCTTCACTCACTTACCCTGACCAGGTTGCTGACGGCTGCTTGCACGGCGGCTACGGGAGCGCACAGGTCCGGTATAGCCTTCCCATCCACCTCCCCCTCCTCGTGCATGATCACCAAGTGCGAGATCTGCTGAGCCACCGGCTCCAGGATACTCTCTATGGTCTTTGTGTGAAACACCGGCATGATGGAAGCCTGGCTCGAGCCCGTGCGGAGATAAAGAAACCCCTGTGCCCGCTGTAGTCCTGCTGTAGTCCCGCTGTTTGCCCCTCAGTCTGCCCCTCCGTGTAGCTTCAGTTCCTGGAGGTTTCACTCAGTGAGCGAGTGAGCGGCGGCTCCATACACCGCCCCTCTCTCCCACCAGCCGTGGGAAGCGCCCCTCTTCCTGCCCTCACAGCCTTGTAGCCAATCACAAACGGACTACAACCCGCACGCCTCCCCGCGATTGGTCGCCCCACTCCCCGCCCCCTCGGCTCCTCCCGCGGCTCTGCCCCGCCCACCTCCGCTTTAGCTCAGCTTCGCTAGACGCTCGAGTTTTTCCCAGATGACGTAACACGTTCTGTTGCCCTAAAAAGGAGAATCGAGTCTCGCGGTTCAGGAGCTCAGCGCGCGCGCTCTCAAACACAGCCTCAACCTGGATGACCCCTAATGAAGGACCACCACTGCGACCTCCACCACCACAACCATCCCTCCTCCTCTACTACTCCACCATATGGCTTTATTTACTGTTTACCGCTCCCTCTCTCTCTCACTCTCTCTCTTTCAGAGTCAAATTCAAATTAAAACACTTAAAAATTATGAGTTTCTTTGATTTTACCAAATAAAAAACTCTGGAATATAATCAAAAGGAAGATGGATGATCACAAGCCATCAAACCAAGCTGAACGGCTTGAATTTTTGCACCAGATGTGGCATAAAGTTATCTAAAATCAGTTTGCAAGACTTGTGGAGGAGAACATGCCAATATGCATCAAAGCTGTGATTAAAAACCAGGGTAATTCCACCAAATATTGATTTCTGAACTATTAAAACTTCATGTGAATGTGAACTTGTTTCCTGTGCATTATTTGAGGTCTGAAAGCCCTGCATCTTTTTGGTATTTCCGCCATTTCTCATTTTCTGCAAATATGTGGAATTTGGGACAAATGTTGTCCGTAGTTTATAGAGAAAAACAACAATGTTCATTTTACTCAAACATATACCTATAAATAGTAAAATCAGAGACACTGATTCAGAAACTGAAGTGGTCTTTAATTTTTTTTCAGAGCTGTATATATACATGCATCTTGCTTTGTGCTCTGGTGTGCAGTCATGTTGGAACCGGAGGGGGCCATCCTCAAAACAATTCCTGCAAAATTGCGAGTATGCTATTATCCGAAACACTTTTTTACGCAGGTTTGAATTTTCTTTTTTTTCTTTAATAATAAAAACCCTCTTTTAAAAACTGCTAATTTGTTTGATGATCTAAACATTTAAGAGTGACAAACATGCAAACAAATAATCATGAATTACTCTATATACATATACTTTATATTCATACTGACATTACTGTACAAAAAACACAATACTGAAAATTGAAAGCAAAAGTAAAAAGTAAAGAAAAAAAGAGAAGCACATCAAGTATTACTGTAAATAGGGAACAATGAGATTTGGTGAGGTAGATGTTTCTCTCTCTCAATACAGATCTCTTCCAGTCAGTTTGCTCAATTTATGTGTATGACCAACTTACATTTGTATCTATATAAAAGAGTCAACAATTTTAACTATATATATAAAATCCATACATACACAGAAATACATATAATGTATGCATAAGTTATTTTTTTTAAGTTATTAATTACCTCAAATAATGCAAAGAAAACAATGAGAGATGGACATGCTTGACCATGGAACGTATACCTTGATGCTTTCTACGCTCTACTGTTCTTGAGCTGATCTGAAGGTTAAAAGACGTTTAGAGGTCTGTAGTGAGTGAGTCTGCAGACAGTTGGTGACCCCTGTACCTCAGCACCTGCTCACCCTGCTCTGCCATTTTTTGTGGATGGGTGATTACTGTCAGGAATATAGTGTATACACAAAGGGATACTACAGTGTCTGGTAGTGTATGTGTGAGTGTGTGTGTGTGTGTGTGTGTGTGTGTTTATTTGGATGGGGTGAAGTGATTATAGGCGTTTAGCAGGGCTGGTCAGGAGGGAAAAGAACTGAACTGCCCCCAGATATATAATTAGCACTGACAGGAAATACCAGTTACATAATAACAACAACAGTAATCACAGCCTGCAGCTCACAAAGACCAGATATGAAGTCAAAAGGACATATAATATTCATATTTAAGTGGTGGAATTCTATATAACATTAGAATACTAAACTTAAATAAGCATAAAGTCTGTGGTCAGTGAGAGTGTCTACCTGTAATTAATTATATATAACATTAGAATACTAAACCCAAATAAACATAAAGTCAGTGATCAGTGAGAGTGTTTATTTGTAATTTACTCTATATAACATTAGAATACTAAACCCAAATAAATATAAAGTCAGTGTTCAGTGAGAGTGTCTACCTGTAATCAACTCTATATAACATTAGAATACTAAACCCAAAAACACATAAAGTCAGTGTTCAGTGAGAGTGTCTACCTGTAATTAACTCTATATAATGTTAGAATACTAAACTCAAATAAACATAAAGTCAGTGATCAGTCAGTAAGAGTGTCTACCTATAATTAGCTCTATATAACATTAGAATACTGAACCCAAATAAACATAAAGTCAGTGTTCAGTGAGAGTGTCTACCTGTAATTAACTCTATATAACATTAGAATTCTAAGAACACTAGTGTGTGCAGCAGTGTGAGTGTGTTGGTGTGATGTTGGGGTTCTGATGGAATAATTGGGCCCAAAAATAAAAGCTCAGCAGCAGCTCAGAAATACCACACATTCCAGGCTGCGCTGACAGAGAGCAATAACAGTCTCAGAGTGCTGGGAGTCACTGCCAGCCCAACCAGCTCAGGAATTCCCACCGTTTCCCCCAGAGGCCGCACACGGTGCACCACATGGCCTAATATGGAAGAGTCCAAAAAGCAGGAATTGAGGAAGTGGCTGCAGTGGAGTAAACACAGAGAAAACTGATGCACTGCTCCCTTCATCTCACACCTCCAGGCTCATCCATCACTGCGGTCTGCACTGACCCCACGACTCGGCACTGCCCCCGACCCCACAGATCCAGTCCACACTCCTCTCCACACTGTACACTAAAGTGTTTGTTGGGGCTGGTTCTGCTTTATACACTGTAAACCCGGATAAGTTGAGTTTGTTTAAAAAAAAATTGAAGAAACCGGTTGCCTTAAAAAAGTTAAGTAATGGGGAATGAAAACTTAAGTTAGCATGACTAAGAACATCAAGTTATTACAACTAAAGGGAAAGTTGATTGAACTTTTTTATTATTTGTTATACTGTAAGACCAGTAAGTTGTGTTTACTTAACTTTTTTAAAGCAGCCGGTTTGCTAATGTTTTTAAAAGGCTGCTAATGCCAACATACTAAACTCAGTTATTATAAGTTGGTTCAACTCAAAGATCTCAGTTTGAAGGTATATATTTGCCCACAAATGTTCAACTAACTCAAAATAGTTGAGTATTGTTTAGAAAAATATCCAATTTTATATAAAACAGAACTTAAATAATTTGAGTTCAAACAACATATGGGTTTACAGTGTATAGCCCCTATACTAAAGCAGCCTGCCTGTACTAAAGGCACTGTTTACACCCAGCATTAACAGCATTAACCCAGCAGTAAAATGAAAATTGTTGTTTTATTCTATAAACTACAGACAACATTTCTCCCTAATTCCAATGAAAAATTCCCATTTATTTGCAGAAAATGAGAAATGGCTGAAATAACAAAAAAAGATGCAGAGCTTTCAGACCTCATATAATGCAAAGAAAACAAGTTCATATAAGTTTAAAGAGTTCAGAAATCAATATTTGTTTTCATGCATCGTGGCATGTTCTCCTCCACCAGTCTTACACACTGCTTTTGGATAGCTTTATGCCTTTACTCCTGGTGCAAATATTTAAACAGTTCAGTGATCATACAGGTTTTCAATTTGGTAAAATCAAAGAAACTCATCATTTTTAGGTGGTCTCTTTTTTTCACGAGCTGTATATATATATATATATATTATTTTTTTTTTGTATTAATGTTTCTTGTAGGAAATTTTCGTACTTCAAAAAAAGTTCGTATTTCGTATTTCAAAGACATATAACACTTCCTCAGTAACACTCCCACTGGGAGGTGTTTCAGCATTGACACACACTTCTTTTTACTCTGTCAGAGAGGAAGTTCATCTACTACAATATGTTTACACACACCAGCTACTTCCTCATTTACTGTATTTCCATGTTTCCAGTGAATTATAGATGATTGTAAGATCCTAAAAGAGGCGTTTCTTTCTCTCCCAGCTTGAATTCACTGTGACACAAGTGAATCTGGTGGGGAATTCCTTTCACCATTATTAAAACACAATTATAGACAAATAAAATATAACCCTGCATATAAACCAAATTCACACATGTTTTTAAATTATAATTTCATATTAATAATTTAATAATAATTGCATTTATTAAGGGGAAAAAAGCTATCCAAACCAACCTGGCCCTATGAATTAACTGTGATCAATCACATTTTTTTTTCTTTTACATTGTTATTTATTTAAGTTATTTTGTCTTTTAATTTATCTAATTTTATGTTTCACCATTTAGCCCTTTTATTTTATTAATTTATCCTTTTATTTGTTTCGTTACTGCTTTTTATTTTTGGCCTTTTACATTTTTATTTGATTTATTTTATTCCTTTTATTTTTTATATATTCTTTATTTATTATTATTATTATTATTATTATTATTATTATTTATTTTTAGTTCCATCATTTACTTTTTTAAATAGTTGTGGTTATTTTAGTCCTTTATTTCTTTTTAACTGTGTTTATATTTTATTATTCTACGTATTTATATCTTTGTTTTATTGCTATACATTTTAACCTGTTTGCATATCCTTTTATTTTGATTTATTTAATTTTTTCTTAATTAAATCTTACATTGTTCGCTTGTTTTTATAATTAAACTTAAGTTTCAGTCTTTTTAATTTTATGTAAGTTCGGCTGCATTGAAAATGAGGGTTACCCTTAGTGCATCTACCGAGTGAAAATAAAGGTTAATTGATTGATTGATGGATTGATTGATTGATTGATTGATTGATTGATTGAAAAAGCTGAAGTAAATTTTACTTCTAGCCACAATCAGGCCTGATTACTACCAAATCTGTAAAATCCAGAAATTACTTAAATAGAACCTGTCTGACAACATGAAGCAGCTAAAAGATCTCAAAAAAACAACAGATTATTCCCCAGTATGACGAAATTCAAGAACGGATGAGAAAACAAAGTTATTGATCGTCAATCAGTCAATCAGAAAAGATTAAAAAGTAATTGCCTCAGTTAAGGTCAGTGTTCATGATTCGATAATAAGAAAGAGACTGTTCAAAAATGGTATTCAGAGAGAGTTCCAAGGTAAAAACTACTGCTGACCAAAAAAGAACACAAAAGCCTGTCTCTCATTTGCAAAAAAAACATCTTGATGATCCCCAGAAATTTCAGGAAAGTATTCTGTAGACTGAGTGGAACTTTTTGGAAGGTGTGTGTCCCGTTACATCTGGAATAAAACTAACTTCAGTATAAAAAGAGCATTATACTGAATGTAAAACATGGTGGTGGTAGTGTGATGGTCTGCTGCTTCAGGGTCTGGACAACTTCTTGTAATTGATAGAACTACGAATTCTGCTTTCTACCAAGAAATCCTGAAGGAGAATGTCTCTCTGTGACCTCAAGCTCAGGTGAGCTTGGGTTCGGCAGCAGGACAATGACCCAAAAGTACAATAGCAAGTCCAATTAGAATGGCTAAAGTGTGGCCTCCAATATGGCCTGAATTAAAACTAATCTGCAAAGAGAAGTGAGCAAAAAACTCCTCCACAGAGATGTGAAAGACTCAATGCCAGTTATCGTAAAAGCTTGATTGCAGTTGTTGTGACCAAGTGTGGCACAACCTTTGTTAATAGGTTTAGGGGCCAGGATGGATTGAATAGCTTTTTTCCACTTAAAATAATAATTTGAAAACTGTTTTATTATATTTACTCAGGTTTTCTTTGTCTGATATTAAAATGTGTTTGTCTGTAATCTAAACAATGTAAGTTAAAAAAGCAAAAACAAATACGTTTTAACAGCACTGTTTTGGCAATAACAATATTAAAGTGTATAAAATAATTTGAATGCGGAAAACTGTATAAATGAAAGTACGTTGTAGTATCATGTTGAGAGCTCTTGGATACAAGATGAGATTAGGCAGTTTGGCATGGAGGAATGCAGGTTCTGTACAGCATCCTGCACCATATTTACCCACAGATGTTGCAGCTGTGCCTGTAGATCCTGCTCTACACTCAAAGGTTGCTAAAGCTGGCATCGCAGCTAGTCCCAGAAATCAACATTTGGTGGAATAACTCTGGTCACAGTTTAATCACAGTTTTCATGCATCTTGGCATGTTCTCCTCCAACAGTCTTACACACTGCTTTTGGATAACTTTATGCCACTCCTGGTGCAAAAAAACAAGCAGTTCAGCTTGGTTTGATGGCTTGTGATCATCCATCTTCCTCTTGATTATATTCCAGAGGTTTTTTAATTTGGTAAAATCAAAGAAAGAGAAATGGGGTAAGCTAAATTTTCTTAGTAAGATTTCTGACAAAAAGCAATGGCAAAGTCTCAAAATCAGTGAAGTAACACCTAAATCAAGCAACAAAGTCCCTGTTTTTGGACACAAGAATCAGAATAATTTGATTGCTGCCTGATTGTGTTTATTTTGAGTTCGAATTACTTAAAATAAGGTACAAATTCTAAGTAAGAATGATTAAGATAATTATCCCTAAAAGAAGCAAAATAATCTAACACTTTAATGCTTAGTAACACCAAAAGTCTTATCAGAGAAGAAAACAAGATTTTTTGACTTAAATTTAGAAAATTTCACTTGCTAAGATTTAGTTTTTCGCAGTGTGTCAACAAGGCAAAATGTCTTCTGTAGAAGTCAACCACCTCTCGCCACACTATTCTCGTAAAATCAGTGCAAGTTTGCATTAATATGTCTACATAACTCTGCAGTAATGTAATATTTCAGCTGTAGTTCTGTTCATACGAAAGCCAGAAGTGGTTGTTTGTGGTCTGGGTGAAGCAGCTCAGGCCTCTGCTGCGTACAGATAAAGATAAATCAGATAAGCTCTGAAGTGAGATTTCCTCTGTGGGTGAAACACTTTTAGAAACCACTGCAGGTCCAGAGAAAGAGCAGCACTGCAGCTGATACAGACTCAGAGCTTTTATGGTTAATAGAAAACTAACTACTCTAACCTCATTTCCTTCTTCCCCTCCTTCACTCCTCTATCCCATTATTTCCCTTTGACCTCCTTTAGGCCCTCTCTAAAGATGTTTTACCTTTAACTTCTATTACTTTTGTACTTCACTATTGTAAGTCGCTTTGGACAAAAGCGTCTGCCAACTGTAATGTAATGTAATGTAATTTAATGTACTGTAAAAAAGTAGAAGGGACTGAGGAGTGAAGAACAGAGTTCTCACTATAATACAGCAGAAGCTGGATGATAAACTCTAAAGCATGTAGTGCCCTCTAGTGTGTGTTCAAAGGAATCTTGCTCTAGTCAGCTTGATTAACACAAGATTGTGCTGTGCTGTAGATTTCTATTAGTTCAGAACTAAATGTATTCTTTAATTAACATACAAACCTTCCAAAGTAAAAGTGCTTTATAGGTTATTAAACCAATGATATTTGAAAACCCATTCAGAATACTTAGACATAAAAAAACAGCTGTTTTTATCCCAAAAGCTTAAATCAACCAAATACCAATGCTTCTAAAAAATAATGCGTAGTAGCAACTGAAAACACATTAGTACCTCATGTCCATCTCAAACACGCACTCTGAACGAGTTCATCTCAAACCCCCACTCTAAACGAGTTCATCTTAAACCCCCACTCTGAATGAGTTCATCTTAAACCTCCACTCTGAACGAGTTCATCCCAAACCTCCACTCTGTAGTTCATCTTAAACCCCCACTCTGAATGAGTTCATCTCAAACCCCCACTCTGAACAAGTTAATCTCAAACCTCCACTCTGAATGAGTTCATCTCAAACCCCCACTCTGAACAAGTTCATCTCAAACCTCCACTCTAAACGAGTTCATCTTAAACCCCCACTCTGAATGAGTTCATCTTAACCCCCCACTCTGTAGTTCATCTTAAACCCCCACTCTGAATGAGTTCATCTCAAACCCCCACTCTGTAGTTCATCTCAAACCCCCACTCTGAATGAGTTCATCTCAAACCTCCACTCTGTAGTTCATCTTAAACCCCCACTCTGAATGAGTTCATCTTAAACCCCCACTCTGAACGAGTTAATCTCAAACCCCCACTCTGAATGAGTTCATCTCAAACCCCCACTCTGAATGAATTAATCTGAAGCCCTTACTCTGAATGAGTTGGACGCTTTTTGACTCTGTATGACTCAGTATGATCTATAAATACAGGCTTGAGTTCAGAGTAAAGCTCTAAAACAGATGTGATGGTCATTCTGAAGCCTAAATTTGTCTGAACTGTAGTTGATGTCTGTAATTAAGACTGTGGTCAGGTGATTCATGACCACTAGTCTTTTAGTGGTGGAGGATTTTCCATTATTACGTCATTCAGTCTGAGCATGAAAGTGGGTTAGTGGGTCTCAGCAGCATCAGCAGTCATATCTTACACACACACACACACTCTTTTCTAAGCTGGAAACATACCAATAAAAACATGCACTTTCTCAGACGAAACTGGACTCAGTGACTAAGATGCTGAACAGCATCCTACACCAGACAAACCAAGTCTCCCTGAAGCTGCGGGAGTCTCCCGCATTTCGGCAGTGGCTCCCGGATGCCCGCGAGTCACATATAATCTCCCGGAATTCAGAACGAGCGCCCCAAACGCGCTCACAGGCGACAGACTTTTATTCTCTAATCGCGTGTGGGAAGGAGAGAGACAAAACAGAGAGGGTTCTGATTGGCCTGTTCTCTGCAAAGAGTCTGCGAGGCAGCCAATCAGTTTTTAGTGTGGGCGGGCAGTGTTTTTCCCCCCTCCCGGACGGGATTTGTTCAGAGAGTGAGAGAAAGCAGATCATGGCAGAGGCAATATTAATAATTATTGTAAAATGATATGAAATGTTTTTGATTTTGTGCAATTTCTTGTGATATTGTTACTGTCAATTTTGTCAAATAAAAAAAAAGCATAGGCAGGAAAGCAGAGGCAGGGCCTTCCAAAAAGATAAAACTCATTTTATTTCAACTCTGAATACTCTAAATTTTATTAAAAAAAGTAAAATTAATTAATATAAAATTAAAGTTTAAAGGGTTGGGCCTCCCTGAAATCAACTTTTGCAACTTGGGATGTCTGCTACACTGCTCTATCAAAACCAGTAACTTTATATAATCATGGACGGTGTGGATCTAACAACAATAATGTCCGCCATGTTGTTAAAGATGCAACCAAAGTCTGTGCAGTACAGACCAGAAGCCAAACCAGACTCTCCTCTTTTGGTAGACCCACCCCGTTCTCCCAGACCAAGCGTCTCAGACTGCCTTCATTGAGTTTACAGTGCAGAGTTTGTTGCAACAGTAAAAGTTCAGTTTATGTATTTTATTATCAAACTCTTTACATTTCCATTAAATTACAAGTTACAATGATATGAAAGTTTAACTAATATAAGGAAAACATTAAGCATAAAACATAAAAAATAAGTCAAAATGACAAATAAAATATAGCAGGATCAGAAGATAAAAATGTACTAAAAATACTTTAAAATACTTTAAAACTGGCAAAACTAATTCACATAATAAAAATATCAATAAAAGAATAAAAAACTATAATAATAATAATAATAAAATGAATAATAAGGACAAAATAAAATATCTAAATGTTAATAAGTTGTAATCAATTACTGCACTATTTTATAGTGGACTAACCTTATCTTTCTTTCAGTGGTAAGATTTTTAACTGAGCTTTTATAAAGAGAGAGTTTGTAAAGTTTGTGAGTGCGTGTTCTCATTCCTACAGGTGTGTGTTTGGTCACTCCTGCAGGTGTGTGTGTGTGTGTGGTCACTCCTGCAGGTGTGTAGGTGTAGGTGTGTGCGTTTTGGGGAGCTGGCTGGTTCTCTGTAGGATCCAGTGGTGGTAGTTGGTGACTCTGGTGTAAACTCCGGGCCGGAACTTTCTGGAACATCCTTCACCCCAGCTCACCACTCCATACACATACACTGTACCATTCATACTGCACAGCAGCGGACCCCCAGAGTCCCCCTGCACACAGAATCATTAAATACACACTTTATACACAAATAACCCATTCTCTGTTATAAAAACACCAAAGAGTAAAAAAATAATCAGAATAAGGCTAATGGTGTCATAGCAGCTGTGTAGATGATGGTCCGTAATCACCTACTTTTGTTACATTGAATACAGTTGGTTCTTTGGTATCATGTGGGCGCTAAAAAAAGCATGCCTTTTGCAGCTCGAAATGCATAAAAGGCATGTACTAATTCTCTTAATTAATCATGGTTGTGTTTGGGGCGTAACATGAAATAAATGTATCAGTGTTACTTGTCATTCCCTTTAAGAGCCAGATGAGCTCTGATTTGGCACGTTTGTATTTTAACAGCGCTACGCTTTGTGTGTCTCAGCAGAAGATACTGATCTGTGGGTTTATGGTGTGAAGGTATACCAACAGCTCATTTAAGGGAACAACAATGTCATTTTTGTTCATTATTCTGTTTATTGTTGAGGAAAAAGTCAGGTTTGAGCTGTGCAGGGCGTCCATGTCTGTGTTTAATGAGTGAGGTATGTAGGCACACTGGGTGCACCTAAAGGAATGTTGTCAGGGTTTTAATCAGTCAGTGGTGCACCTGTAATTTCTGCCGCCAAAATAGAAACACACCAGAAATTTACCTGACCACACCTCAATTCCACACCACCACCCCATCAGTGTTGATTTATTCATAAACTCCAACGCTATTTAAACAGCACAGGTTCAAAAGAAAATTCAAATATACTGTTGACGAGGTGTAAGATAGTTACGAGCATCGCAACGCACCTTAAGCAGGATGTAAGAATAAGAAATCCATATAGTTGAGAAAAAAAAATGCATTATTTAGTCTTGCTGATGAAGAATGACTGTGTGTTACTACAGTAAGCATTTAAGGTGGAACGGAAATCTGAATAAGACGCTGGTGAAAGATCAAAATCAAGGTCAGCTTCTAGTCCGTTATATTCTGGTCCATTTTTTAAATTTCCCATTTTTGTTTGGATCATCAAATAAAACACAGAAAATACAAATACGAAATTATGAATTGCTTTTTTAATTTTCCAATTTTGATTTTTAATTGAATCGACAGATGGATTGATAGGGCCCATAGTGTATTTCTATCTCATATCAGTGTATTTACCTTACAGGTGTCCACGTTCCAGTCTGGAGCTGCAGCACATAGCATGTTATCTGTGATCATCTTCCCATAGTAACTGTCACTGGAACACACTTCCTGTGACAGCAGGTTAACCTTCCCCTCCCTCAGGTACTGAGAGTAATACCACAGCCCTACAACACACACACACACACACACGCACACACGCGCACACACACACACAAACACAATAAATGATTCAGTTTAATACAGAAGGAGCTCTCTAGGACACAGTCCTGTTAGTTATCATGTTGTAATCATACCTTGCTGTTCTTTCCCGTATCCAGCGATCTGACAGGACGTCCCGTCTGGAAGTGAGGTATCAGCAGGGGGGACACACACTGTCCTCACTGAGTTAGACTCCACCGCACACGCTCCATCCTGACCACTGATCTTCAGTAACGCTAATCAAACACACACACATACAAACACAACAATTTCAATTAAAAAAAAAATATATATAGTAAGCTGTCCAATGAAAAATAAATATCCCCATTTTTGTTGATTTTTAGTTTACTACATAATTTGATTAGACAACATGTTCTTTACATTTTGCCAAGATTTCTTGATGAATGGAAAAAATAACAATACTTAAAAATGACCTTGAATAAATTATTTTTACATTGACTTCCATTGAAAGTTTAGACATTTTTCTCTCTCCTGTAAAGTTGCTGTTTTGAAGATACTTGTTTTTCACTGGACAACGACGATTTATGAAAAGTTCTAGATGAACAACTTTTTAAGAATACAAACCCTTGTTTTTAGATCTTTTGATTTGTGTTTTATATTTTTTCTCTCTGCACAGTGACCACAATTACTAGACCTTTGATTTAACACTAATACAGTTTTATTGGTCAAAACAAACATAAAACATCACCTGGAATTTCCAAGCAACTGCATAAGAACATCATGACCTGATGAAATGTGAATCCATTGCAGTTTCATGCAGTTTTATTGTCTTATGATATAAATCTAAATAAAATAGCTGACTTATGTTTAAGTTAGGGCTGTCAATGTTAAGGCATGCAGTTAATTTGAAATTGGAAACGAATTTTTATTTTTAACGCAATTAATTATGGTCCCAACTTTCATCGTAATTTGACATGTCATTTTTTTTCTGGATCGGTTCATTTGTGGTAAGAATGTGATCTAGTCTTGATCTGATCCCAGCTATCAAATTTACTTATTTTTATTTGAGTCAGACAATATACTGCTATGAACAAACGCTGTTTCTGCTGCTCCATGCTGTTTACACAATAAAGATTGCAGTATGTGCAGCATCCACTGCTCACAGCCACAACACTCTGCGCGCTCTGAACGCTGCACATCCCATTGAACACACTGTTCGAAATGATCAGCGTTCTGTGTTTAAGAAGAATATACGCAATATATGCATAGACTCTGCATAGCATAGCAGCCGGTGCCAGGAGGCAGGCTATGCAGAATCTATGTATATATGTCTATGTTATTGTCAGTTCAGTTATAGGATGTAAACAGTGGTTTTAATAAGCTTCTTGTACACTTTTTAAGTTATTAATACCTCATTTTAAATGTCAGGGCTCTCCGGATTCTAGCAAGGAGGTGTGGAGCTATTTTGAGCTGGATAACGGTGAAAAAAGCTATTTATCCAGGCAAATTATGCCTGGTGTCACCCAGTCTAAAGGGTGTTTAGACAAACTGTTGAAATTTCTGGATCTCGGAACGCTGTGGGAGAACAGACGTTTTTGAGTTTGATGGTTTAGCTGGTCTACCATCATGAACAAAGTACTTAAACAGCATAGCCAAGATGGTTGACCAGTTTGAACTGAGTTTATCTCAGAAGATCAGTGGTGGAGTTACTGATGTCGTTGTTGTAGTTGTTGTTAGTGTCGTCAAAGTGTTGGTGAGTGTGGAGCTCCGTCACTCTAAACTCCTGCTCTTTTTGCTGGTCTGTTTCATTTAGGGCTTTCTTCCCCAGCACCACCAGTAGACTCCGAATATTAGTGTGAGATCTGCGGATTTCAGATAAACACAGTCAGTGTTACAATATCTTATTTTTCTGTATGTTAGAAACACATGATTGACACCGTCGGTTCTGACCCGTCAGGAAAGCAGTGCGCTGCAGTGAGGACCCAGCAGGGGGCGATGAGGCTCCCGCCACAGCGGAACACTCGCTGCTGATTTTGTGACTTCCAGAACACTGCAGCCATCCAGGGGTGGGACTCCACTGCACTCAGAGACCCGCCCACGATCTTCAACCTTCGGCCAGAACTCTCTCCACAACGCCAGCCTCAAAACAACAACAATACACACCTTTAACCACACCCACCACTGACAAAGCCTTAATCTCACCTCAGACTAAGAGCCATATTTTAGCGTTCTATAGCGTACAGGTCAATTGTGCATCATGCAGCTTGATTTAGGGCGTATCTGTGTGTCTTGCGCAGCTCGAAATGCGCAAAAGGCATGTACTAATTCTCTTAATTAATTTGGCGGGTTAATATAATTTATTTTCTCAGCAGAGGATAAAACACACACAGCACTCCTACATGGCTAAGATAGGATTGGGTGGCAGGGTTTTAATCGGTCAGTGGCGCACCTGTATTTCCTGCCACAGAGATAGAGACAGGCCAGATATTGACCTGAATACACCACACTTCCAGACCACCATGTCCATGAGTGTAGATTTATTCCTAAAGTCTGTCAAAATTTTGTTGGGGTGTAAAATAGCAATGAGGGCCCTACCTCCCATAAAAGTTCATCTCACTTGAGGTATAATGAGGTATCTCATGATATCTCAAAATTTATTTTAGTACATAATTTATCTCATAACATTACCTATCACCAAAATCTGATCCGATGCATAATCTCTCATAATCTCACCTGAGACATAAACATACCTAATACATGATTTTATGATCTCACCTGATACATAATATCTCTAAATCTTACCTTATACATAATTTAATTATATCTCATTATACCTAATCTTTTATAATCTCACTTGAGATGTAATCTCAACCTGAGATGTAATCTCAGCCTGAGACATAATCACATAATGTTTCATAACCTCACTTGAGACATAATCTCAATCTCACCTGAGACATAATCTTGGCCTAAAACATGATCTCATAAACTCTCATAATCTCAACCTGAAACATAATCTCATAATGTCTCATAATTTTACCTGATTTCAAATCCCATAATCTCACCTGATTCCAAATCCCATAATCTCGAATAATATCAACCGAGACATAATCTCATAATGTCTCATAATCTTAGCTGATTCCTAATCTCATTATTTTACCTGAGACATAATCTCAATGTCACTTGATATGTAAACTCAGTCTGAAACATAATCTCATAATCTCTCATAATCTTACCTGATTCCTAATCTCATAATCTCTCATAATCTTGCCCGAGACATAATCTCACAATGTCTCATAATATTATCTGATTCCTAATCTCATAATCTCTCATAATATCATCCTGAGACATAATCTAAATATATATCGTACTTTCACCCGAGACATAATCTCATTTGACCTAATCTTATAAATTCTTATAGTCTAACCTGAGACATAATTAAATAATCTCTAAAAATCTTACCTAAATCTAGACCTCATGATCTCAGTGTCTCTTATAATCTAACCTCATCTGAGCCATAATATCACCAATGACCAAATATATGTGTCCTTTGCAATAAATTACATGTCTTGAATGTCAATAAAGTACCTAACTATCCATCTACCTGAATTTTACCTGAGACTAAATGTCTCAATAGGAGAATATTTCTGAGATGGAGGCTCAGAAGGAGAGAATAGTGGGATGAAGGTGGAGAATGATGGGATGGAGGTGGAGAATGATGGGATGGAGGTAGAGAATGATGGGATGGCATGTTACAGGTTAAAGAATGGAGAGATTGTGGAAAAAGACAGTAGATACCTGATTGTTGGAGGCAGTCTGGAATGCTGCAGTACTCTTTAACTCTTCCAGACGGGCCCTTTACATAACACCAGGGTTTCCTGCTGTAATCCGGGTTTCTGAGAGAATTAATAAATCAATAATCATTCATCAATCAATTCATTCATCCCTGTATCTATTTAACCATACATGCATTCTTCATCCATCTGTCCAAACCATCCATTCATCATCCATCCATCCCTGAAACGCAGAGTCATGGATCTAAACCAGACATATGAGTAGACACACCCACTCTAAAATTACTGGGTTGTTTTTCAGAAGAGCTGATCAAATCCAATCCAATCCAGATGAAGTGTGTGTGTTTGTGTGTGTGTGTGTGTGTGTTTTAGACTTGCCTGCAGCGGTTATGTCGTCCCAGACCCAAAGTCAGACTGTCTGCCCCAAATACACTCCGGCTGCTTTCCGGATTCCATTCCAGACATTTCCGCCCACTCTCTGTCTGACCCACCGGACCCCTGTACTGCAGACCCATACCAACAATACAGGATGCAGAGTCATCTACACACACACACACACACTTTGTTATTTACAAATAATTACAAGTAGACACTCACTCACTGAACACTGACTTTATGTTTATTTGTGTTTAGTATTCTAATGTTATATAGAGTACATTACAGGTAGACACTCTCACTGAACACTGACTTTATGTTGTTTTATTGGGTTTAGTATTCTAATGTTATATAAAGTTAATTATAGGTAGACAGTCTCACTCATCACTGACTTTATGTTTATTTAGGTTTAGTATTCTAATGTTATATAGAGTTAATTACAGGTTGACACTCTCACTGAACACTGACTTTATGTTTATTTGGGTTTAATATTCTAATGTTATGTATGGTTAATTAAAGGTAGACACGCTCATTGACCACTGACCGATCTCACAGCTGGATCCGCTGAAGCCTTTTGGACACAAACAGAACAGATGCTGTTCCTCCAGAAGTGAGATTGATCTTCCTCCATTCAGACATTGTGGAGCTAATCAGATGAACACACACACACACACACACACACACACACACACTATGTAAACTTAGTCCAAATTAAACAAACAAAACACATGTAAATACAATCAGAGTCAATAAACAAACACATCTATTTACATAAACAATGATTAAACCAACCAGAGCAACTTAAATAGAAAAAAAAAAACATAAAAACATCAGTATAGGACAAAAGTTCGCCAGACAACGTAGACGAAGGCATAAAAAAACACTTAAAATAAGTTTCTTTGATTTTACCAAACTGAAAACCTCTGGAAAAACTGCTTGAATTTTTGCACCAGGAGTGACATAAAGTTATCCAAAAGCAGTGGGTAAAACTGGTGGAGGAGAACATGCCAAGATGCATGAAAACTGTGAAGACTAGCACATGCCTCCTCCAATACATGTAAAGTTAGCCACCGCCTTTTTTTCAAACTGCTGCTGATGCAGCATTACTGAGTAGCATCACAGCGCACTCGGAGGAAAGCGCAGCGAGTCGGTTCTGATACATCAGCTCACAGACACCCTGTGCTGATCAACATCACCCTTTGAAGTGATGTGGGCAGAAACCAGCATCTGACCAACCGAGAGAATGCAAAGGGGGTCCTATGGGGGTCCTAACATGTTGTAGAAGTAAGTCTTGGCTCACCTTTTTTGCGAGCTAATATCTTGGAGAGAAGCTTTTTGCTGGAAATGCTCTGTAGAGAGAATTAGAGTGTTAGGGTGAGGTTGGCCCAGTGTTTGGCACAGTGTTTGGTGTGTGTGGGTATTACAAAAGCTCCAGTAAAACTGTACAGGTCCTGCTCACCGCTGTGCAGTGTGTTGACATCAGCAGTACCAGCAACACCACTAGAACATCCCTCATCCTCATCTCAGATACTGCAGAGGTAAAGTGATTACAAATCAATTACATTATCAGTACTGCAACACTACTGTATAAGCATATTTAGTTTAATATTACTACTATAACCATTAATAATAATACACAACATCAAATACAGCTCTGAAAAAAATAAGAGACCACTTAAAATAATGAGTTTCTTTGAGTTTACCAAATTAAAAACCTTTAGAATTTAATCAAGAGGAAGATGGATGATCACAAGCCATCAAACCAAGCTGAACTGCTTGAATTTTTGCACCAGGAGTGGAATAAATTTGTCCAAAAGCAGTGTGTAAGACTGGTGTAGGAGAACATGCCAAGAAACAAGAAAACTGCGTTTGAGTTCTGAAAGTTCTGCATCTTTTTTATTATTTCAGCCATTTCTCATTTTCTGCAATTAAATGCTCTAAATGACAATATTTTTGTTTGGAATTTTGGAGAAATGTTTTTAGTAGTATATAGAATAATATTAATTTTTCTCAAACATATACCTATAAATAGCAAACTCAGATAAACTGATTCAGAAGATGTATGTCATAGTTTTACAGAATATAATATTCAATCATTTTATAAAAACAAACAAAAAAAATTGAGAAAAGGCTTTAGACTCCATAAATATACGCAAATTTGAAGAGTTGTAACATAATAACACCCCCAAAAACATATAGAAAAGCCAATAACATAAAAAAATTTAAGTACAAAACGAGTATACTACTCTATATTAAAGGAACAGTCAGTAATAAATGCAAGCGTTTGTGTAAAATGGCTACAGGAGTATTTATTTAATTTATTTAAAATTTATTTAAATCAGTAAAAATAACCATTCCATTGTCTAAAATGTCTATCTTTACTACACCAGTGGTGGTAATAAATTACTCAGCCATGGTAAGCAACCTTACTGAAGCTCAGTGATGACGAGTTCAGCAGAAAAATGGGTCAGCTTGCTCGTTTCCATGGCTGCAGCACACTGTTGTCTATACCTGGCAACACTAAGTGTGGAAATGGGACTGGGGGAAGTTTCAAAGCTACAACCCACACAGATTTCCGTGATAGATTGCATAGTTACAGTAAGAAAATACTGTCTGGAGCTCTTCTGATAAAAGCTGTCAGTGCTTAAACCTAAATCCTAAAGTAGATGTATTTTATTGTTTTAATCCTTCAGGTTATTTATGTATGTATTTAAATGGTCCGATGTTTTAAGTTCTACAGGAATAATTGAACTCTTAAAAATAGCTTCATATAAATAACTGTATAAGCTTATATGGTATGAAAAGTGACTTTTATTTCCATTAAAAACACACCTTGCACTTGTATTTCTCTATTGTAGCCCTGGAGACCCACTGCCCTACACATTTTATTACTTACCCTGTATCCAAAACATCTGATCCAACAAGTCCATTCATTAACAGCTCTTTATTGACTTAAAGTGGTGTTTTATAGAACAGAAAAAGCTATAAAATGGGCAGTCGCAGGGGGCCTTAAGGACCAAGGTTAAAAAAATCCAAGACTTTACTTGACTTTCTTAAGTATATTCCTGCCATAATTACCGTCAATTACATAGGCCTTTAAATAGAGCCCTGGGGGACTCCAACAAATCCACTAAATTAAATAGCTAACAAGTAAGGTTTTCGGGTTTAAGGGTTTTAGAACAAAAACACTCAACACAGATGAACTTCATTAAGCTTGGGTTCTGAGTTTATATAAAAACAGGTTAAAGACAATAAAAGATCTCACCTTCCAGTCCGATCCAAATGCGAGCTCCAGTTATGCTTCCTTCGTGGATGTGGGAGTGTAAGTGTGTGTGTTTTTCTCTTGGCTGGAATAAACACTCCTTAAATGCAGCAGGCTGTGCTCTGATTGGTGGATGGTTGGGGTAAAATGGCGGGCACAGCTGTGGCTCTGCCAGCTGTGATACACATCTTTTCTTCTCTCAGAAAGAAACTGGAGCAACGAATCAGTGATTCAGCTCACGGCCCTTCAGCCAAAACACACGACTTACACACACCCTCATCACCTGACTCACCTTCACCATCATCTCTAGATACTCTAGTAAAAAAACAACTAAAAACAACAAAAAAACAAAACAAGAGCTCACTGTTTTTTTTATTTTATTTCTGATCTCATTCAGAGTGAAGGTTCGAGATTAACTTGTTCAGAGTGGGGGTTTGAGGTGAACTCATTCAGAGTGGGGGTTTAAAATGAATGAGTTGATCTCAAACCCCCACTCTGAAGGAGTTCATCTCAAACCCCCACTCTGAACGAGTTCATCTCAAACCCCCACTCTGAACGAGTTCATCTCAAACCTCCACTTATCTGAATGAGTGGGGGTTTGAGATGAACTCGGGGAATCTTTAGTAGGTTAGAGTGTGTTTAGCTCTGAATAAGATTACCAGTGTTGATTTTATGTCTCAACTGATGGGTGCTAAAGTCTCAGCATGTGGGAACAGGCCGGTCTATCTTAAGCTTAATGTAGACGAGTCATTTTACAGGTGTGTCTGCTTATAATATTTTACTCATCCTAGAAAAGCAAATATCCCTATATGTGGGTTAATACAGTGTATGTGGGAGAGGAAATGAGTAAAACAGGCTGAATCAGAATTTACTTTAACTGAGAAGGTGGGAAATATGTAAAAGTTTTTCATAAAATAGACAAAATACATCAAATAAGAAGGTAGATTCCAAACTTGCGAAACAAACCAACATACACTGGCATGACAATATCATGTGACAGGAGTAGTATCGTGTCCCATAACTTTTGCCATGTGCTACAGGATCTAAAGAGCTCTGCACTGACGCTTGGTCTCCTTCATTGAATGTGGATGTAGAATCTTCATTACTGAGATGCTTGTCTGTTTACACAGACAATTTCAGCCAGATGCCGACAGTCACCATCATCACCATTCAAAACCCTCAGTTTTTAGTTAAAGAAAACGCCGTTTTCGTGTGGACGGAAGGCAAAATGGAGACAAAAACCTCAGTTTTTAAAAATATTCGGGTTCATGTGGACGGGGCCTCAGATTCAGCCAAGATTAGCAAACGTTAGCCAGCTAATTTATCATAGCCACTAGTAGGGGTGGATATATATATATATATATATATATATATATATATATATATATATATATATATATATATATATATATATATATATATATATATATATATATTTAGTTTACTACCTTTCCAGCAACCAGTGTACACAAAGATAGTAACACATATTTTGAGTTGTGTCACTATCTTGTGCTGTGTTTGGACGGGAAGACAAATCTACTGATAAAAGGATAGAAATGTAACTCATCAGTGTTGTAGTTAGATAGCTAACTCTGCAGAGACAGAGCTTTCAGTTCTGCTGATGGAAATTTGAATAAGCTGTGTTTATGTTAGTTATTATATACGAGTATTTACTTCTTTATATGCTTGCAAGCTTATTTTTATGTACTGTTATCACTTTTCTTTATTTCATGTGTCCTATAATACCAAACACTAAAACATATATAATAAACACTTGTAGATATCATTTAAATATTATTTTTTTTGCAATAATATGGAAGATATTTAAGGTATTTTATTTAATATCATGTTGGAATAAACCCTGTAATATTGTTGATATGGGGAAAATCAGGTGGTTTTAGTGGTTTTCTCTGCATTTCGGCAGATTTGAAACAGATTTTACCCAGTGACTTGGGTTTTCGCCTGTCTGTTGCTAGGTAGCGAGACCCAGCAATGCATTCTGGGACACATTCTGCTCGTAGTAGGCAGCGATGTTTACTATGAATCAGGATGCATTATGGGAGTTTTTAAAAGTGCCCTCACAAAATTACGTTCCAATTTCCCCTTATGGTTTGGATGCACTCAATAGTGCCCTAAACAGTAGATAGGGAGTCAATTTGATCACAGCCAATGTTTTGACTTTACTAATAAATAAATCATCAAGTTAGTTTAGGTTTAAAACATGAAAGTGTAGATAAATGTTTACTGTATGTTTCAGCAAACAATAAAAAAATCAACACAAAAAGGTCATTATGATTTCCATTTATTTCACTTTGTAGTTTAAATTCATTGAAGTTATTTACAGAATCACACACACACAGAGAGAGAGCAGATTAGGATGTAGTGCAGTGAGAGAAGATCTGAAGCAGATGCAGCAGGGTATGCCTGTCGTGGGCGTAGTTTAGGCGGATGTATCGAACAGCCTCTCGATCATGTCCTCCACCTGCTCAGGTGAGTATTTGTGGTACTTCTCTGGGTTTTTGGTAAATGCGATGTTGGCACACCTGAAAAAAAAAAAAAACAGCACAAGCATTAGTGTACACTCGTACAGAGAGTCGCAGAGATAATGCGACCAAAACACAACACCTCATCAATAATAGTAATTATAATAATTAACTAACTGGTTGCCTGATAGCTTGACTACAACTCAGCTACTCCATGTAATGCAGACGCTCCGCTCCAGCCAGTCACTTTATTTAACTAAGTGTAGCCCCGTCTTTTTACAATTTAGAAAAATATACAATTTGTGTGTAAATATAGAGATGGTACCTGTGTAGGAAAGCTCTGTAAGACTCTGAAACCAGTCGTTTCTGGGCCTGTCTGATAGCGTCCCGCTGCTCCTTATCAGGAATAGCCCAAACCTTCTGGATTTTACACAGCTCATCCAGACCATCGTTAAAACCCTGTACACACACAGACAGCAGAACAAGGCCTTAAAAAAATCCACTCTCAGTAAACCCAGTAGTATTATATCACATACCCACACACACTACAATATATTTAGTAAATGTTGTTTCTAATATGTGACAATTTTTCTGATGTGCTGGTTTACATTTTTTTTTCCTGTAAATGAACAATAAAGGTCATTCAGATGGTAACAAATGTTCAAAAATGTTTACTGTATGCTTTCACTTGTTTTAGCAAATAAAAACCATCTACACAAAAAGGACCATAACTAACACACACACACACTCCATTTTAAAAGTCAGATGTAATGCTTTTTAAGGCCTTTTTAAAACCTCAATAAATATAATTTAAGACCCAAAAATGTAGTCATAATTTATTTGGTAGAAAATAATTTATTGTGTTGGAAATCAAAACCTAATGTTTTCCATTTGCTATCATTTTTTTTTTTATTTTGTTCCACTGTGAGGCAGAACCGAGCCGATATAAAGTTCTGCTAATCTTAATTCTCTCCTCGCTAATGTCAGATAGCTTTCTGCTAAAGTTAGTATGTGCTTTCCCATGGCATTAAACACACCGACTGCAAATTTAAAGTAAATTTAAGACAATTTAAGACTTTCTTAATTACCCAGATTTGAACTTTAAGACCTTTTAAGACTTTTTAAGGAACCGTGGGAACCCTGCATACACACACACACACTCAAATAACACAGACATGCTAACCACACATTGTTCATTTCTTACCTTAAACTTGTCTTTGATCACCTGTCTCTCTTTGTCCTTCAGCTGAAAACAAAAAATAAATTCATTACCAACAGTAATTCACTCATAATTTTAAATCAAGATACCTTTTGAACCGATAAGCTGATCTGTGCATGCGTGCGTGTGTGTGTGTGTGAGTGAGTATTTGTGTGTGTTTAGGGGGTCCCACCTTGGTTCCAGGCTGAAACGCTGGCATGTTGCGCTCGGTGAGATGGTCTGTTACCTTCAGCCAGCTGTAAACAAACATGTCAATTTCAGGTTCAATACAGTATAAAACAGTACTAAAACAACAGCATTACTTTTAACTGCTTAAACTATCATTTTTTTCTCTAAGCATACTGCAGGATGCATTTCAGATTTTAAGAGTTATTTTTAAGAAATATTAGCACTAGATTAAATTATATTTAAAATTCAGGTTTAAGTGATTGACAACCTGATATAATCACAATTCTTTTTTTTTTGTAAATCCTGGTAGTTCTCTGTATTTTTGGGGAGGGAGACAGTTATAATAGTGTAGTGTGGTTTACTTCTGGCAGACTTACTGTATTATAATATCTCAGGATAGAGTGCAAGAGGGAGGGACACTGTGCGAGAAACAGCTCGGGTGAGCGTGAGATAAAGTGAGAGAGAGCGAGGGACAGTGTGAGAGTGTGAGAGACTGCATGAGTGGGGGAATGAAAGAACGACTGAGGAAAAGACAGAGTGAGAGAGCGAGTCAGCGCAAGAGTGCAAGAGACAGTACAAGAGAGAGAGAGAGAGAGCGAGGTAAAGCGAGAGAGTGTGTGAGAGGGAGAGACAGCGTCAGTGAGCGAGAGACAGCATGAGTGGGAGAACGACAGAACGACTGAGGAAAAGACAGCGTGAGAGAACGAGACAGTGCAAGACAGCGCGATAAAGCAGAAGAGACAGTGTGAGTGAGTGAGAGACAGTGTGAGTGGGGGAAAGTGCGAGAAAGCGCGAGACAACACAAGAAAGAGAGACAGCGCAAGAGTACAACAGACAGCACGATAGAACTAGAGACAATGCGAGAGAGAGAGACAGAGAAGTAAAGAGAGAGAGAGTGTTTTAGAGGGAGATACAGCGTAAGTGAGCGAGAGACAGCCCGAGTGGGGGAAAGAGAGCAGTGCAAGAGAGGGAGAGACAGCGTAAGTAAGCTAGAGACAGCATAATTGAGCGAGAGACAGCATAAGTGAGCGGGGCAAAGACAACATGAGAGACAGCATAAGAGAGTGAGCAACAAGAGCGGAAAACAGCAAGCGAGAGAGTTTGTGTGCAATAGGGCACCTCGAAGTGCATACTCTCCTCGTTTGGAGTGTTTAATGCAAAGTATCAAAAGTAGGCACCCATTTTTTTTAGACCCTTCGGTTCTAAGCAGTACCGAGACGTTTTTGTCGGTACCTTTTTGATATGAAATTTTGATACCCAGCCCTAGGTGTGATACAGGAATTGTATATCTGGATATTTCACACAGGTTTAGCACAGGTGAGATACACTGCAGGTGTGATGTGCTGCAGGTGTGTTACCTGCGCTGATAGGTCTGAATCTGCTGCTCGATCAGTTCTCTATAGGAGCTCTCTGCTTTCTTCTGAGTGACGGCCACCAGCTGGATCAGTTCAGACCTGAAACAGAACAACAACGGGTTACAGTTGAGTGTTTTTTTTTTTTTAACAATTAAATTTATATGCATTTTTTCTGTGCTGTGTTACACTAATTATAATGATGTTCTGATTAAAGTACTACTGATTACTCATCAATATTTAGCCACACTAAAGTACAGCCTCTAAACAAGGTGGAGGTAGTTCCATCTACAACTCACAGTATGAGCTATCCAGACGAGCGTACAGCCTCTAAACATTGTGTAGATAGTTTCATATACAAGTCACAAAACGAGCTAGTCAGGCTAACGAACAGCCTTCAAACATGGTGGAGGTAGTTCCATCTACAACTCACAGTATGAGCTATCCAGACGAATGTACTGCCTCTAAACATTATGTAGGTGGCTATTTAGGCTTAAGTAGAACTTCTAAACATGAAGGGGAATATATGTAGGCCTGTATGTGCACACTCCATATGTGTGTTTAATTGTAAAGGTCTGTATTTGGTAACTCACTTCTCCAGAGATTTAAGGATGTAGTTGTAGTTGTTGTGGAGAAAGATTGCACTCAGAGCCTGATCCTCATACACCTTAGACTTACTCAGTAGATTCAGCTGCAGATTTCCCAGAACTTTACCTACAACACAATCATATAATCAATATATAGTCATAAATACATCATATACAATAATATGACGATAGCAGTCTATTTTATACTTGCTTTGCTATTTACTATTTGTTATACTATTTACAATTATAAAGGGTATTTTGTATTGTGGCTTATGTTTATAATTTAAAAGCATACACCGAATATTCTGCACTTTAGTGTTGTGGTAGTTTTGTTCTTAAGAAATCAGACAAAAACTGATTTTTTCTACTAAAGAATATATTGCCAAAATACCCTAAAATATTGTGTTTTTATATACAATATCGTCCACACCTAGCCATGATATAATAAGTAAAACACTAACATTTGAATAAATATAAAAAAAAGTGCTAACTCCACAGTATATACAGCTCTGGAAAAAACAAGAGACCACTTAAAAATTATAAGTTTCTTTGATTTTTCTAAATTGAAAACCTCTGGAATATAATCAAGAGCAAGATGGATGATCGCAAGCCATCAAACCAAGCTGAACTGCTTGAATTTTTGCACCAGAAGTGGAATAAAGTTATCCAAAAGCAGTGTGTAAGACTGGTGGAGGAGAACATGCCAAGATGCATGAAAACTCTGATAAAGGTTATTGCACCAAACTTTTATGAATATGAAAACTTTATGAATATTAACTTGTTTTTTTGTATTATTTAAGGTCTGAAAGCTCTGCGTCTTTTTGTCATTTCAGCCATTTCTCATTTTCTGCAAATAAATGCTATAAATGACAGTTTTTATATTTGTACCTTGAGAGAAATGTTGTCTGTAGTTTATAAAATAAAACAACAATTCATTTTACTCAAACATCTACCTATAAATAGCAAAATCAGAGAAACTGATTTAGAAACTAAATTGGACTCTTAATTTTTATCCAGTGCTGTATAATAAAACTAGTCTGCAAAAACACTACAATTAGAATCAATTGTTTTAGAGATTTCACAAAAATCTGAAAATATACATATTTCTATTTGACCTAGAGCAGTTTAGCCCCACCTACTCACACTAACTTAGGGGCAGCCTATCAGAAATGAGCATATTTGCACACATCAGTTTTAAAGGGGATTTAGGAGATTTTTCCTGACATGTACATACATTCCATCAGGGGTAGAAAATAATGAAATAGAAGATACGGGTCCTTTATAAAAGCAGATATTAAACTAACGCATCATGTAAACAATGAGTGTGAGGGTCTTACAGATGTAGGTGCTGAGGAGTCTGCGGCTGAACTCAGAGCTGTAGCTGCTGGCCGAGGAGCTCGTCTCTGAAAATAAAGAGAATAAAAACTATTTAGCCCAATTCAACACCACAAATACCTACCACAAACACACACAAATGCTGTTAAAAATATTATTTACTTAAGAAAACAAACTGTAATGTGAAATTAACTGTTTGACCAAAAACATTAATGCATACAGTATTATTATTTTTAAATTTAAAGGATTTTGTTAACCAAGTTTGTGTGTGTGTGTTTCAGGACTGGAATCAAATACAAGCAGAGGAACTTGTTAATGTGTCACAGTATCTGCACCAAATCCAAAATACTTAAAGAATTCATACTCTGCACTTTCTTTCATTACAGAGACAGAGAAATATGAGGGATACATCTACAGAATATAAAGATGGAAATTGGCAGCTGTTGTCAGGTGCCGATTGTATTCTGTCAGATTCATACATTTTGTGGGGCAACAGTTAGGGCTCAGACAAAATGTGGTAAAGCTACAGACAATGAGAGACTAAATTTAAGTCAGTTTCAGATGTCAATTTGCAACTTGATTCCGATAGAATTTTGCCACCCTCCAGAAAATTTTGCATATAATTACATCTGTATATACATCAGTCGGTTAAAGACAGATTTAGATGAGATTTTGTGAGCTACAGCCAGGTTTAAATAAATAAAATCTAAACCCAACTCCAGTTGCAATTTTAACAGTTACAGCTGATTCAGTGTCAACTGGACCATAGTCAAGTTCAGACAATTTTGTAAGGCTACAGTTGATTCAGACCATTTTTAAGATGAAATCTGGAAATTATGATGCAGAGCTAGTTAAAAAAAAAAATTTGGTAAACTCCAGTTTGGTTTAGAAAACTATGTTAACAGTTATGGCTGATTCATACCCAATTTTTTCAACCTCCAGTCAATTAAGTGAGGCTACAGATAAAATGTTGAGTGCTACATTTGGCTTAAGGCAGAATGTTTTGAAATTTAGTCCTGGTTCTGATGTGTTTTTGTGAGATGCAGTTCGGTTTAGATAAAAGGTTCAATGCTGCATTTGGCTTTAGGCAGAACTTTGTCAGATCCAGTTGGGACCAAATCATGTTCAGACACATTTGTGAGGCTACAGTTGGTTCAGACAATTTGTCACATAAAATTAGTCAACTCAAGATGCATTTAGATAGAACTACAGCCAGGTTTAAAAAAGATGTTTACTGCTACAGATGGTTTCAGGCAGAATTCTGTCAGATCAAGACAGGCTCTGATGGAATTCCGTCAACCTGCAGTCAGGTTCAGACCAAATTCTGTCAACCTGTAAGTTTTAGCTGGACCATATGAGGTTCAGAACATTTTGTGGGGCTACATTTGGTTCAGACATTTTTGGAGATAAAATTGGGCACCTAAGAAAAATTTGGATGTTATTTTATGAGCTACAGTTGAGTTAGATAAAATGTTTAATGCTACAGTTGGTTTCAGGCAGAAATTTGTCAGATCCACCCGGGTTCAGGTGATTTTGCCACCTAATTTTGCCAGGATCAGACATCTTTGGGGCATTAATTGGTTTAGACCGAACTTTGTCATATTCAATCATATTTAGATGGAAATTTATTGAGCTACATTTGAGTACAGACAGAAAGAATTGCATAGAATTATGTCAGGTTCAGACAATTTTGTGAAGGTGAAGTTCCAGTCAATTTCTGAATTTGGCAGATATAGACAGATTTGAATGAATACTGTGACCTACAGTCAAATTCAGAAAGAATTTTATCAACATTGAATTCATATCAGATAAAAGAGAGAACTGAGAAAAAGAAAAACCAGTTTAAAAAGACAGAAACCAGTTTAAAAAGACAGAAACCATTATAAAGAGGGAGGAGAGTGGGAAATGGGCGCTGCCCTCCCCGGTGCAGCCCTGTTCAGTGCTTACCTCGGGGGTCTAAAGGAATATTGTAAGTGTCCCCGAGGACTACAGAGCAGAGGCAAAGCAGAAAGAGAAAGGAAGAGAGAGAAAGAGAAAGAGAGAGGCAGAAGTGCGAGAGGTTAGAAAAGTCTCGTTAGTGCAGAATAAGCATAACCAGTCACAGCCAGGCCGCGTGGATGGTGGGGTGCACAGGAAAATGAGGAGGATGAGGGGGTCTTTTACAGCAGTGATGAGGAACACAGCGTTGCAGATCAGTGTTTTTCCTTCTCTAACAAACCAAATCAATACAGGCCTGGCCTGTAAGTATTGGGACATTTAGATGAACCAGGACTTTCTACTGGATCTTGGAGCGACAGGAGTGTTAAAGAGGTCAGGATGTTAAATACTAACCACTCCACCTCATCCACAACTCCAACTCCAACCCAATTCAATTCAAAAGTACTGGATGGAGCTCCATCATTCCAGAGAACACAGTTCTTCCACTTCTCCACAGCTCAAAGCTGGTAGCTTTCTAACCCTCTAGCCTACGCCTGGAATTATACATAGTGCAAATATGAACATGTATATTTTTCTGCTCCAGAGAGTCCAATTTTTTGCTAATATTTCTCTATAGGCATTAGACAAGCTGTACGTAAATTTGCACATCTGTGCCATCAATGGATGCAACTAAAAGTAGCTGAAGGCAGTCATTAGCATGGTCTAGATTTGACATTAACTTTGGGAATCAGTAAAGGAGAAGGGTAACAGCTCCCTCTGCAGGATGGGTTTTATATAATGCAGGTGAGGCAAAAGCAAATGCGAGAGGACCGGCAGAAGACTGGAGGAGGCTGAAGCTGCTCATCCTGCTCACTTTAGGAGTTAAGTTGATGTTTACAGGTAGAGCAGCTTCAGCCAAACCACATGCAGAGAAACAAAGAGAGGAGAGTGCAGGAGAACAGATCGCGGAGGAGATAGGAGAGAGTGAATGTGGGAAATCAGGAGGCAGAAATCTGGACCAGAAGATGCAGGAATAGCCTTCGTAACAACAGAGTGAAATTCTCATTCACACAGCATTCACTTCATAATGAGATACACTGGAATGGATGTATGTGTGTGTTTTAGTTAGGTCTTGACAATAATATTACTAGCTATTACAAATAATTAGTACGGTCATTTTTAATTAAGACATCCAATTTTGTGAGCTTTAGCTGATTCACAGTATAGAGTCTAATCAAACATTCCCTTCCTGTTTTGTAGCAAAAAGCTTTGATTTGGCAGCACAGGCTAAGGGAAAAAGTGTTTTTGGCTAGCATTGGCTAACTCCACTAACAATTTAATCTGGGCTAGCTAACAGTTTAGCTAACATAAGCTAAATGTAGAAAAACAGTTTATTTTGGCATAACATAGGCTAACTCTAGCGAATAGGTTAAATATGGGCTAGCTATCAGTTTAGCTAGCATAAATTAACTAGCAAAAAGTTTTAATTTAGGCTAAACATTAGCCTTAACATAGGCTAACTCCACTAACAATTTAACCTGGGCTAGCTAACAGTTTAGCTAACAGAAGCTAACTCTAGCAAATAAGTTAAATTTGGGCTAGCTAACATGAACTAACTAGTAAAAAGTTATAATTTAAGCTAAACATAGACTTAATATAGGCTAACTCCACTAACAATTTAATCTGGGCTAGCTAACAGTTTAGCTAACAGAAGCTAACTCTTGCAAATAGGTTAAATTTGGGCTAGCTAACAGTTTAGCTAGCATAAACTAACTAGTAAAAAGTTTTAATTTAGACTAAACATAGACTTAACATAGGCTAACTCCACTAATAATTTAATTTTGGCTAGCTAAACGTTAACACAAGCTAGGCAATGGTAAAATTTATTTACCTAAACAGGTTAATGCTAGTATAAAGGTTTCATTAATTTGAAATAACATAGGCTAGCTGTAGTGACAAGTTTTCATTTGGCTAAAACAACTAAACACATTTGGCTAAAACAACTAAACACAAATATAGTCTGCTAACATAAACTAACTAGTAATTTAGCCTAAACATAAATAGGCTCCACTAACAATTTAATTTGGGATGGCTAACAGTTTACAAGCTAGCCAATTCGAGCAAAAAGGATTGCAGCTCGTTGTAGTCAGGTAATATTTATCATTGTTTTAACAGATGATAAAGAATAAAAAAAAAAAAAAAAAAAAAAAAAAAAAACACTGGCATCCTTGCTCAGCTCATCTGGGGGCGCTATTTTATAGCTTTAATTTATCCAAACTTTATAATAGGAAGTTTGTTTCTACTACAAAAACAGAACAAACTATGTTTCTTCTACTACTTTCACTGTACTTTCATTTGGGTGAGCTAACAGTTTAGCTTATACAAGCAAACCCAAGCTTTTTTTTCCTGTTAGCTAATAGTTTAACTAACACCATACTGACTCTATTGAGTATCATCACTGTAATATATTTTTTTTATGGGCCAATAGAAATATTTTTATTCTAAAATGACTTGGTGTAAAATCTTTGTACACTGACCTCCACAAAAAGTTTGTAAAGAAGCACTATTGCATGAGAAGAATTACATTCACAATGTTCTTTTTTTAATCGATAAGAAGCATAATGAAAATATCATTAGAGCTTAAATAACACTAATCCAATTGTACTTTTCATTAGAGGGTGTAAAAAACCTGTTAAAGTGATGTTGTGCAGCTAAAACGGAATAAAAGTAATGACCTCCTGAGCCTTTAATGTTAGTAGTGGATTACTATGTCAGTAAGCCTCCCAACTACAGTTACACCTGTCCTATGTCACCTTTTTTCCTCTTACTTTGATTTGAATAAGGATATGTCAGTATGAACGCGAAGCAAACCAGAAGTAAAATTAAATATCATGTACCACATACAGACTAGATTTAATTCACTGGAATTATTTAGTTTGAGGATAATTCACAGCTTTACTAAGCCTAATTCAAACAGGAAGTTGTTCTGAATGTGATGAGGTGTGAGAGTTGAGGTATAGATGGGTGATCATGCAGATGGCTGTGATTACAGTGATATCAGTGTACGAATATGACTCATAATCGTGACTGATGTGTATGATCGGACGCGGCTCAGCGCAGTACAGACGAACAGAGGAAGTACTGGTATTGATACAGTATTTAAAGTATTGTATACTTATCTGACCGACCGCCTGCCTGCCTGCCCGCACGACTGACTGCGAGTGTGAGACTCTGTGTGTGTGTGTGGGGTGAGGAGGTGTGGTGTTTTACCCTGAGATGCCAGCATCGCTCCAGCCGTCTCCTGGAAATCCAGCAGCTGCTGCAGGAACAGAATCGCCTGGAGAAACAGAAAGAAAGAGATTTAGTTTGTTTGTGTGCAGACATTATACAGACAAGAGAGTTAGAGCAGGACGTACGTTGCTGGTGAGCTCGTGGACTGTTCCGTCTTTAGGCATGTTGTACTCTTTATCTGGATCATTCTGAGGAACACACAGCACAGATTAATTGTCAGTAATCTAGAACACTTGAACTGTGATATTAGCTGACTCGGTTTTTGGCAGGTGAGTGTGGTGAACCTTGATGCTGTCGGCGAATTCCTCCAGTGCTTTGGCTCCCGTCGTCTCCATGGAGGTGATCAGGGTGGGCAGCTTGTTTTTAGTGCTGGCGGCTGTTCCCTACACACACAAACACACAGACACACACAGACACACACACACACACAAATAATTGTGAATCACACACAGCATCACACACAGGCAGTTTCAGAGCTGGAGACAGACTCGATTTGCTCAGCTTCTCACTTTAAATACTTTAGTTCTAGGTGGTTCCTATGATGTTGCTAGCTTGATGCTATGGTATCCTACGGGGTAACCATCGGTGGTGCAAGGTGATTGCTACATGGCTGCTATGGTATTCCATGATAGAATATATATATTGTTTTAAGTTATAAATATAATGGTTCCAAACATGAAGTAAAACTAAAATCTTTAACTGTAAAAACAAAACAAAAAATTACTTTTGCCCATTTTGTAAACAACAGTTAACTAAAATAAAATTACAATATGTAACAAAATTAAATTCATCACAGTACGTGCGGAATATTAAGTGCATGCATTTAAATTGCAAACATAACCAACAATTCCAAAAATATAAAACAAATCCAAAACTATTATCACGATATATGTTTTCAAGGCAATATAATTGTATACATCAACATTGTTGTAAAAGTGATTCCAGTGGGAATTGTAAAAAAAAAATTGTGCATGCAATTAAAAAAATGCAATCAAATCCAATCAAAACATGACATTTTTAAATAGAAATCCTGAAGACAGTTTACCTGCAGGGTGGAGTCAAAGTCGGGTTTAGTCTGTTTAAGGTGGCGGAGGATGGGGAAGATAGTAAGAACAGCGGAGTAGTCATGTCTCATGATGGCCCGGCGAGCAGCTGTGACGATACTGTCCCCGTCCAGCATCAGATTATCCAATGCCTCCTACAGGGAAAACATGACATTGAGAATTTGATTGCATTTAATGACAAAAGCAAGCAATAGGAAGATTCAGTTCCATCCTTTCAGTGAATACAGTTCTTCTGCTCCACAACTCAAAGATGGGGGTTCTATACCACTCTTGCACATGCCTGGTATTAGTCATGATGCCTATTAGTGTTGTAGTCTTAGTCTTGAGACCATAAACAAGGTCTCTGTCTCAGACTCGACCTCATTTGGAATTAGAGTGGGATGTTTGTAGCAAAGTTGTCAATTTTTTTGTCACATTTAGTTCATTCACTAGAGTAAGTTAGGGAAAACAATGCTGTTTCAGGTATCTGTCATTTCAGAACGACAGCTAGATAAATGCAAAATACTATAACATTAATGAGTTAACTATGTTATACTAATCTCTGCTTGTTAGCCAGCTAGTGATTTGTTCATTTAACAAAACAATATTACAGAAAAACATCATGTTATTTTGATTACAAGCCAGTAAAGCTGTAAATCTATAGAACACTTTGTCTATATGAAGCTGAGGTTCACTGAATTGCTAAAATTTAAAGTATGAAAAAAAACTGGAATCACTGACTAATGACTGGATTTGTTTCATATTTTTTTTTACAGGTTTTTGATTTTATGAAAGAATTAAACAGTACATGCTACAGAAATCAGTTTCTAATTGAATTACTCCATATTTTTCCTCAGGAATTTGTCAAACATGTAACAATACCATAAAAACCTTTTCATTACTGAGCTGTAAAATCTTCTCTAGTAATCTTTTCATCTTTTAATCAATCAATGTTCATCTTCATGTTTGTTAATCTGCTCCAGAGAGTCCTATTCTATTGGCAGTACTTCTCTTTCACATGGACTGTACAAGCTGTGTGTAGCATATATAATATGTGTGATTCTGACCTGTATGAGGGAGTCGAAGGTCTTCTTCTGGTGATGTTCTGGAATGATCTCGGTCAGTAGAGCGTACTCACTCTGAGCCAGCTTCACAAACGCGCTGATACAGTGGATATATGAGTCGATCTCAACGTCCAGAACATCATCCTTACCTGATATATACACACATATACACAAACACACACCTGTGTCAGCAAAGAGGTGAGGTAATGTAAACACAGTATGTTGCAGCTACAGAATTCCAGCTTTCCTGAAAGTTAAGAAATGCATTGTAAATGTTCTGATGTGAAAACAGATGAAGTCCAGTTTAGCTGAAAGAAGAAACATCACATTACATCACACAGGCCTGTTGTAACAGGACAGGCAAACCAAGGGAATGCCTGGGGCCCCGAACTGGCCTGTTTAAATTCTGTGAATTATCAGTATCCATATGCACCAGCTGTTCACTGTCTTTAATACTGGAACAGATAAAGCTACTAACTAACTGACATTAATTTCACTTTCAAATCATGGAAACAGCACACCAATACCTTAACCTATCCTTTATATTTGATAATATTTAGTTAACTTTACATGTCCTTACTCACCTTAAGCTTATTTAACTGAACTAAGTTTTAAATGCTTATATGGTTATTAGTTTTGCATGTTAAAACAAGTTTATATTCATAAAGTCTTAATAGTTTAGAAATCAATATTTGGTGGAATAACCCTGGTTTTTAACCACAGTTTTCATGCATCTTGGCATGTTCTCCTCCACCAGTCTTACACACTGCTTTTGAATAACTTTACGCCTTTCCTGGTGCAAAAATTCAAGCCGGTCAGCTTGGTTTGATGGCTTGTGACCATCCATCTTCTTCCTGATTCTATTCCATTCCATGGTATAATCAAAGAAACCCATCATTTTGAAGCGGTCTCATATTTTTTTCCCCAGAGTTGTATTTTACTTTCTTAAAATGTGACCTGTTGATGAGAAATGAACACTAACATACAACAAGTTGGCTTACTGTGACTTTTACATTTAAGATGGTGGCGCACAGATATTTAGCTATGCTATGGAATGTAAACAGTGGCTTTTATTAAACTTCTTGTGCAGTTTTAAAGTTCTAAATGTCTTGTTTTAAATGTCAGGGCTCTCAGGATTTTACCAAAGAAGTGTGGAGCTACCTTGAGCCTGAACAATGGAGGAAAAAGTGATTTATCTGCAGGGGCAAGAATACACCCCGTCTCACTCATTCTAAAAGCCTGTTTGGGCAAAGTGCACAAAATACTAGATCGCAGGAAGCTGCAGGAGAGCGGAGATGGGCTATTCAACAAAGGTAGGTACTTTTTACCATGTTTTAATACACCCAAAATCCATTTCACACTGGAGTTCTCCTTTAATATCATAATATCCCTTCCAATCTTTCTTTAAGGAACATTGGTTTCCCGCAGCAGTATGTAAGTTAAGTTGGTCGCCTTAACAACAATCGCTCCATGCCTTGACAGCGAATCCCTGGGAACAAAGAGCCTTAACTAACCATTTTTCTGAAGGAAACCCTGTTTTTTGTCAATCCTTTAAATTTTTCAATCATTTTCTCACACATTTGCTGCAAACTGGAGATCCTCTGCATATGGCTTTGTATCCAATTTTGATTATAATCATGTTGATGTGACCTGTATGAAATCATATTCATTTATCTTTGTTTTGTTTTCTCTCATTACTGGCCCTAAATTGCCTTGTCACAACTTTTTTGAAATATGCTGCAAATCTGAAATATGTGGGAAAAAGAAAAAAAAAAATAATGAAAACGACAGTAAAAAAAAATCAGAAGTGAAAAACAGAGATGAGAAAGACAAAGTAAAAAAAAAACTGAGAGAAACAGAGAAATAAAAGAAAAATGAAGTAAAAAATGGTTCTAATAAAGAGATCTAGTAAAAAAAAAAAAAAAACTGAAAACAGTGGCAGTATGGCCTATTGAAGGTGGGACCGAAACTGGGCGGGGCTTAGGAGACTCACCTGGAGAGGCCCCGTGCTTGTCGCTCAGCGCTTCCGACAGGTGCTTAACGCCGCGTGGCTCGTGATCGAAACCTGATTGGTCAGGGGGGTAAAGTCACATGACCTGTGTCACCACCTACCGTCACCATGGTTGCGGTGAAGAAGAGCCCCGCCCACCAAGCCCTTTACCAGGGAAGCGAGCGCACACACATATCCACCAAACCCAGGGGCAGTGAGTGTGTGTGTTTTGGTTAGTTAGTGTTGGTTTGTGTTAGAGGACACCACACAGAGAATTACAGAGAGAGAGAGAAAGAGAGAGAGAGAGAGAGAGAAAGACACTTATGACTCACAACAGCTATCCCCAGATACAAACAGTGTTTCACTCCATGCCATTATTAATCTCTAGCTGTTTTTTTGGCAAGAACTTGCAGATACAACATGTATACTGGGCTTGCATTTCAATATATAGCGATACTGTAAGCGATGCAATATATTGCACTTATTCAAATCCAATTAAAAAAAAAAACATATTTACACTTACACTAAAGAATAATTTAAATTATTTAAGATTCATACTGTTTTTTATTTTACTCGATACAGTATTGCAAAACGAAATATCACAATACGATACAATATCAATATTTTCTTCATAAGTTAGCTTTGAGACTTGAATTATCTCCAGTGCTGTTTTTTTTGTCTGTAATGCACAGAAAAGAAGACTCTAACATTTTACTATAAAATCTATATAGGAAATAAATCAAATTAACTAAAATATTTAATAGTTTTTTGTTTCCATTGCATCAGAAGCCTGTGTGTAATATTATATATTTCATATTTATCTTTTTATTTCACAAACCATACCTAAACAGTAAAAAAAAATAATAATAATAATAAATAATAAATAAATAAATAAATAAATAAATAAATATATATATATATATATATATATATATATATATATATATATATATATATATATATATATATATATATATATATATATATATTATTTTGCCTTAATGGCTGTAGTACAGTAGATGGGACTAAGCTAATTCTACTGTTTCATTGGCTGGTTCATGATAGACCATGAAGAAAATACATAATATCAATTGTAATAGATGCAGGGTCTGAAAGAGCAAAGATTAGATTTTTCCTGGACTGTCCCTTAAATTTTTTTTTTTATATTTACCCAAGTGAATACTGTTTGTTTCTGGTGTTCCTTTTCATTTTATTCATGTTCAGCTCCCATAATTCTGTTGTGAGTGTGAAAGTCTCAGTTCTGTGCGGCTGTTATTTTCTCAAAACACACAAACCCAAAAAACAGCAGCCTTCTAAAGCCACAGGAAGAAAGAGAGAGAGAGAGATTGAGAGAGAGTTAGAGAGGAAGAGTGGAGGAAGTTATTACCTTCTAGAGGAGTGAGGTTAGAAGCCTTTTTCCCGTCCAGCCCGTGCTGAGAGTACTGTTTCAGCAGATTCTGAGCTTTACGAATAGTCCCTGCACCCCCACAGAGCAGCAGCAGAGGGAGAAATAGAGACAGAAAGAGAGGGAGATAGAGAGAGAGAGTGGAGGGGTGAAAGAAGACAGGAAGTGTGTAAGGCGTAAAGGAAGTGAGAAAGCTGGAGCGTGAGTTTTCCCCCCCAAAAAGAACCCAGCCAACACCTCAGAACAGAGTGAGCGGAACCTCCAGAACCTCAGAAACGAGACCAAATCCTACTACTACATCAGCCACACACACACACAGGTGCACATATCACAGAAATCATACGTCTTTAGGGGCTCTTCAGAAAAGAGCAGCAAAGATGCATGATGTTTGAAAACCTTTTGTATATGGTTCCATATAGAACCCCTTTCAAAAAGACATGGCATAAGTCATGGGACAGGGTACACAAACAAATACAGCTCTGGAAAAATTCAAGAGACCACTTTAGTTTCTGAATCAGTTTCTCTGATTTTGCTATTTATAGGTATGTATTTGAGTAAAATAAACATTGTTGTTTTATTCTATAAACTACAGACATTTCTCCAAAATTCAAAATAAATATATTGTCATTTATTTGCAGAAAATGAGAAATGGCTGAAATAACAAAAAAGATGCAGATATTTCAGACCTCAAATAATGCAACGAAAACAAGTTCAAATTCATAAAGTTTTAAGAGTTCAGAAATCAATATTTGGTGGAATAACCCTGGTTTTTAATCACAGTTTTCATGCATCTTGGCATCATGTTCCCCTCCACCAGTCTTACACACTGCTTTTGGATAGCTTTACGCCACTCCTGGTGCAAGAATCTAAGCTCTTCCGCTTGATTTAATGGCTTGTGATCATCCATCTTCCTGTTGATTATATTCCAGAGGTTTTTAATTAGGCAAAATCAAAGAAACTCATCATTTGTAAGTGGTCTCTTATTTTTTCCAGAGCTGTATAGTACAATAAAGAGGACTAGAGAAGCCTACACAGCTTAAGTTGTTCCAATGTCCATTTAATTGCTATGTATGGATATATTGACCAGACGGCTTGTCGGCAGCTCAGCTATACACATTTATTTATTTTTTTTTTACTTTCTGGAGCTGAGATAGTCACCGCTGGTGCAGTCATGAAGTTCATGCATGTGCTGCATTATGAGTAATGGAACTCAATGGAGTCACTATGAGAGAATGAGGTGGAGGTCGGACATAGCCAAGCTATTGCTACAACCACAGACTACAACAGGCACACACGCAAACACACACACACAAACATCACACACACAACACTACAGACAAAAAGCACTGAACTGTGCAACTCTGAAGCAGCAGTGACGTCACAGAGCACACTTGCAGTCTGAGCTGAACAGCTGAAGGGCTAGAAGTTCTGACTGACTATGAGCTTTAAGGTTCTGCTGGGGGAACTCTAGCTTTTGTTCTGCCTGGTTCTGCTGTCTGCACTGCAAAACTGACAACGACTTAATACACTAAAAAGAATGAGGTCATCTGACTACCTGAATATACTGAATGACCAGGTAATGGATTTTAATAATATTCATTTATGAATAACCTTATAATATTCCTACAGCCATCTTACATACAGGGGTTGGACAGTGAAACTAAAACACCTGTCATTTTAGTGTGGAAGGTTTCATGGCTAAATTGGAGCAGCCAGGAGGCCAATCTTCATTACCTGCACATTGTAGCAGTAAGAGCAGTGTGTTAAGGTTCAATTAGCAGGGTAAGAGCACAGTTTTGCTTAAAATATTGCAATGCACAACATTATGGGTGACATGCCAGAGTTCAAAACAGGACAAATTGTTGGTGCACATCTTGCTGGCGCATCTGTGACCAAGACAGCAAGTCTTTGTGATGTATCAAGAGCCAAGGTATCCAGGGTAATGTCAGCAAAATACCAGCAAGAAGGACCAACCACATCCAACAGGATTAACTGTGGACCCAAAGAGGAAGCTGTCTAAAAGGGATGTTTGGGTGCTAACCCGGATTGTATTAAAAAAAACATAAAACCACGGCTGCCCAAATCGCGGCAGAATTCAATGTGCACCTCAACTCTCCTGTTTCCACCAGAACTGTTTGTCGCCACAATAAATTATTGTGGTCTAAAACCAGGTGTTTCAGTTTCATTGTTCAACCCTTGTATATACAGTGCCAGTCAAAAGTTTGGTCACACCTTCTCGTTCCATGTTTTAATATTTTTTTCCTTCATTGTATATAAATACTGAAGTCATCCACACTATGTAGGAACACAACAGGAATCATGTAGTAACAAACAAACCAAAATACTCTGTGAAGCATTTACAGTGAGGAAAATAAGTATTTGACCACCCTGCGACTTTGCAAGTTCTCCCACTTAAAAATCATGGAGGGGTCTAAATTTTTTATTTTAGGTGCATGTCCACTGTGAGAGTCATAATCAAAAAAAAAAAATCTGGAAAATCACACTGTATTCTTTTTTTTTATAATCTATTTGTGTGTTACTGCTGCAAATAAATATTTCAACACCTGTGAAAATCAGTGTTATTATTTGGTACAGTAGCCTTTGTTTGCAATTACAGAGATGAAACATTTCCTGTATTTTTTCAACAGGTTTGCACCAGACACTGCAGCAGGGATTTTAGCCCGTTCCTCCACACAGATCTTCTTCAGATCAGCCAGGTTTCTGGGCTGTCGCTGAGAAACACAGAGTTTGAGCTCCCTCCAAAGATCTATTTATAAAGAGTTTAGGTCTGGAGACTGGCTAAGCAACTCCAGAACCTTAATATGCTTCTTACAGAGCCACTTCTTGGTTATCCTGGTTGTGTGCTTTGGGTCATTGTCTTGTTGGAAGACCCAGCCATGAACCATCTTCAATGCTCTAACTGAGGGAAGGAGGTTGTTTCCCAAAATCTCACAATACACAACTCCGGTCATCCTCTCCTTAATACAGTGCAGTCATCCTGTCCTGTCCCATGTGCAGAAAAACACCCCCAAAGCATGATGCTTCCACCCCCATGCTTCACAGTAGGGATGGTACTCAGAATTCTTTGTCCTCCAAACACGGCGAACACAAACAAAGTTCTATTTTGGTCTCATCTGAACACAGAACTTTCTCCCATGACTCCTCTGGCAAATTTAAGACGGGCTGGACGTGTGCTGATTTAAGCAGGGGAACCTTCTCTGCCATGCATGACTTTAAACTATGACGTCTTAGTGTGTTTTACCCACAGTAACCTTGGAAACAGTGGTGCCAGGTCTCTTAAGGTCATTAACCAGCTCCTCCCATGTAGTTCTGGGCTGATTCTTCACCTTTCTTAGGATCTTTGATTCATCACAAGGTGAGATCTTGCATGGAGCCCCAGTCTGAGGGAGATTGACAGTCACGTTAAGCTTCTTCCATTTCAGTTGATCTTTTTTCACCAAGCTGCTTGGTATTTGCCCCACAGCCTCTTCCAGCCTTGTGGAGGTCTATAATTTTGTCTCTGGTGTCTTTGGACAGCTCTTTGGTCTTAGCCATATTAGTAGTTGGAGTCTTACTAATTGTGTGGGGTGGACAGGTGTCTTAATTTTTGTTTTACTAAGTTTATTAAGTTCAATACGTTTTTCTTCACAGGTTGGATGACTTTAGTATTAATCTACAAAGCACAACATTTTAAAATAATGAAAAAACAATTAATGGTGTTTCCAAACTTCAGACTGGTACTGTATGTAGAACTGGTTATGGATTATATGATTTTTTATTCACCTAAATCTTCTAAATTTCTCATCAATGAAAACTTAGTGTTTATCTTGTTCTTTTGAAGCATTCTGATTTTCTTACTCTGCTTTTTTTTTACTCCTACAGGAGGAACTGCTGGGGAACCCTGGTTCTACCTAACTCTAAAGGAGAGCTCCACTGGTGTAACTGTAGCATCATGCCTGGTTCTAACTCAGCTGTAATGAAGCAAGCGCCGGCGGGCTGGAGCACACTAAAGCTCACACGTTACCTGGGATGTAGACTGGAGTCAACAGAACGAGAGAAAAGCAGGAGGAGAGAGAGGGAGAGGAGGTTAATCAGGGTTACAGGACCTGAAGGAAACACTCTGAGCAGAGTCTGAGAGGAGCTACAGCAGTGAAACCAAGAATCAGAAAGGAGAACCTGAGTGAAACCCACACACTGTAACACTAGTCAGGGTGTAAATCTCTGAGTCTGAACTCATAGTGAATCTTGAGGAATGTGATTTGGGGTAGGAGTAAGATCATATGGATTAGGGCTGGGAGTTATTAGAACACTATTATTTATTTAAATACTTATATTTCAAAAATATATAAGTTTTGTTGTTGGTATTTTTCACACTATAAGGCGCACTATCAATAAACATCAATTCTATAGTCTATTTTTCTGGTCTATTTTCATACATACATACATTTTGCGACACTAGTAAGGAACAGGGGTTTCACCATATTTTCCTTCTAATTTAGCATGTCTGAAAATTGTAAACTGTAATTCTTAAAAAAAAAACACTTTCCTTTAAAGTCAAACAAGAGCTGGATGTTAATCTAGACAGATTACTCTTCTGAAAACTTTATTTTTGTGAGTAAAGCGCTTCTGTCTATTTACAGTAAGCTTAGAGTCAGAAATTTTTCAAGCACTAAGGCTGAAGCATTAGCATAAGCAGCTAACTGCTGTCTGGGGTTAGCAGCAGGCTACAGACTGATAATACTCATCTATGAACGGGGAAAGAGCTAGCTTAGTTAGCGGCTAATGCTAATGCTGCTTCAGCAGTTATAGCCGGGTTTAGCCGCAGGCTCCCATCCAATAATACTCATCTATGAACAGCAAAAGAGCTACCTTGGTTAGCGGCTAATGCTAATACTGCTCCAGTCTCAGTGCTGGAGAACTAAACTGAAACTTATAGTCTTATAGTGCAAAAAATACAGTAATAATATGCTCAATCTCAGCATCCAATCAGCTGTCCAGTTTATGGAACAAGCATGCTCATTGGCGCATGAATGCTGATAATACTCATAATGAAAGCTTGGTAGTGATTGATTTAGATCTTGTTTGGTTATTTAATCAGTACTATAGAAGTACTAAATGTAGCTACCCAGCCCTAATTATGACTCCTCAAATTTTATAACTGATTCACATTTGATTATTTTGCTTTACTTTATTATTTCATTACAATATCGTGGTGCAATGATTAATATAAAAATACACCAAATCCACAAACATGACCAGAAATACTATTTGCCAACAGTGGACAATAAGATTTAAAAAAAAATAATTTTTATGTTTGAAATAAACCTAAAACAGAACCAGAAATAAAGAGCTCAACTGTACAGATGTACAGTTTACACCCCTAATGACTAGTGCGTACCACCACAGATCTTCAGTGCACTCTGCCCCTAACACCAGTGCACCCTCACCCACACCAACCCTGCCACACATGCAGTTTTAAACAGGACTCACCTGGTCTCTTGGGGGCCTTCTTGGTGGGCGTGTCCTTGCGTTTGGTCTGGACGGCTGGAGAGTAGAGCAGGGCTGAGGACGCACTGCTCTTACGGAAATGCTCCTTTAGACCCTTAATGGAACGATCCAGCTGACTGGAGCGGATCTGATAATACACATTCATAAAGTCTGCAGAGGGAAAAACACACAAACATATAATTATATTTCAAATGGCAAAATGGGTGAATGGAAGATTGGGTGAATGGATAAATGGATAGAGTAATGGGCAGATGGATGGGAGGATGTTGGGTGAATGTGTTGGTGGATGTTTAGATGTATGGTTGGGTAAATTAAAGGAGAACTCCGTTGTGAAATGGATTTTGGGTGTATTAAAACTTGATAAAAAGTACCTACTTTGGATGAATAGCCCACGTCCGCTCTCCCACAGCTTCCTAAGATCCATTAATTTGTGCACTTTGCCCAAACAGGCTTTTAGAATGAGTCATACAGGGCATGCCTTTCCCCTGCAGATAAATCGCTTTTTTCCACCGTAATTCAGGCTCAAAGTAGCTCCACACTTCTTTGGTAGAATCCGGAGAGCCCTGACATTTAAAACGAGGCATTTAGAACTTTAAAACTGCAGAAGATGTTAAGTAAAAAACACTAATTACATCCCATACTGTAGGTAAATCGACCGGCGCCGCCATCTTAAATTTAAGTCACAATAAGTCAACCATCGAGCACGAAAAAATAAAACATTTTGAGCAATATTTATGTAATTTGTTTTTTGTTCTTTGCATTCTAATATCGACAGTAACCAGATATTTTCAGCAGCAGCTGGAATTCATGCATTTCCAAGGAATTAAATTTGCAATCTGCTCAACTATCCTACCTATTGATTCAGGCTTGATGGTTGAATTATTGTGACTTAAATTTAAGATGGCGGAGCACAGAGATTACCTACACTATGGGATGTAAACAGTGGCTTTTAATAAACTTCTTGTGGAGCTACTTTGAGCCTGGATAATGGTGGAAAAAGCAATTTATCTGCAGGTGCAAAGCATGCCCTGTATCACTCACTCATTCTAAAAGCATGTTTGATCAAAGTGCACAAAATACTGGATCTCAAAAAGCTGTGGGAGAGAGAAGGTGGGCTTTTTTTTTTTTATATACGTTTTAATACACCCAAAATCCATTTCACACCAGAGTTCTCTTTTAATATGGATCAATGGATGGATATAAATGAGTGGATGACTGGTGGATAAATGGATGGGATGGATTGGTGGATGGATGTGTAAATAATTATAATAATCTTTAATTATATAGCACCTTTCATACATCAGACATGCGGCTCAAAGTGCCTTACAGTACAGAGTTAAAATAGAAAGTAAAATATGGAATGCATGAACACAATTTAGCTATTTTAGCAACACAACTAATTTTAAAAATAATACAATAAAATAGACAGAATAAGATGAGAAAATGCAGCTCACTCAATTTAAAAAGAATAACAGCAGGTAAAATCGTAACATTAAGAATTAAAAAGTGTGATTTGATGGATGAATGAATGATTAGTAAAAGTGTGTGTGTGAGTGTGTACCCTGGTTGCGTCCGTATTCCACTAGCCAGGCGGAGATGCAGATGATGTCCTGCAGCACGGCCTCAGGCAGGTGCTCCAGAGTCACCTCACCCTCCAGCTCCTCATCCCCACCAATAGCGTCCAGGATCAGGATGGGCGGGACCGGCTTACTGTAGCGAGTCAGCAGGGCTCGAAACTCTGCCTCCAGCTGCTCTTTTCCCTTCTCAAATCGCACTTTCTGAAAGAGAACAGCAGGGACAGATCTTATGTTTTTGCTTGTATGAAGGACAATATGAAGAAAAACAAATAGACGATGTTGGAAGAGTCTCTGTAGGGTTGTAGGCTTGGTAGATTAGCCAGCCTTGCTGCCTGCTAGTTCGAACACAAGGTAAGCACTAGCTCCTTTACCAGGGGGCTACAGGTTTGAACTACGGGATTGCCACAGCCATCTGTAATAGATTGGGAGTCCTAGAAAGCTTGCACTGGCACTGGCCTCAGATGTGAAAGAATTAAGTCTGGTGAAATTTCGTCATGTTTTGTGCAGACCTGAAGTGGGATACCAGTTAATAAAATAAAAATGAAAGAGAGATGCGGGGCACAGAGTGGTCCAGCGGTCTAAAGCGCTGCCACTATGAGCGGGAGGTCGCAGGTTCAAACCCCCGCTCATTCAGCTTTGCCATCAAGCTGCCGGCACTCAGAGGGAGCAAAATTGCTTGCACCCACTGCTTCCTCCGGGTGGGTAGATGGCGCTCTCTCCCCACATCACTCCTAGGGTGATGTCCACAGCACAGGGTGTCTGTGAGCTGAAGTACCGGAAGAGAGTCACTGCGCTGTCCTCCGAGCGCGCTATGATGCTGCTCGGCAAAAGCTGCATCAGCAGCAGCTCGAAAAGAAGCGGTGTCTGACTTCACATGTATCGGAGGAAGCGTGTGTTAGTCTTCACCCTCCTGGTGTGTTGGGGCATTACTAGTGATAGGGGGAGTCCTAATGATTGGGTTGGGTAATTGGCTGTGTAAATTAGGAAGAAAAATATAAAAAAAAAAAAATAATAAATAAAGAGAGATGCAGTACCACAGTGTTGAGCTCAGGACTGTCTGGGTTGTTGTCCTGAAAATATTCCACAGCTTTCTGGATCTTTGCAATGCAGGCGAGGTACTCATCCAACCGGCCGGTGGGTCTGAAACAGACACACACAAGCATGTTATTCATTCAAGGAATAACAAAAAAACCCCAAAGAGTTTATCCTGCTTTTGTTAATGTAACTGTCTCTACTGTCCAGTAAAGAGCCTGTGCTATATCGTGGAACATTGCTGTGGGGATTTAACTGCATTTAGACACAAGAGCAGCATTAGTGAAGACAGGATGTTGGATGATCACCACTTTACCTCATCCCAAACTTATTGGAGAACATAGTACAGTTGCTCCACACCTCAATGCTTGGGATTTATACCTCTCTAGCTCTTCATCTCTCAAGTCCGAATTATATACAGGTGCATCTCAAAAAATTAGAATATTATTGAAAAGTTACTTTATTACAGTAATTCAGTTCAAATTGTGAAACTCATACATTATATAGTTGTATTACACACAGAGTGATCTATTTTAAGCTGTTATTTCTTTTATTGTTAATGATTATTGCTTACAGCCAGTGAAACCTCAAAAAATCAGTGTCTCAGAAAATCAGAATATTATATAAAACCAATTGGTACGTTTGGCAGTGTGGGCCTTGTGCCAAGTCCTGCTGGAAAATGAAATCAGCAGAGGGAAGCATGAAGTGCTGTAAGATTTTCTGGGAAAACACTGCACTGAGTTTAAATTTTACATTTCATTTGTAAATCAAGGGAGCAGAGTCTGGAGTTAGAGTGAAGAGACACACAGTTCACAGTTTCCACAACCAGTGATCATTTGGAGAGCCATGTCGTAAGGAACTTAATCCCTATAGACCACTGCAGTCATGTGTCATTCCGTAGTCCTCGTATGCCCATATTTGATGAATGGACTTTTCAAAAACTCACCTGTATCACATTCTGTGGTACATAAATATGTTCAGAACCCTGTATGTTTTATTCTGTGTACATTTTATTCCTGAACATCAGTGGATTCTCTGAATTAAGAGATTGTTTAAGAGTAGTAATGAGAATAACGCTCGCTCTTAGCTAATGCTCCAGCACACTGAACTGACATCACAGCACAGCAGCAGCTTAAAATGCAAGAATAATTGAACATAAAGAGTGAGAGTTTTGTGTTATTGTTGGAATATGATGACAATATTGTTGCCATTACCCTAGTGTTAAGTCTCATTAGCATAAGACACTCACCCCTCTTTGATGATTCTGTCAGTGTCCTTGGCAACATGGTAGTAGCTGATGACGTGGTCCAGGCAGAACAGGGTTTTATCCACATTCTCCTGCAGACGCTGCAGATTCTCCGTCTGCTTATGCACCGGGATGATGGAGTTCTCCAGAGCCATGAGGCGGCTCTCAAACGAGGACAGGATGGACACCTGAGTGACAGAAATAAAACTATAGTCGAAAAAAAGTTTGCTAGTAGTTCTAGCTTACTTTCCCGTTCCACCTTAAATAGTGAAACAGATGGCAGGAGCTGCAGCATTTAGGGCGGAAAGGAAAAATAAAATAAAATAAAAGCTAATTTCATCTCCCCATTACAGAAGAATCAAGATATTAGCAATAATAATTAATTTCTTGACCCTTTCTAAATACATACAATGCCCTAAAGTTAACTAGTTAACCAGCAGCTAGGTTACGGAACTTTAGCGCTCCACTGCTATCACATCAGCCTGCAGGCTCACCTAATATCCTGGTAATTAAGCAGTGTTATTAATTAATTTATTGTTATTTATTTATTGTTCATTGACAAACATCATTGTGATATACCAGTGGTTCCCAACTCAATCACTCAGGAACCACATTCTTCCACATTTAGTGGTTTAATGGTTATAACAGTAACACATTAGCAGCTTCAGGACTAGTGTTGGGGACCAGTTTGATATGCAAATTTTGGTATATTATGGAGGCTATCTTCACCTTTATAGGCTATTGTTCACCTTTATATTCACCTTTCCTGTCTTGCCCAACAAATTTAGAATACTGTTTTTTTGTATTATTCAGTTTGTCACCCTAATAACTATAAGAAATTGGTTTATTTCAGAGCAGAATATTTATATAAAAGTCACTTGTGCTGTCCTTCTGATGACATATAGGGTGCTTGTAGGGTTGTCCCAATTCTTAGGGGGAGGATTTCACTCGAAAAGAAGGGGTAGGAGTAAATGGTAGGGCCAAGGGGTGAAATGGGATTGGATGGGTTTAGAATGGGACAACATAAAAGCAGAAAGAATGTTGAGGTGTCCAAATACGTTATTAAGCACAAAATGCAAAAGATAATGTAGCTACAAGACATAAATACACACACACTGTTTCTGAATCTCTTACCATGCCTTTAGTGAGCTGGTCACTCTTTTCCAGATTCTCCCGAATGAAGGACAGAGTTTCCTGCTCCTGCAGTTCAGCACACACACACACACACACACACACACACAAATCAACAAACCATTCTAAATTTATCTTCAATAAACACCAGATACACTGGATTTAGCATAAACTGCAGGAGCAAAATGACCACATGTACAATTCTACTGGACACCACGATACAGAGATTATAGTTAAATTTTGAGAAAATAACCCATCATATATTTATAAAGCTTTAACAACAGAAAACTTTACCTTTTTACAATCAGAACAGGACTGAATACTGAGCAGTAACTTTTTTTCTTATTGTTTTAAAGACGGCACATATGTATAAATATTTAAAAGGCTAAAATCCAGATGAAACAGAAATGATAACAACCATAATCAAGCCCATAACCTTTTGGTCTAAAAATCACGTCAGAACTATTCAGAGATTCCCATTATTTCCATTTGACCTCCTTTAAGCCCTGTCTAAAAATGTATTTTAACATTAAACTTCTATTCCTCTATGTACATTACTATTGTAAGTCACTTTGGACAAAAGTGTCTGCTAAATGTAATGTAATGTAAAGTAATGTAATGTAGTTATATGGAAGACTAAACATCTGAATTGTTGAAATAGCCAAAAGTACACTTTTAATGGCCTTTTCTGTGCACACGCCACAAACAGAGTCGCTTGAGGTATGCTAAGGCACATTTGGACACATTTTAGTATAAGGTGCTGTGGACTGATGAAACTAAAATTGAGTTATTTGGAGGGCGGTCGGTATGCATGGAGGAAAAAGCATAAAATGTGGTGGTGGTTCCATCATGCTGTGGGGCTGTGTGTTCAGTGCAGGTACTGGGAATATTTTTAAAGCTGAGGGTATCATAGATTCAATATCAGTAGATTCTTGAGAATAATGTTGAAAGTCTGTGGCATGATTTAAAGTGGGCTGCTGTTCATGCTCAAACACTATCAAATCTGACTTAACTGAAGATGTTTTGTAAAGAAGAATGATCCAAAATACCTTCAACCAGAAGCCAGACTATTATTGGAAGCTATAGGAGAGTTTAGAGGCTGTTATTTCTGCAAAAGGATGATCTAATAAATAATGATGTAATTTTATGTGCCCACATTTTTGCACCTGTCTAATTTTGTTAAAAAATGATTGCACACTTTCTGTAAATCCTATAAACTTCATTTCACTTCTCAAATATCACTGTGTTCATCTGCTATATGATATACTTAACTGAAATTGCTGATCCAAACAACCAGTTATATTTAGATTTATAAAGGAAACAAAAGGATAAAACACACATTCACACACTGTGCTGTGATACTCTCAGATGTGAATTGGGGATATCAGGAGTTAAAGTGAAAGACAGAGTGCTGTGAGGAATTTAACATATATTTTAAGGGTCTGTAATACACACACTGTCATCATGGGCTCTTTGGGTTAAAGCATAGTGAGTGAATGGCCTGTATTTAGATTAGCTAAAGCTAGATTTATCACAGCAGCTCTGCACTGTAGAGAAGACCACCACACTAAGACCCTACAGCCCCTCAGAATAAACCGTTAACTGTTAACATACATGTGTGTATTAATGCTGTAGAGTGTGTTTACAGCGTGTCAGTGTTAACAGTGTGTAAATAAAGGATGTAACGTTAATTAAGGCTATTGAACCGCAGCCCGACCTGCTTCAGCTTCTCCTCGATCTCCCGCTTCCGCGCGGACGCGTCCTCCGTCGGGATCATCTCCACCCACTCTCACACAGTATAGTTTAATATTAATAATCCGAAATTACTCAGGTTAAACTGATCACATACAGCTTTATATCACCATTCCGCCCTGAGTAACAACACTCAACACCGAGCTCCGCACAAACTAACGACCGGGGAGTCACTATCCACTATATTACAAAATAAAAGCCTTAGATAAAAAAAATAACGTTTTACAACGACAAAATTAACATTAATATTACAAAAAGATCCCACGTTTTAATTTAACCCCAACTGGACACAAAACAGTATGAGTAAGAATCAGAATCTGTAGTTTAAAAGGGTAGAAGAACGGAAACGGAACGGAAATCAGCTGACTATTATCACACCAGTTCAATATACTGACAAACGCTTCGACACTTCAACATAAAAGTCCTCCCTCATCGCCAGTTATTCTATTCAGTTGCGCTGCCTTGTCAACCCGTTCTACACTAGTGTAGTGCATATTAAACCTAACTTTACAAAAACAAAAAAGCACCGTATTACAGCATGTTCCCAGTAGAAGGCCCAGTAGATGTACGTTAGTATATTTGAATAGCATAAATCACTATATTGTGGCGGCTCTGGGTTGTGTGTGTGGCTGCCTGCAGGCATGTTTCTGTTCTCCTGTGTGCGAGGATGACAGGGGTGGGGCATCTCCCTTGGGAGGGGTTATGCAGAGAGGGTGGGCACCACTCTGGATCTGCCATCTGGGAGACACACAGCTGGGTTGGTGGCCTTTGGGCTATTTAGCTCTGTGGTTTTATGGTTTAGCTCTCCTAGTCTTGTTAAAGACTGTGAGTGAGTGATAAGCCAGTTCAATAAAAGGAGCTGTTGAACATTCAGCATGAGTCTCACGGGTCTTCTTTCCCCTTCCACGCCACAATATTATGGCCAATTAATGTCAATAAGAGATCATTATAAAATGCTTTGTGTTGTTTTATAAAATATTTTGTGTATTTTTTTTATTATTATTAATTTCCATTTACACTTTTGTGCAATGACAGTGAGTCCAGGTTGTTTAATCCACACACAAAAACACATTTAATAAATAAATAAAATAAATTCATAAAAAAAAAGGAATATAGAAAAATCGTAGGTTATCGCATGCGCAGTGTCTTCAGAAAGCACGCATCGATGGGTAGCACAACTCGACAGAACACCTGCTTTGACGTTGCTCTGCATAAGCTATGATGTAACAAATATGAACTTTCAGATTTCCACAAACAAATATTATTGGCTTGGTCTCTAATGTTTCTCTACATAAATACTACAATACTTCAGGAATAATAAAATTCGTTTTTATTCTAGGAAAACTGGTATTTCTTAAAAAAAAAAAAACTGTAACAGTGCTAAAGCAATCGTAAGTGAGATTTATACATAATAAAAATTTTAATTATTAACTTATTCTAGACAGAAAGGTGTTTATTAATAATTAAGCTCTTCGTAAAGTTCAGTGCTTTTACCTTATTTTAATTTAAATAGTATATTCCAAAAGTAATCACTTTTAAACTTTTAAAATATAAATATAAATTACTTATACATTAGAATGATTCTCCCAAACAATAAAGAATAAACTGAACTGAAAGAATGCACTGAAATGTAGACAAATCTATTTAATCCAGTTCACTTCAAGAAACATTTCATCACATCTCATCACATTCCACAAATACAGAACTCATACTAACTCATACTGACTGATCTAACAACCTCTCTTATAGATATGATAAACATTCTAACATCTCTACAGAAATGCTCTGAAAAATGTTCTATTCATAGTTCCAGAGTGTCAAAAGGTATTTTACATTAATTCATTTACACAGGTATGTACATGTTTTACACATCAAAGCAAAACATCAGAGGAAAGTATAAAGACATTCGTAGTTAGAGGTGGGCTATATGGCAATAATTTATCATATTATTATTCATTTTGTTATTGTGGTTCACAGCATACTTTATACTGAGCATATTATGGATATCATCAGTGCTTTAAGAAGACTTATAATAATTAATAATGATTAATAATAAATATATCTGTACTCATTATGTGAGAGTAGCAGTTTCAGTCAAAATATCTTCACAAATATTAGTGAAAATCACTCAATATTGTGAATGAACACTTTTGCCATATGGCACACCTCTATTTTTAGTCCCAGTAAATAATAATAAAAAAAAACAGGTTTAAAAGTAACATACACTATCTTGCAAAAACTATTCAACCCCCTTAAAAATCACTAAATTAGTCATATTTGTATATTTGTGTTACATTTTACAAAAAAAAAAAAAAAAAAAAAAAAAATCATGCTGTGTACACATGTTGGTCTGTCAGAAAAACGATTTAGTTTTAGAATATATACTGTCAGAAAAATAACTGCGACAAACAAAATTATTGTCACTGATATGATTATGAATGATGCACTCAAATTTAAAAATAAAAACGTATAATCTCAGAATAATGAACTAACACAAAATGAAATAATAAACAATGATTCAGTATCTGCAAATTGTGTAGTTAGTAAAATAAAATTACTTTTGCTGCTTTTATAGATTTTTCTTATGTAGTTATTATTTTTTCTTATGTAGTTATTTGATTATTCTATACATTTTGTTGACAATTAATTTTTCCATATATTTTCTCATTTTTTTTATACAGAGTGAAAGGCCTGTAGATGACAACAGGGTACTCTGTAAAATACTACATTTAATTTCTAAATTAATAAAGTTAAAACATTTTGTTTTAATTGTTTTAATTTGTTTTAAAATGAAAAAAAAATCTGCATGTAACACTGCCAGGATAAAATTTCAGTTTTAAGTAATATATTTTCCAGGAAAAAAAATTGTGCTAAACACTTTTTAAACGGGTTGAACAGATTTGCAAGTCCCTCTATTCTGTGATATATATTTTCTTACTTAACTAAGTAACAGTGAACATTAAAGAATAGGAGACAGGACATCCCCAAACTTCTGAAGGGTTCTGTTAAGTAACATTACCATTTTATAGGTCCAATATATGTTAATATCCCACAGCATATAAATTAAATGTTAATAAGTTAAAGAAAACTCAAACCATAACGTTAACCAAAACTAGAACAGGTGTGTTTGAAATACTGCAGCATCTGCAGAGCGGAGTCAGCTACACACTAATGTTCGCTTCAGGAAGTCCTTTAACTCCTCCTCCTTTTAAACAGCTGGAGTGACAGTGCAGACTCCTCCTCCTCCCTCTCACGACTCCTCCTGTTTACTCAGAGCCTTCAGTAATAAACATAAACAGCAGAAATATAAATTAGTGCATATTAACAAGCAAGAAAATGAATGACACTGGAATATGATCACTATCAGTAGACTCTGTATTAATAACCTCAGTTGCTTTTCCAAAAGACATTCCCTTGATTATGATTTGTCCCAAAAATCTCTTCATTAGCTTTTTGTATTTTCTGACCACATGGTTCATATTAATAAAAATATGCCAAAAATAAAAATTTGGCCAAATCCCAAATCAATCATTTTGTTAAACGTATTTTGTCTTGCTTTAAATAAAACAATTACAAAACTACAATTTAAAATATTTATTCAATTAATAATTGAAAAGTCATTCTTGTCATTAAGATTTATTAGGCGTGGAATTCCATTTGGTTATTTAACAGGCTCTTTGACCTATCAAACATGAAGGTAATAATAATGTCATAGTTGACCAGTGTAATGTATGTATTTATGGAGCTGATTTTAATGTTGTTGCTGATTTGTGTTTGATCAAGGTAACAATAAAGTATTATGCATATCGTCGCTGTCCAATCAAAAACACTTATGTCCAAAACAGCAACTTTACAGGAGAGAAAAAAACTTGTAAACTTTAAATGGAAGTCAAGGTAAAAAGAGTTTGTTTCAGGTCATTTTAAAGAGTTTCTGTTGGTCCGTTCATCAAGAAATTTTGGCACAGTGTAAGGGACAGCTTGTCTGTTCAAATAATGTAGTAAACTAAAAATCGACAAAAATGGAGATAAGTGTTTTTCACAGGACAGCAGCGATATATCATATGCATGTATATACTGTTTTTTCTGCACTATAATGTGCACTTAAAATCCTTTAATTTCCCAAAAATCAACTATGCACCTTAAAATCTGGTGCACCTTATGTATTAATTTTACCAATCAGGATGTAAGAAGCAGTAAAAGCCACTCCACTGAAGTGCAGTGTTACACAGAGGCTGGAGCAGTATTAGCATTATCCACTAACCGCAGCGCTAGCTCTTTCACCATTTTAAATATGAGAATATCGACCTGTAGTCTGCGTGTTTACTGCATTAAAACTGCTGTATAATAGCACCCTGGCTTACCAGAACACCCAAGGTTCCTCAGTGTGGCGCTATCGGGCGGCATTTACTAGGGCTTTGTGCTGCTACCTGCGTCTAGTGCTGCTGCTAACCGCAGTAAAATATTGGAAATATAAGTTTACTGTAAATAAACGACAGCACTTTACCCACCCACCCACCCATATCTTGTTTTCCAAGATATCCCCTTGAGTAATTAATAATAAACACAGGCTTGTTTGCTCTTGTTTGCTCCTAATAACCTTCTTGCATGTTTTTGGACTTGCTAATCCCCTACTTATCTGTTCTAAAACCTCCTCCTCACCGTGATTGGTCCTAATAACCCCCTCATTCGTTTCTGAGACCCACCTGTTTGAGGAACTGTGTTCCAAAGTAGTTGGTGGCCATGTTCTTCAGATTCGTTCTGGTGCCGACTTTACAGCGAACATATCCATAAAGATTCGCTCCCTGCAGAACCACGCCCATAATTACCACTGCCTGTACAAAGCACAGAAACACAACACCTGGGGGTTATATTTAAAAAAAGCAGGATTTTACAGTTTAGACAGATAACGTAAGCCAAAACTCAACCATATCTAACACAACTATATCTAATACAGCTTAAATTCCTTACATTTCAAGTTATTTGCCAAAATAACAAGGAGATGTTTTGTTAACTAGTGCCCAGGTCCATCAGCCCAAACCCCACAAGCTAAACTGCATATACATATGAAAATATGGAAAACAATTGTAATTGATGTTAGTTTTAGATACATCATATGCACTCTATACACCAATCGGCCATAACATTAAATCCCTTCCAGCTGAAGTGAAGAACGCTGTTGTTTTGGTTTCAGTGGCTCCTGTATAGTAGTTTAGAAATCAATATTTGGTGGAATAACCCTGGTTTTTAATCACAGTTTTCATGCATCTTGGCATGTTCCTCTCCACCAGTCTTACACACTGCTTTTGGATAACTTTATGCCACTCCTGGTGCAAGAATTTAAGCAATTCAGTTTGGTTTGTTGGCTTGTGCTCATCCATCTTCCTCTTGATTATATTCCAGAGGTTTTCAATTTGACAAAACTGGTCTCTTTTTTTTATTATTTTAATTGTTTTGTGTATTAGGCAGCAAGTGAAAAGTCAGTTAAAGTTAAGGTTAAAACAGAAAATCTGAGACAAAGAACAAAACTCTTGATGTTCTAGATAACTGGGTCAGAACATCTCCAAAACATCAGACAGGTGAAGCCCAAAGCTCAAGATGCTCATGGAGGCTCCGCCCACCTCACATCCTAATCTTGGCACAGATATAACAGAGCACCAGGCCTCCATGGGTCAGAGCCATATTTTTGAGGCATTAAAGAACCTAGTCGACATTAAGCAGGTGGTTTTATTGTTATGGCTGGTTGGTGTATATTGGACTTGGATACACACCAGCCATTTGATCTTGAAGGAGAAGAGAGCGGTGAAGGTGAAGATGACCCAGAGCACGGGGCAGATGATCAGGCCCAGCCAGAAGATCCGAGCCTCAGAATCAGATGGGAGGGATGCAGGGAGCTGCTTGGCCTGTCCCTAAACACCATAAAACACACAGTAAAACAAATTATGAAAAACTAGAGTATTTACCAACTTAAGTCATGTTATTTTTGGTAACTAAAATACTGAAGATAATCTACAACGCAAACACACAGCCTCTCTGAGGTGAAATTCTTTATCCTGACTTGGGAGCATTAAAGGGATTTGTGTGGGGGACTAAAAGAAAATGTGTAAACTAGGGGTGCGAATCTCTCAGTGTCTGGCAATTCAATTTAATTCCAATTTTTGGGGTAACAATTCGATTCAGAAACGATTTTCGATTACGGAATTTTTTTTTTAATTCAAATTGACATCTACCCACCCAGAGAGAGCAAAGCCAATTGTGCTCTCTCAGGGCTCTGGCAGCCGATGGCAAGCTACATGAACGGGATTCGAACCGGTGATCTCCCGATCACAGTGGCAACGCTTAGGCCGCTGGACCACTTAGAGTCCCTGATTTTCACAAGTTTACTTTTTTTTTTTTTTTTACTAATTTTACACACTGGATTCTGTACCATTTCCAGGTATTGACTGGGCCCCTCAAGAGCTTAAATGGCAAAAATAAGAAGAAAAAATGGGGGTGTTCTAAAACGATAATGTGTGTTGATTGTATATATGTAAAAAGTACATTATTATTTGATATTTTATTGTTGTTTTAATGCTTAGCCACATCAAAAAGCATTTTATGTCACAACCCATGCTGCATCCAAAATTCCAGTCAGTGGTGTATTTCTTTTTTTAAATTAAACAGGTTTTAGGAAGTAAAATTGAGAGGGGAAGGCAGGTAGGAGTTCTCTGCTGCAGTGCCGTTAGCCAATCAGAGGTGATATATTAGCATACATGAATATTCATGAGCAAGAGCCAAAACCTGTCTTTCTTTAGAGACCACTAATCCAGTGAACTAAAAGCAGGGCTAAACAGAAACACATGAGCACTTTTTTCCCCACAAAAAAACAGATCACATGGCATTCATTCATACTAGAGACCACAAATAGACATTTTAAAATGAATGAAAAAAAAAATGAAATGAGACATTTAATATAATTTGACCTCATTTACTGTATCAGTTTTTAATGGCTGTTGGTGGAATCTGTTGTGATTAAAGAGTATAAAACACATCTGACCCACAAACATACCTTCCTGGACTCGAACACCCAGCGGCTGTTCCCGTCCTCATCCACCTGATTCCACCAGCGCAGACCCACCAACAGACGGCCTGTGATATTCTAAAATAGACAACCAATCAGAACTCCCGAAACAAGCAAGAAACAGAAATAAAAATATTTCATTTTTAACTGTCTTTTATTAACTATACACACATTAAATTTGTTTAGGTCACGAGTGCCTGAAAATGGCATTTATTTTTTTCAGGACTTTTTTATAATAATAATAATAATAATAATAATAATAATAATAATAATAATAATAATAATAATAAGAAGAAGAAGAAGAAGACTAAGAAGAAGCAGAAGAAGAAGATGCCACAACTAACCTTCACCGTCCAGAAGTCACATGACAGGAGGAGGATGATGGTGACCATGCAGGCGATGAAGCTGCTGCTTAGCAGCTCACAGAGAAGATACACCAGGACGGCACTCACCCTGAAGAACAGGTGGAAGAACGATGCCACAGGGTGCCTATAGAGAGAGAGAGAGAGAAAGAAAGAGAGAGAGAGCACCTTAATTAGGGGTGGGCGATATAGCTCTAAAAGTATATTACAACAATTCAGAGTATTTTCAAAATAACCATATACTTCGCAACGTAAGAAAACACCAAAAATAATGTATTAATGTTGCGAATATAGTATAATAGCATAACTGTATTTATTTTGCTATGTTATAATTCTTATGTAAGATAAAAGTATATAATGTAAATAATATAAAAAAATATTGCCTAATAGTGCATGTACATAAATTGCAAACAAACATTTATACACTTGATTCTCTAAGGATCTGTCCAAAACTATCTGTATATTTTTTTTAAGTGCTGTCAAATAGTAAACTAAAGCATTTTAATTTTCAGATTTCCACACTTGAATACATGTAAATAATGTTCTATTACAGATATAGAATTCTCTGTTTAAAACTAGAATCTGTAGTACACTATAGTACATTACCTAGGGAGTCGTGTTCAAGGAGTAATTTGGGATTAAACCTTTGGGTTTGTTAGCTATATTAAGGGAAAATTATATGTATTTATATTTCATTCCAAGTCACCACCCATGGCATTCCTTACTATGTGTCTGCTGGATCAATCTGTATTTATAAATAATTACTATTGCTTGTTCCAGAATAAACAGGATGCGAATCTACTCACTTGATCTTTGATTTTCGAGAGTTTCTGGCAGTATCCTCCTCTGCATCAAATAACGACACATCATCGTCGTTAGAGTCCTGTAGAGAGAAACGGTCCAGCAGTAGATTTAACACACTGCACATGGCAGGCAGCACATATCCTTAATGTAATTCTGACTTGTTTTCTATCACCTCTAGATTACATGGAATTTCACCCTTTCTCTCACCCACACCAATAATCCCCTTTTTCTAGATAAATCTAAAATTACTATTAGAAATTATAATTCTTACATATTCTCTATTCTCTATAATTGTTTCTGACTAGTACAAAGTTCAGATCCAAATATTTATGTCGGGATACTTCAGATAAGTGCAGTTGAACATCTTTATAATAAAATTTTAGACATCAACATTCTGGAATTTGACTGCTAACTGCAATTTTACTAGTAAGAATAGAAGTGTAGATATCAGGGATTATAATGTAAAGTAGACTGTGAAATTCAATGTAAATTATTGGTAACATATTAATGAACAATTAGAACTTGGGCTGGGCAATATTAAAAAAATATTAAAATAAAATTAAAATTCAAGATTACGATTACAATTTTTAGTTCTTACAACACAACTTCAGGTTTTTTTTTATTTGTACACAGACAGCATTACTTAAAAAGAGAGAACCACGTAGTGCATGCATAAAAGCAAAAAGACGCATGAATTCAGATTTGACCATTCACATTCATGTCCACGGATCAAAAACGTATCTAATTTAGGACCACATATAGAGGTGACTGAAATCTGATAAAAAAAAATGGACTTAACACGTTCACACAGCTATGAAAAAATCACATCTGAGCCACATTGAGCAAAAAATCAGATTTGTGTCACTTCAGGCTGGTAATGTAAACGCAGCCTAACACAACAAACACAGCATAGCACACCCATGCTATGCTGTGTTTGTTGTTTGTAGCAAAAGGAAAATTCACATGGAACTCATTTTCTATTAAATACATACCACAGACAGATTATACAGCTCTGGAAAAAATAAGAGACAACTTAAAAATAATGAGTTTCTTTGATTTTACCAAATTGAAAACCTCTGGAGTATAATCAAGAGGAAGATGGATGATCACAAGCCATCAAACCAAGCTGAACTGCACCAGGAGTGGCATAAAGTTATCCAAAAGCAGTGTGTAAGACCAGTGGAGGAGAACATGCCAAGATGCATGAAAACTGTGACTAAAAACCAGGGTTATTCCACCAAATATTGATTTCTGGACTCTTAAAACTTTGAATGTGAACTTGTTTTCTTTGCATTATTTGAGGTCTAAAAGCTCAGCTTCTTTTTTGGTTTTCTCATTTTCTGCAAATAAATGCTCTAAATGACAAAATTTGTATTTGGAATTCGGGAGAAATGTTTTTTTTTTTCTTTCTTTCAAACATATACCTTTAAATAGAAAAATCTGAGAAACTGAAGTTGTCCCTTAATTTTTTCCAGAACTAAATATTTATTCTACTGAACTGCATTATTAGAATCATGACTTGCTGAATTATTGATTTCTGGGGTGAAAAGTCTCAATATAGGGTTGTGCCATATCATATAACATACAACAATATAGGCAATTTTTATTTATTGTTTTGTAAGGTTGACAATCATATCGTTATCGAAGAAATATCGCGATAATATTTTAGGGCTATAGTGCTCAGCCCTACAGCCTAGCTAACACAACACACACAGCTTGAAGCTTTTCCGCTGAACACAGAAAAACACAGCTGTGCCAGCGGGCTGTGTCCGATATTACAGTCTTTACTGAACCGCTCTGACACCTGTAATCAGAAAACTGCAGCCGAACACGCAGAAAAACCCACTGAAACCAGAACCAGAACACAACAGAACTCACCAGTCTGAGCATGGCGGCCACACAGCTCCTATAGCTGAACTGCGGAACTCACTCCGGCCTCAGCACGTCACAATAAAAGTCGCTCTTCAAAATAAAAGTCAACTCAAACTGTAGTATGTGTACTAGTGCATCTAAAAAAAGAAGAAGAATATAATCGAAATGTTACTTTATTACAGTAATTCAGTTCAAAATGTGAAACTTATATATTATATAAATGTATTACAAACACAGTGATCTATTTTAAGAGTTTATTTCTTTTATTGTTAATAATTATGGCTAACAGCCAATGGAAACCCAAAAATCTGTGTCTTAGAAAATTAGAATATTATATAAGACCAATTGGTACTTTTTGCAGTGTGGGCAGTGTACCTAAATCCTGCTGGAAAATGAAATCTGCATCTCCATAAAAGCTGTATAATTTCCAGGAAAACACTGCACTCACTTTAGACTTGATACAAAACAGTGGACTGACACCAGCAGATGACATGGCTCTCCAAACCATCACTGACCATCAGTAAATTTAGAATTTCATTTGTAAATCAAGGGTCCAAAGTCTGGAGGAAGAGTGGAGAAACACACAGTCTAAGCTGCTTGAGGTCTAGTGTGAGGTTTCCACAATCAGTGATGGTTTGGAGAGACATGTCATCTGCTGGTGTTGAACCACTGTGTTACATCAAGTCCAAAGTCAGTGCAGTGCTGATAACTTATGGAGATGTGGATTTCATTTTCCAGCAGGACTTGGCACAATGCCCACACTGCCTAAAGTTCCTATTGGACTTAAATAATTGTCTAATTTTCTGAGACACTGATTTCTGGGTTTTCAACGGCTGTAAGCCATAATATATATAAAAATAATATGTTTATTGGTGTTTAATATATGTTATGTAAAGTTAATTACATGTAGACACTCTCACTGACCACTGACTGTATTAATATGTGTTTATTCTCATGTTGAATTATATTGATTATATTAATTAAGAACTTTACTTCAGTCATATCAGAATTTAAAATTGTGTAACATTTTACAAAATTTTACTGTTTTAGTAGTAAAAAAAAAACTGAAAAGCAGTCTTTAATGATGTTTGACCACTAGGGGGCAATATTATACAGTAAGATTTTCAGGTTTGTTAAGCATGTGTCGAATTTACTGAATACTGATAAACCTGTAAAACCAAATAATTCTGATCACATAAATCAGGATAAAATATCTCAAATAGCAACCAATTATGACCCAATCTGATGAAGAAAAGCGATAAAACAAAGTACTGACATCTCTCAGTCTGGAAAAGGTTACAACGTTATTTCTAAAGCTTTGAGAATTCATTAATTGTATACTTTTGCTACATATTTGCCTTGTATGTGTTGAACTGGCCTACAGAGGGCAGGAGAAGGTGATTTAAAACAAGTCGAGTTGAATTGACACTGAGTGCTGGTTTATAAATGTAAATCATCTATCAGTCTGGAAAAGGTTACAAAGTCATTTCTAAAGCTTTGGGACTCCAGAGAACCACAGTAAGAGTTAACCTTCCCAGCAATGGCCGGCCTACCAAAATTATTCCAAAAGGGCATGAACAACTCATCCAGGAGGTTACAAAAGAACCCAGAACAACATGTAAAGAACTGCAGGTTGCCTCAGTTAAGGTCAGTGTTAATGATTTAATAATAAGAAAGAGACTGGGTGAAAATTGTATCCATGGGAGAGATCCAAGGTGAAATCCTTTGGACTGTCGTGACAAAATAACTTTTTGTAAGCTGTGTGTCATGTTACAGCTGGTGTAAAACTTCTTCATTAAAGAAAACACATAATTTCAGAAAAAAAAATCATACTGAACGTAAAAAATGGTGGTGGTAGTATGATGGTGTGGGGCTGTTTTGCTGCTTTGGAACCTGGAAACATGCTGTAAATCCTGAAGGAGTATATGACTTCAAGCTCAGGTGTACTTGGGTTCTGTAGCAGGACAATGATCCAAACCAAACCAGCAGGTCCACCTCTGAATGGCTTAAAATACAAAATGAAGGTTTTAAAGATTTCTAGTCAAAGACTGATTGAGACTGTTCATGCGAGCCAGTTTCATAATAACATTTTTGATAATTTTGAGAATAATTTAAAAGATGCTGTGGCATTATTTTAAACAGGATGTTCATGCTGAAAAATCTTCCAATGGGAAATTAAACAATCAAAACAATTCTGTAAAGATGAGTGGAACAAAATTTTTCCACAGAGATGTGAAAGACTCATTGCCAGTTATCGGTAAAGCTTGATTGCAGTTTTTAAGTTATATGTTTTATATTTACACAGGTTATACAGCTCTGGAAAAAATAAGAGACCACTTAAAATGTATTTATATATTTACCAAATTAAAAACTTCTGGAATATAATCAAGAGGAAGATGGATGATCACAAGCCATCAAACCAAGCTGAACTGCTTGAATTTTTGCATCAGGAGTGGCAAAAAATATTAAAAAGCAGTGTGCAAGACTGGTGGAGGAGAACATGCCAAGATACAAGAAAACGGTGATTAAAAACCAGAGTATTCTTTGCATTATTTGAGGTCTGACATCTCTGTATCGTTTTTGTTATTTTAGCCATTTCTCATTTTCTGCAAATAAATGCTCTAAATGGCAACATTTTTGTTTGGAATTTGGGAGAAATGTTCATTTTACTCAAACATATACCTATAAATAGCAAAATCAGAGAAACTGATTCAGAAACTAAAGTGGTCTCTTGATTTTTTTCCAGAGCTGTATTTGTTTGATATAAAAATGTGTTTGTTAATCTAAAAAAATTTAGTATGATCAAAAATAAAAAACAAAATAATTTTGTAGGGGGGCAAACACTTTTTCACTGCGCTTTAAGTGATTTCTATAATGTATGAAGTTTTTAATTGTATACGGTTGCCATATATTTGCCCTGTATGTGTTGGACTGGCCTACAGAGGGCAGGAGAAGGTGATTCAGAACAGATCGACCTGAAGGGACACTGAGTGCTGGTTTATAAATGTAAATGATCTGTTGTGTGTTTTCTTCTAATTATCCACCCCATTTAACACACAATAAAAAAAAAACACACACACATACCACTGTTTATATTTTATCATCTTTCATTTTTCATATTTCTTAAATTACAAGTATCATTTATTTCCTTATAAAACACATATAAAATACCCCCTGAATAAAAAGCCCATATCAGACATCAGACACTGTCTCTGATTCAGAGCCGCCCATCAGTTACAAAAATAATTTTATTTACAAATTAATAAACGGGTGATATTCCAGTGGGGAAGTGAGCGTAGTCTCTGGGATCTGTGAGAACAGGAATGCTGATCTCAGACTGATCAGAACCAGTGGAGAACCGAGCTGTGTGATATCAGAACTGCTGCTGAAAGTTGCTGTGATTACAGCGGAGATCAGAACCAGAACAGGAAGCTGAACATTTACAGTATTTTTCACAGAATATTAACAAACACATCAATTAGAAACTGCAGTGACTGTAAAATTGGTTTGATCGTTAATAATATTATTATATTATTAAGTTTGCTTCTTTGCTCAATTTACTGCATATTTACTAGGGCTGTAAGTAATGATTATTTCTGATAGTTGACTAATATGATGATTTTTTTTTTTGACTAGTCAATTATTTCTGCAATGTCCTCCATCTCTAAAAATTATGGAAACAGCTAAACATGAGATTTAAAAGACATTTAAATGACTAGCTGTTGGAATGTGGAAAGAACTGATATTTAGTGAGTATACCGTCGCTGTCCCATATGAAAAAGACTTATCTCCATTTTTGTCGATTTTTTGTTTACTACATAATTTGAATAGATAAACTGTCCCTTACACTGGGCCAAACTTTTTTGATGAACGGACCAATAGAAACTCTTCAAAATTACCTTAAATATTTTTTTTTACATTGACTTCCATTGAAAGTTTACAAGGTTTTTCCTCTTTCCTGTAAAGTTGCTGTTTTGGAGATCAGTGTTTTTCATTGGACAGCAACTTGGCATATATATATATATGCCAATTATATCGACTAATCGTTGCAGCCCTAGTATTTACTAGTAAATTATTTTCTGCAATGGATTGGTGGCCTGTCCAGGTTGTATACTGTCTTCCACCCAATGCCTGCGGGGATACGCTCTTGACTAACAAAGCGGGTATGGACAATGGATGGATAGTAAAGTATTCTGGATTAATATGAACAGATGTTCTTTCTCATCCAGTGTCGTCTCCCTCTAAACCTTAACCCCTAAAGCCCTAATTTACCCCTAATCCCTTTATCCTACCCCCTAGCCTGCCATTAAGCCCCTTAAAAATACACCCTAACTGTAGCCCCAACAGTAACTCATACCTGACCAGGGTAGTAATGACCAGACCCAAGCAAAACTGTGCATGATCTGCAGTTTACTGCTACTGGCTTTACTTCTGACAAACCTTTTCATTCATTGTTTTTATTATATTATTTCCTACACTGTAAGTTAATACTGAAGTCATCCAGACTATAAAGTGACACATAAGGAATAATGGAGTAACTGTAAGTGTTAAACAAAGCAAAAAACTCTGTGAAGCATTTAGGTGACTCTTATCTGGGGTGCTGGGGTGTTAACTTGCAGTTTCTAAGGCTGGTAACTCTGAACTTATCCTGTACAACAGAGGTAACTCTTGGTCTTCCTTCCATGGACGGTTCTCTGCACATTGGTGGGAATCTGCACCCAAGTTTTTCACTCACATGTACACCTGTACTCTGTGACGTGACAATAAAAATCTCATGGGGTGGTCCTGATGAGAGCCAGTTCCATCACAATATTTTTATGGTCTTAAAAATACTTTCAAAGTCAATTTGATTTTTTTTCTTTTACTTAATTGAGTAGTTCTTGTCATAATATGGATTAAAACATTACCCAAATAGAGCTATTCACTTTATACCAACTCTACCACTTCTCAAACATGTTAAGAGGCAAGAAATTCAAGTCATTAACTCTTGACAAGTTCAGCACAGATGTTAACTGAAAGCTGATCATTCCAGGTGGCTCTACTTCATAAATCTGATTGAGAAAATCCAGCCAAGATGTACAAAGATGCCATTTAATCAAGGAATACGGCTTTGAAGAATCTAAAATATAAAACATATTCTTCTTTGTAGTGAACTCTTTTTTGTTTACAACATAATTTAACATGTTTTTCTTCATAGTTTGGATGACTTAAGTATTAATCTACAGTGCAGAACATTTTAAAGTACCAAAAAAAAAATTTAATTTAGTTGTGTCCAAACGTTTGAGTTTTATTATTCCTCAATATATTAAACCTATGTGGATGTATAAAGACTTTAAAATTAATTAATTAAAATTAATTTAAAAGCCGTTTGACCAGTGGTAGGATGGTCCCCCCTTAAATGTGCGTCTTGGTCCTCCCAAGGTTTCTTCCTCCTCCTGCAGCTCTGAGTGAGTTTTTCACTGGGGGTTCTGTATTCTGTATTTTCTATGTTTAATGTTTTTGCCTGATTCTTTGTCCTGTAATCATGTTTCTGTAAAGCTGCTTTGTGCCAACACCAGTTGTTAAAAGCGCTATACAAATAAATTTGATTTGATTTGATTTGATATGTTTGTTTTTGATGTTCTGTGAAAAATACCACTGTTGTCGTTTTTTTTTTAGTTTCCTGTTATCTGTTTCTTTGGCCGGTTCTGGAGTGTGTGTTCCAGAGGAAGGCGTCGTCCCGCAGCACGTTGGCCAGTTTCCTGTTGAACGGGCTGTAGAACCCTGACAACAGCTCTCGGGTCAGTGGAAGCATCGGACCCAGGTTCTTATCCGCCAACCTCCGAGTGTTAGACGCTGGACGCCTCGAGATCTCAGCCTCCTTCTGCTCCGATAGAGGCCCTGAGATACATAAACACACACAAATAGTTGTGTTTTGTGTGTGGGTGTGCGTGTATTTCAGTAACGGTGTAAATAGTTATAATATTATTACTATAAAAAACTATTATTATAAACAAAGTATTAAAAAAGCAGGTAAAATTGTCTTAAATCTTATCTTTTTTAGACAGATGTGGATAAGACTTAAAACTATGTGTTGACTAACTAACATGAATTAATGCATTAGTTACCATGAACAAGACATAAGAGGTAATACATTAACAAAGCTTAGGTATTGTTAATTAAACACAGAACTACAGCATTAATTATTATTATTTTTTTTACATAAAATGTAGATAAACTAACGTTAGTAAAGCAATTGATAAGATGAATAATAAAGCATATACTTTATTAATAGTGTTAACTAATGTTAGGTGAACAAGTAACAACTTGTTCACCTAACATTAGTCTCTGTGTCTCTGTGCTTTGTGGTGTAAACACAGGTGTGATCACTGTATTCACACCTGCCCAAATAACAGCATCAGATCGATTGACTGATTTAGTTTCCTAATGTCCTGATGTCCTTAGTCAGTGGCTGTTTGTGTGCATGTGTGTGTGTGTGTGTGTACCTAATTGCAGGAACTGGAAGACTCTGTGCATGGACAGTCTCCGGTCTGCAGCGTGATCCTCCAGCCTCAGAACCAACAGCTGATCCCGACCAAACACCGACAACCAGTCCAGAACATACACTACATACAGCCCCACCTGCAGCCGCACCTGAGAGAGAGAGAAGAACAAAGCATCAGAACCATAAATAGCTCCTCTCCAATCAAAGTGTAGTGATGAGGAGTGCTGTTACTGCAGTTGGAAAAGCAGTTAATCTTTCAGGAGACCATTAAGAACATTTCAAAGGAACAATCGAAGAATCTGCACTCTGAAACTTTGATGACGCTGCATGGTCTCTCTCTCTCTAGAACTCAGTAACGCTGCGTAACCAGAGTCTAGAATCGGTTAGCCGCTAATGTTCCAGCCTTAGTGGAAATCTGGAAATCTAAGCTTACTATAAATAAACGGAAGCACTTTACGCACCCAAATAAACAGTTTTCAGAAGAAAAATCTGTGTAGATTAACATGCAGAGCTGGTCTGACTTGTCTGACTCGTCTGAAAATGTTTTTTTTTAAGAATTACAGTTTTGTTTACTTAACTTAGCTTTACGGAATTAGAAGGGAAACATGGCGACCCCCCTGTTCCGTACAAGTGCCGCTTAAAATGTGCTTCATAATTCGATGCGCCTTGTGTTTTTTAAAAAATAGACCAGAAAATAAGATTATTGATAGTGCACCTTATAATCCAGTGCGAAAAATCTGGTAAAAAATCCGGTAAAACTATGGATTTCCTCAAGCAGTGTAGTGAAACAGCTAATATGACTGAGATTATATATAATTCAGATTTTTACAATAGAAATGCATAAATGCTTGGACAGGGCCCGACACCCCGGCCTCTGTTCAAAACCTGTTTCACTGTTAGAGTCTGACTGCAATAAAGCGCTACGGAGACGCAGAGCCGCTTTCAGATCATAATTACACATCGATTCTCTCAGCCCGACTCTGGGAGTACAGCCCGGTCTAACCCGACCCTGAAGTCCATTCAGTGCTTTAGATGAGTGCGCTGTCAATCAAACACCCATCATCTGCTCCTATTGTCCCTAAATAACAGCCCTGCACCTCCAGCCTCGGCCTGCCGCTACGCCTCCTCACGTGTTTGGTGTTCAGGGTTTTACACTCCTCTGATGCTGAAGATCTTCAAGTGCTTTAAGATCAATAACATCATTCTGTACGCTATGGGCTTAGCTGTATTATTATGTGAGTCATAATTACACTTTTTCTTTTACAATTTAAAAACAATCATATCACTCATTTTATAGTTCCACACAAATCGATTCAGTGTTTTTCACTTCTGGCCCTGGAGGAACATTGCTTAAGCATTTATTCCCATTCCAGACTTTCAGTTTATTTCTCTAGCACTGAGGCTGGAGTAGCATTATCATTAACCACTAGCGGTTAGACGCTAATGCTAATGCTCCATCCTTGGTGCTGGAGAAATTCGGGAATCTTAGCTTACTGTAAATAAACAGAAGCTCTTTACTCACCCAAATAAACAGTTTACAGGAGATTAACATCCAGCACTCAATTGACTTTAAAAGAAAGTCTTTTTATTACAGTTTTGTTTACTTGGCTTAGCATTACTTAACTTATTTAGCTACTCCCTCTACCACCACACAGCGGCAAGACCTGCTGAATTAGAAGCTCCTTATAGTGTTGCTTAATGCGCCTTATAATCCAGTGTGCCTTATGTATGAAAATAGACCAAAAAATAGACGATCATTAATAGTGGGCCTTAAAATCCTGTGTGCCTTATAGTGCGAAAAATATGAAAAATATATCAACATTTAATTTCTGTTTATTATCGATTGTTTTGAACCTGTACTTGTTATTCTGATATTTGTAATGTTAAAAATTATCTTTTAGCTTCATTAAAAAGGGGGGTAATCCAAACTTGTGGTCAACATCAAGCAAGATCAGTAAAATAAAGGCCAATACAAAAGAAGGTAAACATAAGATTATGTCAGGAATGGTGAGACAGTCCAGCTCAATAACATGGCAGGGCAGCATAGGAGGGCAAACCAAATCGTTGTCCAAAATACACAAACAGCATACACAGAGAAGACTATAACATGGGCAAGATAAACACTTTGTATAGACATACAGAATCAATCTAATATTTAGCCGTGAATGAGTGAAGTGCAGGGGTATATATAGTGAGGTGAACAGGTGAAATCAAAATTCAGGTGAGTGTGCTCAGATCAGTCATGTGCTGTGTCATGTGAGGAAGTATATGAGCTATGTCAGTGTGCAGTGTATTATGGGCAATAGAGTCTGGAGCTAGGAGATCACTGTAGACACAAGTGTAGGAAAAATAGAAGCACCTATGGCGATCCCAAAAAATGGGATTGGGCATTTAAGGACCAGTAATGGGGTAAAATAGCCTAAATACTGTGTCCAGATTGTGTGCTTGTGAACAGATTGTGAGCTTTTATGATGTTATATTTACTGCCAGAACCAGAGACTTATTTCTATCAGCCACAGTTCTAAATAGACTGCAATTATTATTAAAATGTGAGCAGAACCAACATCATTCTAGTATTTCTGGAGGTTCTAAATATGCCATAGTTCACAGCTGAATTTTGTAATCTATGAACACTAAGAACATTTAGGCTGTGGCATAGCTCTACACATAGAGAAAAAAAAAAACTCTGAAAAGATGCCATCTCTTCTGTATATATCTGATACACAGCCCAGTGGGGCACGGAAGACTTCAGGCTAGAGCTCCATCAGGAGGCCTCAGACAAACATCATTCAAATCCCAGAGTGGAGCTCCTCGAGGAGGCTTCCTGTGAATGACAGCCAACAAGAGTCAGTGCGGCTGAGCTGCGGCGGCGCGTCAGCTGAGTCCCTGGGGGGCCAATTACAGAGAGGGCCCTACAGTGCAGCTCTGAGCCAGGCCCCAGAGTGCAGCTACACAAGGAGGCCCAGTAATGAGGAGGAGCTAGAGCTTTCATTTGAGTGAAAAAAGCTGAATTGGTTCACTCTGGTCCACTGAGGGGGATGATACTGGGCAGAGTGGACAAATACTGCCTTCCTGTTTTGGGCACAGGGAGGAAACTGGACTCTCGGACGCTGGCACTGTGCCTAAGGTTGTCCCTGGCACTCATCTTGGGACAGAAAAGAAAATATGGACAGCAACAAGAATTTAGGTTTTTTAAGCAATTTATTATGATTATTTTTAAGAACTTATCGATTTCTAGACCTGTAGGCTGTAGACCACCAGTGAGCCATGAAGCACCGTCTCTTTAGGAGAAGGCAGTACTCTGTAGCAGAGATGTTTACAAATCATTGGGCAATAGTCTGAGTCAATCTCAAATGTTTGGTCGTGAGTTTGAGTCGAGTCTCAAGTCTTTGGTCATGAGTCAGAGTCGAGTCTCAGTCTTTGGGCACGAGTCCGAGTCGAGTCTCAAGTCTTTGGTCATGAGTCAGAGTCGAGTTTTAAGTGTTTGGGCACGAGTCCGAGTCGAGTCTCAAGTCTTTGGTCATGAGTCCGAGTCGAGTTTTAAGTGTTTGGGCATGAGTCCGAGTCGAGCCTCAAGTCTTTGGGCACGAGTCCGAGTCAAGTCTCAAGTGTTTGGGCATGAGTCAGAGTCGAGTCTCAAGTGTTTGGGCATGAGTCCGAGTCGAGCCTCAAGTCTTTGAGCACGAGTATGAGTCAAGTCTCAAGTCTTTGGTCATGAGTCTGAGTCGAGTATCAAGTCTTTGGACAATAGTCTGAGTTGAGTCTCCAGTGTCAAGTCGAGTCTGAGTCGAGTCTCCAGTGTCGAGTCGAGTCTCCGAGTCAATCTCAAATGTTTGGCCGTGAGTCCGAGTCGAGTCTCAAGTCTTTGTTAGCGAGTCTGAATTGAGTCTCAAGTATTTGGTCATGAGTCAGAGTCGAGTCTCAAGTGTTTGGACATGAGTCCGACTTAAGTCTCAAGTCTTTGGTCACGAGTCCAAGTCGAGTCTTGAGTCTTTGGGCACGAGTATGAGTCAAGTCTCAAGTCTTTGGTCACGAGTCTGAGTCGAGTCTCAAGTCTTTGGGCAATAGTCTGAGTCGAGTCTCCAGTGTTTAAACACGAGTCCAAGTCAATCTCAAATGTTTGGCCGTGAGTCCGAGTCAAGTCTTTGGGCACGAGTCTGAGTCAATCTCAAGTGTTTGGGAATGAGTCCAAGTCGAGCCTCAAGTCTTAGAGAACGAGTATGAGTCAAGTCTCAAGTCTTTGGTCACGAGTCTGAGTCGAGTCTCAAGTCCTTGGTCATGAGTCAGAGTCGACTCTCAAGTCTTTGGGCACGAGTCCGAGTCAAGCCACAACTTTTTTGGCATGAGTAAGAGTCAATCTCAAATGTTTGGTCGTGAGTCCGAGTCGAGTCTCAAGTCTTTGGTCACGAGTACAAGTCGAGTCTTGAGTCTTTGGGCACGAGTCCAAGTCGAGTCTTGAGTCTTTGGGCACGAGTCTAAGTCGAATAGAACATTATATGACCCTATGCGTCTGCTACGCCAGACCCTGTGTTTGGGCAAAATAGCATCATTTTCAGAAATATTTCTCATTAACAGTTTGGCCGTGAGGTTGAATAATGCTCCCCAGGCCTTCGAAGTAATGCTCTATGTTCAATTATGGGTCAAAACTGGGATTGATATGGAAGACAAGACGGCAATTACATTTTACGTGATGTGTGTGTTACTCACAGGCATGGCGTTGTTCAGGCTGCTGTTGTAGACGCAGGCCCTCATGCTGGACTCCTGCAGGCATCCGTGGAACAGCTGCACTGACTCCCACACCTTTTCGTGGAAATCCTCCAGAGACTTGTTGGCGATGCCGAAGTACAGATAGTCCGAGTACAACCTGCACACGAGCACATAAAACAAGCACTGAGCACGCTCTGTTCACTATAGACGTCTGCAGTCAGATTACTGTAGACGTCATGTGGTTGACAGGGTGTTGATAGGTGGTTAAACACATTTTTGGATTAACATTTGGGATAATCTCAGAGCTGGACAGACCCTCACAACTCAGAAGACCTGCCTGATGTTCTGGAGATATTCTGACCTAGTCATCTAGAACACCATCGTGTTAACGTGTCTTAGATTCTTAAACTTGTCAATTTTGCATGGTTCAATAAATCAATTTCAAGAACTGACTGTTCACTCGCTGCCTATTATATAACTTCCAAAATACAAGGGACACTGGAACTAGATAATTATTGTGATTAACCTCAGCAGTGGCTTTAATGTTATGACTAATTGGTGTGCCGTGGTGCTGGAAAGTTTTTTTGAACCCTTTTGAACACAATTTTTTTTAGATATGACCTAAAACTTCATTAGATTTTCCTAAAAGTAGAAAACACAGAGGAAAATGATCCAATACTACATATTCATGAGTGGCAAAAGTATGTAAACCTGGTAAAAATCCTGGTGCAGATGCTGCAAAACAGGCCCAAACCCTGATACTACCCCCCTCATGTTTCACAGATGGGATGAGCTTCTTTTTCTGGAATGCAGTGTTTTCCTTTCTCCAAACATAAAGTTTTTTTTATCATTTAGACAAAAAATTATATTTAGCAGACTGCAGATGAGCAGAAACGTTATTTTTGGAGAACAGTGGTGGACATATGAACATTAACATTAGCCAATGAGAAAGAGGCCTTCAGTTGCTTAGAAGTTACCCTGGGATCTGACTATAACATGCCTTGCTCTTGGAGTGATCTTTGTTGGTCGACCTGACTGTGGATACTATAGAGATGATTATGTAACTTTTTCCAGCCTGATGAGCACAAACATCTTCTTTGCCATGAAACACTTCAACAAACATGTGTTGTGAGAAGCACATACATCGATAGATATTTTAGCGATTTTATTTACATAAAACAGGCTCCACCCACTTAGTAAGATGTTATATTGGATCCTTTCTCTCAATAAATAACTGACCAAGTATAATATTTTTGTCTCATTTGTTGAACTGGGTTCTTTTTATCTGCTTTTAGCACTTGTTTAAAAAGCTGATGATAGTTTAGGTCATTTTTTTGCAGAAATATAGAAAAATCTAAAGGGGTTTTATAACTTTCAAGCACCATTGTACATACTGGTACAATAAAATTAAATAAATCTTGTACCACAAACAATGGAGAAATTCCTTATTATTTATAGAACATGCTTTCCAGTCAGTTTTTTTTTTAAACGATCTTCTTTTAAAAGCTGATCTTCATCACGCCAGGTGTGTGTTTGAGCTGTTTTATTTGGCAAGCTTCAATCAGATAGTCCTGAATAGAGTCATTATCTGGAATCAGTGTTGTATCTACAGGCTGTGGGCCTGAATGACAAAAGCAATTACAGCAAGCGCAGACATTTCCAGACGTTTCCAGGCATTCAGACCTGCAGCACATTGATCGGATCTCTGGGACGTCTCCCACAATCCTCTATAATCCTCTCCTAATCACTGCTCTGATATGAAAGAGAATAAAAGAAGGTAAATGTTCTTTGAAAAGGAGCTCTTTGATCATCACCTCAGTGCAATAATCTTCTTGATGCCCAGAGCATGCTACAGCATGACCAACCAATCACACCTCATTGCACAGGACTGTGAAGTGTCTAGGGCAGGATTTGTCCAAAAAAAGTGGCATTAGCATTAGCCGCTAGCCACGCTAGCTCTTTCGCCGCTCAGAGGCAAGTATATCGGACTGTAGCCTGCTGCTGTCCTCGGCTAGCGCTGCTGGAGTGGCATTAGCATTAGCCGATAGACACGCTAGCTCTTCCGTTGTTCAGAGGCAAGTATTTCGGACTGTAGCCTGCTGCTGTAGCCTGCTGCTATCCTCTAGCGCTGCTGGAGTGGCATTAGCATTAGCCACTTTTTAGGGTTAGCTACTCCCCCACCACCACCCCAGTGGCGAGACCTGCTAAATTAGAAGTTCCTTATAGTGTCTCTTAAAATGCGCCTTATAATCCGGTGAGCCTTAGGTACTATGTACTACCTTTTTTAATCTGGTAGAACAAAAGTGTTTAGGTTCCACTTCCTCAATATTAAATTTACTTCGAAAATTCAATGCAAAATTTTGCCTTGATATTTTAAGCTCCAAGCCTATTTTTACAAATTTACGCCTGAAATGACTATTTACTAATTACTAATTAACTCTAATACTAAACAATTCAGAGGCAATTTTATGAATTATTATTACTTAGAATCCTTTACAAAATTAATTTAAGACACTGTAATTATTAAATTGAACATGTAATGGCCAAAATATGATAAAAAACAGGACAATTTATAGGCTCTTTTTAGATTTTCTTTTTTTATTTTTTATTTTCAGATCCATAAAATGAAATATTGATATGAATGAATTGTTTTTGCAGCTCTATATTTTGCTATAAAGTGTTTACATTCATCATATAAAATTATAAACTGCTCCCTTTTACTGGTTAGATATTATTGTGATGATCTTTTCTTTCTCCAAAGGACTGGAAACTTAAGAATAAGAATAAAAACTACTAATTTTATACTTTATTTTGCAGTAGAGAAGGTGTTTCTGTATGTTCTATTCCTAAAAGAAAGAATTGTGCGCTGTTTCTTTAAAAATGCTCCCCCGTTCTCAGGAAAATCTCTTGCTCTCAGAGTCTCCGGTGAACCCACCCCCAGCTCTCCTTTCAGCTCCCAAAACTCGGCACCTGATTGGCTGACAGAGCTCATTTACATATCGTCGTGTCTGTGAGGGTCTGATGATTCATCAGATATGGGGAACTCGGTGGAGATTCCAATAATACGCGTTTAATAAAGCGTTAAAATTATTTTAAGCACTGGTTGGACATAAATGAGGATTACTGGCGAATGGACTGATGGATTTCCTTAAATTTGGAGGCATTTTGAAGGTAAGTGTGTGGGGTAAGCGCTGGAGGGGGTTGGGTGTGTGTCACGAGTGTCTTTAGGTCACCCCGCAGCATAAACCCAACCAGATGTGGACTCTAAACACACAGTGTAACGCACTCTTTTGGCTTTAATTCAGGAACCGACGGTTCGAATGGTGTACAACATGTCCGCATTGGATCAAATATGGACGTACGAAAAACACAAATATGAAAATTATGATTCAGAATTTTTATAAACAAGGCATATTTCGCCCTAAATGTTTATTTTCTGAAAGCAGATACAGCTAAATAGGCTAGATAACTGAAAAGCAGAGATTCTAAGCTTTAAAATGGCATATTGGGCGTCTATATTAAACCTATTATTTTTCATAAACACAACCAGATATTAAATATGACATTTTTTTTAACAGGGCGAGTTAAAAGGTTAATCTAGCAGTCTAGTTTAAGTGCAGAGTTCTGACCTTTCCACAGGGTCTCTCAGGATGGCGATGAAGCGAGCCTGCGGCTGCAGGGCATGGATAAAGTCCTGAATCAGGAAAGGAGGCTCCGCCTCTGTGGCATTATCATAAATATACGCCCAAGCGTTGTTATCCCACATAGTGGATGCACTGGCCTCACCTGCCAATCAATAACAAACAACAGACAGACATTAGAATATTAAACCCAAATACACAACATAAAGTCAGTGTTCAGTGAGAGTGTCTACCTGTAATTAACTCTATACAACATTAGAATACTAAACCCAAAGAAACAATGTAAAGTCAGTGTTTAGTGAGAGTATCTACCTGTAATTAACTCTATATAACATTAGAATACTAAACCCAAATAAACAACAAAAAAGTAAGTTCTTAGTAAGAGTGTCTACCTGTAATTAACTCTACATAACATTAGAATACTAAACCCAAATAAACAACATCAGTTGTTGGAAAGTCAGTGTTCTGTGAGAGTGTCTACCTGTAATTTGTCTCTGTATGTAATACTAAAATAAACCCCAGTGAGAGAGTTTACATGTGTTTTCTATACAGAAGTTGGTTGTAAATAAATATGAGTATGAGAAACAGTTTCACATCTTCACAACAGGGTTAATTGCAACACAGTTTTCTAATATGAGAAGATTGGCTGAAACTGAGTGAAGGCATTTTGAAGGTGCGAAACCACATGAAACTGCAGATTTCACAATATTAACCACTTACACCACCAGCTTTACACATCAGCACAAAACAGAGATTACCAGAGATACTGGAGATACTAGAGATAACACACACTTTCCTGTGTAAACTAACAGGAAACCGAGTCTTTGCAGCACTGTGGCTGAGGATACCTTTGATACTTGTGTCTACAGTCTAGAGTTGCACGATGCACCGAACATTCAATGCTTTTTAATACTAATTCTTCACAAACGATTCTGTTCTTTAGCGTTCTCTGCTAAAGAAGTCAAATTACACAGTTCAGTTCTGTGTGAGTGTGTTGGATGGGGTGGGGTTCAGCTCTGTCTCTGTGTGTTGAGGTGTCTGACTGCCTGGTGGAAGAAGCTGTTGCAGAGTCTAGTAGTGGAGGCTCGGATGCTCCAGTATCTTCTGCCGGACGGCATCAGAGCGAAGATTCCATATCAGGGATGGGTGGGGTCGTCCACAATGCTGGTGGCTTTGCGAATGCAGCGTGTGGTGTAGAAGATGTGCTTTCCTCAGTCTCCGCAGGAAGTTGAGGTGCTACTGCGCTTTCTTTGTTATGAATTTAAGAAAAGACGGTCAGTTAATCTGAACAATTTCAAGAACTTTCTGTAACTAAGTATCCTCAAGTGCAAAGACCTGCAAAAACACTATGATGAAACTGGCTCTCATAAGGACCAGCCCCAGGAAAGAAGACCAATATGTTGCACAGGATAAGTACACACATTAAGCTTGGTTTGGTCTCTGGTCTGAACTTTTTAAGTGTAAAAATGTTGTTAAAGCATAAGTTGCTAAATTTTCAGAAATCTAATGAGGTGCAGGTCAGGTCAGGTTTGGTAGGAGACGAACCTGAGAAGTATAAATAACCCAGAGGCAAGAAAAATACAGGATAAGTGTAATCATCCCCTAATTACACTCTTCCTCCCTCAGCAAAACTTCCTCTTCCTCAGCTCAGATTACAGAGGAAAATAAACAGTCTGACACAGAGAGACACGAGGCCAGGCGAGAGGATAACAGGAAGAGCAGAGCGGCGGATCTCCACCAAACGGACAGCGCTGTCATCAGCGGGACACACAAACACTGTGACACTCTCTCTCGCTCTCTCTCATATTCTCTCTCTCTCTCTCACGCCAAATATTTCTAAACTGGGACGTCCTGTTCCCAGGCTGATTGTTTACTGGACGCAGGAACTTTGTCCACACGGCACTTCACTGAAGATTCACTTTCAGAGTTCATTATCTGTCCCTGCATCACTGCAGAGCTGCATCCCATTCAGAGTCTCTTTTTTTTAGATAATTATGGTAATGGTGCATAGAAAGCAGAAGTTGCGGCCGCCTTGCTGCCTATTAAGGCTGTGTATCAGCAAGAACTTCAGATTATGATACGTATTACAATACCAGGGATACAATTCAGGATACCACAACGTATTGAAATACTGAAAGCAGTAGTAAAACACTGTACTGAAACACTGTACTGAAACACTTACTGTACGGAAACACTGTACTGAAACACTTACTGTACTGAAACACTGTACTGAAACACTTAATGTACTGAAACACTTACTGTACTGAAACACTGTACTGAAACACTTAATGTACTGAAACACTTACTGTACTGAAACACTTACTGTACTGAAACACTGTACTGAAACACTTACTGTACTGAAACACTGTACTAAAACACTGTACTGAAACACTGTACTGAAACACTTACTGTACTGAAACACTGTACTGAAACACAGTACTGAAACACTGACTGTACTGAAACACTTACTGTACTGAAACACTGACTGTACTGAAACACTTACTGTACTGAAACACTGACTGTACTGAAACACTTACTGTACTGAAACACAGTACTGAAACACTTACTGTACTGAAGCACAGTACTGAAACACTTACTGTACTGAAACACTTACTGTACTGAAACACAGTACTGAAACACTTACTGTACTGAAGCACAGTACTGAAACACTTACTGTACTGAAACACAGTACTGAAACACTTACTGTACTGAAACAATGTATGGAAAAAACACTGAAACACATACGGTAGTAAAACACAGTACTGAAATACTGAAGTACTGAAACAGTTACAGTACTGAAACCTGATAAGGAACTGAGACAGTTAAAGCATGTGATGACGAGTGTTGTGAAATGTGCAGTGCACTGCAGATCCTAAAGCTGATGATGATGTTGCGTAATCATAACCGCCAATTATACATCAAGATAAGGATGACAGGATGCTGCTGAGTAACAATTCTGTTAAACAGCTGTGAAATTAGCAGAACCTCGTATATCATCAGAGCATCATGCTGTATCTGCTGAAGGAAGATAAGTTAGGTAGACTTCTAAGAAAATGAGCAAAGATGAAGTGATAACAGCAAACACATTTATCAGAGAAATTATACAGCTATAAATATATACTTTTATATACATTTACCCTCATCATAAAAAAACATAAAAAACACTTACTGTACTGAAACACTGACTGTACTGAAACACTGACTGTACTGAAACACTGACTGTACTGAAACACTGTACTGAAACACTGACTGTACTGAAACACTTACTGTACTGAAACACTGTACTGAAACACTTACTGTACTGAAACACTGACTGAAACACTGACTGTACTGAAACACTGTACTGAAACACTGACTGTACTGAAACACTGACTGTACTGAAACACAGTACTGAAACACTGACTGTACTGAAACACTGACTGTACTGAAACACAGTACTGAAACACTGACTGTACTGAAACACTGACTGTACTGAAACACTGTACTGAAACACAGTACTGAAACACTGACTGTACTGAAACACTGTACTGAAACACAGTACTGAAACACTGACTGTACTGAAACACAGTACTGAAACACTTACTGTACTGAAACAATGTATGGAAAAAACACTGAAACACATACGGTAGTAAAACACAGTACTGAAATACTGAAGTACTGAAACAGTTACAGTACTGAAACCTGATAAGGAACTGAGACAGTTAAAGCATGTGATGACGAGTGTTGTGAAATGTGCAGTGCACTGCAGATCCTAAAGCTGATGATGATGTTGCGTAATCATAACCGCCAATTATACATCAAGATAAGGATGACAGGATGCTGCTGAGTAACAATTCTGTTAAACAGCTGTGAAATTAGCAGAACCTCGTATATCATCAGAGCATCATGCTGTATCTGCTGAAGGAAGATAAGTGAGGTAGACTTCTAAGAAAATGAGCAAAGATGAAGTGATAACAGCAAACACATTTATCAGAGAAATTATACAGCTATAAATATATACTTTTATATACATTTACCCTCATCATAAAAAGTTGCACTTTTGCTAGCAATTGGGTTTCATTGCTGTTATATAATGTGTTCTATATGACAGATTAATTACCGATGATGATGTTGGCATGATTTGATCCTCTGGATCGGTTGGCCAGCAGGCGGTTCTGGATCTGATGTGCTGGAAGATCAAAAAGGTCCAGGTAGTCCTCCACCGGATAACGGGCGTGGAGACCATCACTCGGACGGATAATACCTGGGGTAAAAAAAAAAAAAAAAAAACAGTAATAATTTTATAATAAAATATATATATATATAAATATGACAACAAATATTGCAAGTATCAGCAATTAGGTTTGTCCCTGATTCGATCATGTGATCACAAATCGGGGCCGATCCCATAATTTTGAAAGGCTCGGAACAACTCGGCAAATGAGTAACTCATTACTTATAATTATAATTATAAAGCATCAAAAATACCCTATAATATTATAATTAGTGGTGTCAATGGATTAAAAAAAATTATCAGATTAATCACAACAATGTGATTCTGTGATTAACTGCAATTAATTGCACTTGCTCTTCTTATGACACTTTTTTTATATTATTGTAAACATCTCAGCTTGGTTGTAAGAATTTCTGAATTAGAACTTAATTTGCTGAGTATGAAAGTCTCAGGAAGTGTTTGGTATTTATTGCACACTTGCTCACAATGGGCATACCTGTCAAGTTTTGGACTTAAAAATAAGGGATTTTTTCCGCCGCCCCAACAGCCCAAACGAGGAAAAAAAAAAAAAAAAAAATATATATATATATATATATATATATATATATATATATATATATATATATATATATATATATATATATATTATTATTATTTATTTATTTAATAGATTTAAGTAAATAATAGTCCTAAGGGGCCTACACAATTAATAATCTTTCATTAATACTTCTTTCTATCGTTCAGTCCACTCCTGATCAGTTCAGTTAATTTCAGCCCTCTCCACATTTTCTCTCTCTCTCCAGCTCAACCATCTCTTCTACCCCTTCTAAATAATACATTACACCACAATACTTGAGATTTAAACAAATTCTAACAAACCCTAAAACTAGCCCTGAACTAATAGAGTTTGGAAATGATAGTTATTGGCTGATCAGGCACATCAGGGCAGGGCATTATATATATATATATATATATATATATATATATATATATATATATATATATATATATATATATATATGTAGATTTTTCTCAAACCCTGAATATCTATCTAGCTAATTCTAAAATTAAGCTAACTGAGTCACAAGCTGTATTTTATTAAACACACAGTGGGTTTAATTTATGTTTTGATTCAGAGAAGAGTCTTTTTAACCAGCTATCAGAAACAATCTCATCACAGTTTACATGGTTAGTTACCTTTCTTTTAGAAAAATGTCCGTATATCCAGATTAGTTTTAACGACAGCTGCTCCCACTAGCTGCCTGAACTCACAGCGAGGGGAGGGGCGGGGCTTCCCGCACACTAAACTGCGCTCCGCAAAACCAGCTAGCTGATTGGCTGTTTCTCCTGAAAGGCGGGACTTTCTCCTTGAACCGGCACCACGATTGGTTAAGAGACACACAGCGGTCAGTGCATTGTCGCCTGTGGCCTATATATTTTTTTATTTAGTATAATACGGGAAATTTGCGGGAAAATACTAATACGGGAGGACGGCGGGAAAGAGGAGTAAAATACGGTAGTTTCCCGGCCAAAACGGGAGACTTGACAGGTATGACAATGGGGGGGATGATTATTTAAATGGCCTGGGGGAAATTGAAGAGATTTTATGAGCCCCTTACGGTAAATGCGTAGCTACGCTGAGAACTAAACAGTACCATCACTGAACCTAGCTTATTTATTTTATTTTATTTCTGTAAGTAACGCCACAAATGTGCCTTGATTCTGCGTTAGTTCAAGTATGAACTAATAAGTAAGTAAGAGAAATACTGCCAGAGTTATTTTGTGTGCGTTAACGCTTTAATGTTAACAGCCCTAATTATAATACACTAAAAAGGTCCAGTCTAAAAAGAGTCTGCCATGGCGCTAAGTGGTCCAGCGGTCTAAAGCGCTGCCACTATGAGCCACTATGCCACTATGGTTGTCGGTTCGAATCCCCACTCATGCAGCTTTGCCATCAAGCTGCCGGCGCTCAGAGGGAGCACAATTGGCCCTGCTCCCTCCGGGTGGGTAGATGGCACTCTCTCCCCACATTACCACTCCTAGGGTGATGTCTGCAGCACAGGGCATCTGTGAGCTGATGTAGCTGCTGTGCTTTCCTCCGACTGTGCTGTGATGCAACTCAGCAATGCTGCATCAGCAGCAGCTCGAAAAGAAGCGGTGGCTGGGTTCACATGTATCAGAGGAGGCATGTGTTAGTCTTCACCCTCCTGGTGTGTTGGGGGCATGACTAGTTATAGGGGGAGTCCTAGTGAGTGGGTTGGGTAATTGGCCAAATTGGCTAAATTAGAGAGAAAATGGAAAAAAATTGAAATAAAAAATTATAAATAGAGTCTGCCAGGCCAAATATACAGGGACATACCATACAAATATTTATTATCATTTTAATTATGATTAATCACAGAATTGTTATTGTGTGACATGTTTTTAATTTATATATTTAAGAAAAGAAGCATATTTAAATGGAAATCATTTACTTTAGTAAATATTTGGTATTTGGTACTTGATAAGTATTTGGTACTGGATTATTTTGTACAAAAATGACTGTTCTATTCCATGGTTTTAGAGTTAAAGAGTTAAAAAAAAACCTTAAGAGACAACTTGGATGTGTTCTTAATTTTTTACTGCATTGCCAAAGTATGAGATTGGGACTTGTTATCGACCGATACTCAAAATCAAATGACTCAAATGACTTTTGAGATGATGTAGTTTTAATTGTTTTGTGTCATCCTTTCACTTCTGTTCAAACTGAATTTCTTGTGGGAATAAAGAAATAAACAGATAATTATATCTCAGGGACTTCATAGAAGACATTCCCAAATACGCTGTCCCACAGAACATCGAGAAAAACAAATAAACACGTCAGTAAAAACAGTTAAAGAATAAAGCTGTTCAGAGGAGTGAATGGAGGACTCTGTCACTGCGGAGCTGCAGCTTATCCTTTCAGCCTGATCCAATCAAAACTTCTCTCAGAACTTCTCATGACTTCTGGTCCAAACTAAACCTTCATCATCTTTTATTCATTTCTATTCATTCCACAAAGTGCAGCATCCGAACCTTTCATTAGATCTGAACCAAACCAGAGCTCAAGTTAAGTGGATGCCAAAAGTCATGGGAAAGCTGCATGAACAGTAAAAGGACCAGGAAGTGTTGAATACATTAGATAATGGGAGTTTACAGGATTTAGAGAATAAGATCAGAATCAGATGTTTACTTTTTTACATCCTGTAAAACCCAAACTTTTACAAGTAATCTTGGTGTACAAATGGACTCTGATCTCACTTTTAACAGTCATGTCAAAGCAGTCACCAAATCAGCATTTTATCACCTCAAGAACATAAATAAGATCAGAGATTTTCTGTCTAAATCAGACCTGGAGAAACTCATCCACACCTTTATTTCTAGTAGGATTGATTACTGTAATGGACTCCTAACTGGACTCCCAAAAAAGACCATCAAACAGCTTCAGCTGATTCAGAATTCAGCAGCCAGAGTTTTGACTAGAAGTAAAAGAAGGGAGCACATCACCCCCATCCTTAAATCCCTGCACTGGATACCAGTGTGTTACAGAATAGACTTTAAGGTACTGTTACTGGTCTATAAATGTGTTAATGGTGCAGGACCAGCATATTTATCTGATGTGCTCCAGCAGTATGAGCCGAGCTGAACTCTCAGATCATCAGGAACTGGTCAGTTAGAGCCACCTAAAGTAAAAACTAAACACGGAGAGTCAGCGTTTAGCTACTACGCTGCTCTTAAATGGAACCATTTAACAGAGAGCATTAGAAGAGCTCCAACACTAAACATGTTTAAATCCAGACTGAAAACCTACATGTTTGATCAGGCCTTTAGCTCAGCTTAAAACACTGCAGCTCCGCCCACTTTTATTCTGTAACGGCACTTTTATATTATGTTTTATTCATGCTTTATTCTTATTAATTCCTTGTTGTTCTTTTACATGTTTTTAATTTAATTCTCTTTGTTTTAATCATGTTTTAATCAATTATGATTTATTTCCATTTTTACTGTTAATCTTTTACATGTTTTTTTTTTCTCTGTGTATTTTCTAATTTGTAAAGCACTTTGAATGACCATTGTGTATGAAAGGTGCTATATAAATAAACTTGCCTTGCCTTTAGCCCGGGGTTAATTTTTCTTCCTGCCGTTAACAAGAACACGAGTACCTGCGGACCGGAGAGGCACTGACTGCCTCCTCACACCACTTTCAGAAACACTGTCCTGTTTTTGACACTGGACAGAGGACAGAGCAGGGGGTGGTTATGATGGTGTCCGGTGGTGTCTGCCTAAAACTGTCCACATGAACAGATAAGCGACTTTGACACCAAATCCACTTTCAATGCAAGATACCCCAGACACATATCCCACAGGTCAGTGCAGAATTCTTCAGCTTCCTACTAGTTCCAAGTCAAAAGTTTGGACACAACTAAAAAGATTTTTTTTTTGTGTGTTTTATGTTCATTATTCTGAAACATTTTGCATTGTAGATGCTAATCATACTAATGTCATATTGAATTATTTAAAGGAAAAATGTGTAATTTAAAGTGTTACACAAACCAGAATGTTTACATAAGGTTCTTTAAAGTAGCGCCTTTGCACATCTTGACTGGCATTTTTTCAGTCAGCTTTATGAGGTAGTCCCCTGGAATAGCTTTTAGTTAACAGCTGTGCTGATTACAAATATTATAAATATTTTTGTGTATTGATTTATTTTAATTGTACTGTGTAAAAATTGATTTTAGCTTAAACTGCTTTAAGCTTTTAAATGTTTTTTTTTTTTTTTTTTACTATCTTATTGATCTCTCATCTTCTTTTGAACTTAATTTCTTGTCCAGGAAACCTCAAGTTTTATTATTATAATTAATTTATAATTATTTTAATCTTATTTTTATTATATCTTATATCTATTTTTCATTATTCACGCTTATTTTGAATTTCTTTTCATTTAAAAATGAAAAAATGTAGTTATTAACTGTCATGTTTACTTCTGTATTTGTAAGCTCGGCTACATTGAAAATAAGAGTTTCCCTCAATGTACTTCCAAATCAAAATAAAGATTGGTTGATTGATTGATTAATTGATTGATTGACTGATTAAACTCGTCAAAAGTTAATTACTTCTTTTTTTTTTACTTAAATGTGTTTGAGAGCATCAGTTGTAAAGTTGTGCAGAGGTAGAGTTAGTATACAGTAAAAAGATTTGAGTAATGTTCTTATCCGTATTAGGGCAAGAAATATGTAGCTAAGTAAAAAAAAATATTTTAAGAAAGGAAGGTCAGTCAAAACAAACTTTTAGTAAATATCCTTAAGCACAGTCGCAAAGATCATTAAACGCTATGATGAAACTGGCTCTCATCAGGACTGCCCTGAGAAAGGAAGACCAAGAGTTCCTCTATTGCACAGGATACTGTGGTAGGCCCCTGGGGTTAGGGGCGTGACCACTGTGACCCGGAAGGAGGAAGCTCACAGAGATACACAGACACGGGGAGTAAATTAACTCAAATCATACCTTTTATTTTAAATGCCCTCCACCACACCCAAAAACAACTCAAAACATAACTCAGCCCAATGGGGCTCTAGAGTCTGTAGAATTACTTAGTTTTACTTTAAAGGCTAAATACGAGTCCGTGCAGCCTCAGCCCTCAGCTCCCCAGTCAAAGTCCTCCCAAATGATGGCGGAGGCTGAGTATATATGCCTGTCTCAACTGGCGGCTCAATCAGCCCTCATGTGGGCCAGCTGAGACAGGCATGGCTTTGCGCTCTGGCGTGGGGCGGACCCACAACTTCCCCGCCTCCTCACGCCACAATACGTTCATCAGAGTTACCAGCCTCAGAAATTAAATCTTTTACAAAGTATTTTGATTTGTTTAACACTGTACATTTACTACTGTACATGATTCCTTATGTGTTCTTCACAGTCGGGATGACTCATTTACAGGGTAGGAAAATAAATAAAAATATATATAAAATCTTTGAATGAGAAGGTGTGTCCAAATTTTTGACAGGCTCTGTATATAGGTATTGTGACAGAGCTACACCTACAGATAAAGAACCCACTCTAAAAGGACTCTCAGCTGCAAAAGAACTCCTGAGCGATTGTGCGTTAGGTAATGCTGAGTGTGTAGGTAAGGTCTCGGTAGGTGGAGGTGTGGGTGGAGGTGGAGGAGCTCTCTGGAGAGATGTTATCCAGCTGTACCCTCCCGGCAGAGCTACACATAAAAGAACAGTGACAACAGCGCTACAGCGGAGTGGGCGGCGGAGCGCAGGTGGTGTGTGTGAGGTCCCCAGAGTCCATGCTGTGTGTGTGTGTGCGTGTGTGTGAGTGTGTGGTAGCTGCGTCTACACACTGTGAGGGTAGTAATTAGCTGTGTGTGTGTGGGTTTAACACTTCGGTGTTGATGACTCAAACGCTGCGGGGCCAGATGGCAAACTGCTCTGAATTTGGATAAGCACAACACACACACACACACACACACACACACAGAGGAATGCTTCATATAAAACGAAACATACACACACACACAATCCAAGACACAGAGAGGTGTAATAATGGTAAAGAATGATAAAGAAATGAAAAGAGAAATAAAAACCTCAGTGTACAGTATCACAATACCTACATTAATAGTGTTATTAATATTATATTATATTATAATATTCACTCTATTAGTAATAAGTATTTTATCCTCTTCAGTAACACAGATGCCATGAAGTATTGTAAAGATAAGATTATAATAATTACATTATTAACATTATAGTACAATATATGGACAAACCCCTTTGGGTCATTGTCCTGCTGCAGAACCCAAGCACGCCTGAGCTTGAGGTCCCGAACAGATAGCCGGACATTCTTCTACAAGACTGTCTGGTAAACAGCAGAATTCCTGGTTCCATCTATTACAGCAAGTTGTCCAAACCCTGAAGCAGAATGTTTTACATTCAGTATGATATTTTTTTTTTCTAAAATGAATTGTTAGTTTTACACCAGATTTAATGGGACACACACCCTCCAAATAAAAAAAAAAGTTCCAATTTTGTCACGTCGGTCCAAAAAATATGTTCTGTGTTCTTTTTTTGGTCAGCAGTGTTTTTTTATTATTGAAACTCTCCCATTGATACCATTTTCAACCAGACTCTTTCTTATTATTGAATCATTAACACTGACCTTAACTGAAGCAAGTGAGACCTGCAGTTTTAGATGTTGTTCTGGGTTTTTTTGTGACCTCCTGGATGAGTTGAACTTTTGAATTTTGATAGGCTGGTCACTCCTGTGAAGGTTCACCAGTGGTCCATGTTTTCTCCATTTGTGAATAATAGCTCTTACTGGGGTTCTATGGAGTCCCAAAGCTTTAGAAAGTACTTTTTTAACCTTTTTCAGACTGATAGGTGATCAATGACTTTGTTTTTTTTTTATATTATGTTTTTGAATTTCTTCGGATTGCAGCATAATGTTTTGGTTTTTAGGATCTTTTAGTTGCTTCAAGCTGTCAGACAGGGTTTATTTTGATTTCTTGATTCTACAGGTCTGGCAGTAATTATTCCCTTAATGAATTAAATTATCATTTAATATAATTTAATATATATATATATATACACACACACAATATTTCTTAAGTATTAAAAGTTCATTGCTCTTTAAAACAATCTATATAGGGGCCTTCAAATGGTCCAGTGCGCGAAGAGCTGCCACTATGATCAGAAGATCGCTGATTCAAATCCTGTTCATGTAGCTTGCCATCAGCTGCCAGAGCCCTAAGAGAGCACAATTGGCTTTGCTCGATCAGCACAAGGCATCTGTGAGCTGATGTATCAGAACCGAGTCACTGTGTATTTCTGGGACAATATATCGCACATAAAAATGGTTATCATGACAGGCCTACTTGTGTTATACCAAGTATCACAGAATCACAGTATCGTGATATCATTTTTATTGTGGGCAACATATCACACCACATTCCCACCTCAACACAATAAAACACATAATTCAGCCTTTGAACCAGAAAAATCACTGTATTAATGTAATGTGTCTGAGAAGCTACAGTCTACAGTCTGAAAGAACACCACTGAGTGAAGTGAATTAGAGAAGATGTTCAGTAATCTCCTTTACAATAGAGATTTTATCAATGGTGGAGAATGCGTACCGCCAAGGGTGCGATCCTGAGAGCGGCATGCTTTGAATTCAGAAAGAGGAGATTACAAACACACAGACAGAGGTTCAGGAAGTAATACAGAGATGAAGTATTAGTTAGGAAATTAATATTTTCAATATGTTTAATGAAAGACTGGATAATATTATATATATTACGTTTTATTTGATCTTTTTTATTATTGCCCTTCCCCCTGTTTTCTGGAGTCACTACAGATCATATTGTTCGAGCTGCACTAAATATGGCACAAATGTAGAAACAATAGTGTGCTTTTATGCTTTGTTTTAAGGACCAACCAGCTTTTAGCAAAGGTTTAGCCAGCCTGCATAAACAGCCCTAGCAGCCATTTATCATTTATCAAAATGCTTTAGACATTAGACAACATTAGCACAAAGCTAAAACACAGCAACAACCTAGCAACGCCTTGCAACTGCAAATCAAAAGCATATTCACCTCTTTGCAACACCTTAACAACTGTCAATTTTATCTTTTTACAGCCCAAACCATTTTATGCTTAACCACATTTTTACATCTAATCATACAGTAAACAGGGCTCTGAAGTGCGACCAGCCGTCTCCGTATGATTCAAAGCTCATATCCCTGTCTAAACCAATCAGAGCGAGTAAAGGGTGGAACCCCACTGTGATATAATTATATTTCAACATCACTCAGACTCAGACCAAGGCTGTTTTTAACATAATTAATTAAGAAAACAGTGAATTAATTTAGCTAGGAAATACAGTTAGCATTGCCAGTTAGACGTTAGCCATCTCCATTAACACCAGCAGTCTGTTAGCCTAGCTAGCATGGGACCGACCACAGCATTCCAGTGTTGTAAAGGTATTAACTGCAGACTGGAGTAAACTATAGTCATAATCCACATATCCTATAAAACCACAGGATCTACAAACACTAACCAGCACAAACACACCCATCTGTTGTTAAGAACAGCGATTTATTTAGTTCCTGAAATGCAGTTAGCATCGCTAGTTAGCAGTTAGCCATCTTAGAAACACAGTTAGCTGGATAGCTGCTAGCCACTGCAGCTAATCCACTATCAGCTACGGCAAAGCACTTTAAACACCAACACATTTTCTGTATATTACCTTTCTTCTAGAATTTTACTTCAAATAAAGAACTTTATGCTGACCAGATTGTTTTACAAGTCAATATTGCCTAGATGGAAAGCACTAAAAAAATTAACATGTAAAACTGCAGTGTTAAAGCAATGCAGTTGAAAATTTGGGTGCACCTAACATTTGTGCTGGTGCACCTAAGAAAAAAAGTGAGGCGCACCGATGCAACCAGTGCAACCAGTGCAAAAAGTTAGTCTAGAGCCCTGGTAAAGTGTCTTTCCTGATTTTTGAGTGTTTGTTTGTGGTTTAACACAAATCGGCTTACAAATCACTATCTGTCCAAAAATAAACAGAAACGCCACTTAATTACGGCTACTTTACTACTTCAGCTAGTTTCATAGAAAAGTAGAGATGCACCAATGTGGGAATTCTGGGCTGATTCCAATATCTGATTTTACATTTGTTCTGTAAATATCTGCCAATGTTGATGCTAATATACACATTTATAACTTACAGAGAAGCTAGACACCCCAGTATAACTTTCTAACTTTTTTACAATTAATAAGATCAAATAAGATTAATAAGATTAATAAGAATCGTCTCAGCAGAGGATTCTGACCAGCTCGTTTAAGGGAACAGCAATGTTATTTTATTCTTTATTCTATTTATTATTGAGGTTTTAAGCTCTGCAGCATGTCCATGTGTGTGTTTAACAAGCGGGGCGCATGGAGCACCAATAGGAATGGATTCTGATGATTGACTGTTGTACAGTGTTGGGAGTAACGGCGTTAAAACTAACGGCGTTACTAACGCCGTTACTTTTTTTCAGTAACGAGTAATCTAACTAATTACTATGACTGTAACTATAACGCCGTTACCATTTCCGACACCCCGTTACTGCACGTTACTTTAGCAGCTCTATTAACTTTTTTTTTTTATTTCACTTTGCCCTGGTTAACCCCTCCTCTGTCCGGTGAACTTGAGCTTCTGGCCGCTGTGCCTGTGGTTTGGCGTGGTGAAGTGAGGCACAATTGTGACGATTTGCGTGCTCTAATCAATTCAGTGATTGCCGTGGACAACCCAAGTTCCGAATTAAGGACGTTAAGCTCTTTTTAGCTGCTCCGGTTTTTGTGGTGCTGCTGCTTTCTATTTTAGAGCTTAGATTCTCTGCCCGAATCCCACCTGACCTGAGGACCGACCCGAAATCAGGCTCCTATTTTTATTTTATATAAAGCTCTGGTGTGATAATCACAATGTTGCTAAGTAACCAATTATTATTGTTCACTAAAGCGAACGAAATAGCGAAAACTGAAAGTGAAAAACATTTGTGTTAACTGAATCTAATAAAAACGGTAATTAAAAGGAAAAACATAACTATCTCGAACTGTATTTTGTGTTTATAAAACTAACTAAAACGAACTGAAATTACTGATAGAATACCCTCATTTTTGTGTTTAATTTATTTATAAGCGCTGTTGTACAGCGGAGTTGTACAGCGGGAGTTGTTGTGCCGAGCGCGCGGCACTCGTGGTCCGTTAGTTCTTGTGTAAAGCGCTCGCGCTAGCAAGCCCACCCTAAAATGAACAGAAAAAATAAAAACAAAATAAAATTAAACTATAATAAAAATGAAAACTGTAATCACGTAGCTCTGGGCGCACGTGAACGCCTCCGCGTTTGACTTGCAGCATTGTGTGTAGCTGTTCTTAAAAATCATTTAAATTAAATAATAGTTCTATGCTTCTATGTTACAGTGTTAATTAACATAATTCTGATTATATTTCGCTCATTCAATCAGCCCGAAAACAGACAGTTTATGGGGCGGATCGGGTCGGGCTCATAATGACAGTTCATGGTTCGGGTTGAGTCGGGCTTGGGCAGAATGTGCACGGGCTCCGGCTGGGTCGGGTCGGATTTTTTGGGCACGATCTAAGCTCTATTCTCTTTTGGTAAAGCTGTTATATTAATACCATTTTAATGGGCATTAAATTGTTGTTTTTGTCCATTATTTTGTTTTATATATACATATTTCTTTTGAGTGTGGCTTGGTTTGTTAAATTTCATCCCCAGACGCGTTTTTCTGCTTTTTTCAGTATTACAAGTTTTAGTAATTTTCTTTGGTTGTGTGGAGAATTTCGTTTTATTTTTTTGAAATTCGTTAGATTATATTTTTGTCAACATTTTGGGTTTATTTTCGTTTGTTATTTTTGTTATTTTTCTAATAATAATAGTAAATGCATAATTGATTTCCTTTTTTTGACGGGCGAATAATAAAAAGTAACACGATAGTTACTTTTACTGGTAACTAATTACTTTTATAGTGGAGTAACTCCGTTAGTAACTCAGTTACTTTTTTGGAGAAGTAACGAGTAACTATAACTAATTACTTTTTCAAAGTAACGTGCCCAACACTGCTGTTGTATAGGTACATTTCAGTCAGTGGCACACCAAAATGACACTTGGCATGAAAACAGGCTGTTAAAGGGCTGTAAGGTAGCAAAGAGCTAGGGAGATAGGGCCCTAAATAGTTGACATATCGATAATCAATTTCCTGACAGGCTTTCATTTAAAATGAGCTAAAAACCTGTATTACAATGTTAAACAGGAACCTCAAACACTGCTGTTCCTCCTTCAAAAAAACATTCAGCAGAACTTGTTAAACAATTCCAAAATTCCAATTTCAAAACCCCCAAATTGTTACATCAACACTTACAAGCTCTAGTAACAGTAGAGTGTAACAGCAGCTTTGGGAAAAGATGGTGTTGATACTGGAGAGCAGCTTTTCACCACCAGACCTGATTAATTATATCTATATGAATGCTACTGTTGCAGGTAACTTTTCAATGGCTGAATGCAATCAAATCTTTGAAGCAATGACTTCTACCAGAATCTTGTAGGTTTTCAGTAGAGACCGTTACTCCAAGAAAAGCAGGAAAAACTCTTTAAATACCCTTAATTTAAGAGGAAACAATGAATGAACAGGTGTAATAATAAATAAATTAATAAACGCACTCTATATGATTTATATTAATCCATTCTCACCGAATCTCTTGCGTGTCCACCAGTGCGGCTCCTTCAGCGTGGTGACGCGGACGTCCGGGTGCAGCCGGAGCCGGTCGTACAGGTCGGTGGTGCCGCACTTGGGCTGGCCGATGATGTAGAAGTAAGGCAGGCAGCGGATGCGGAAGAACCGGCCGTCCCGCAGCAGCAGGTGCTTCCTGAAGGAGTTCTGCAGGTACTGGAACGCCGCTCTGGACTGGCGGGAGTACAGCGAGTACAGGTTCCTCCGGTACGGGTTAGCGCTGACGTTCCCCGACAGCTGCTCGTACCAGCAGGGGTTCTTCACATCTGGCAGGAAGTGCTGCGGAATCACGGAGAACATCTGCAGAGCGGGAAAAAAGAAGATTATTAGAAATAGATATGTATAGATATATACCGGTACTGCTTACTGAACATTTTAATATTTTGTTCAAAAGTTTAATGTCGTCAAAAAAAAAGTTGCTCACCAACTAATCTATTACAAATTTGGGTATCACTTTATTTGAATGGTTGATTTTTGAGGCCTCATAGATACTCAACTGAATTTCTGAATATTCTACAGAACTCTACAGAATAATAACTCCACTGTAAATGTTTCTTGGGTGTTCTGGTAACATCATAGAGGTTTCGTGGAGAGAGTAAATACAGTAATTTGAGACTCTTTGTAAAGACAATACTCAGCGAGGTGTGTGTGAAGTGAAGGTATATATAAACTGAGGGGAACAAGTGAATTCAATATTCTGGTGATTGACTTTACCGGTAGTGCCACATGCAGAGACGGGAGCGCCTTCGGCCCCAAGAGTGAGTTACTGTAAAATCGTTTCGTTTGCTCTCATTGAGGTGCGTCAATGAGTTTGTCTATTTTCTCTTTTATTTTTGGAAACTAATAAAAATCAAACCAAAAAAAAAAGAAAACCATGAAAATGTTCCACAAGATCTCAAAATATAATGTATTACAAAAAATTAAAAGGCATGTAACTCTACATGTAAAATAAGTACATTTCTGATTAATGTCCCAATATTTGACTCTGGAATATTTTTTTTATTTAAGCATGTGTATTAAGATTAAGTGCATTAAGTGTAGAATTATAATAATATGCATAATATTATAATAATACGCATAAAAATTCATTGTCAGATTGCTCAATTTTTTTAAATAATCAGTTTTTTGACCCTAAATAATGACTAAAATAACGCTATGTGAGAATTACGAATGAACAAATTACAGATTTCTATTTTTTTTCCCATTTTACAAAATGTCCTAACATTCCTGAAAAATAGTTTATACATGAATTAAATTTAAAAAGGCACCTCAAAATATAAAATATTACAAATGCTGAAAAGACTATACAATATGTATATCAATGTAAAGTAAAATTACAAAAAAATGACACTGAAAAGTAAAGAACTAGTTTACTTTTGTTTTCTTTAAACATAAAATATTTTATATTATACCACAGTTAGTTCCGGCCCTGCAATGTGATTGGCTGAGAGATGTTATATGAGTGCCATTATCAGCCGGTAATGCACTGTAACTGAAGCTGTAAACGAACAATTTGTATTTTCTCATCCTCTTTAACTCAAAATCTTTCAATAAACAGAGTTAATGAAACTGTGGTATAAATGCAATAATACATTTGAGGTGTAATATTGGCACTGCCGTGCTGCGGCCGTAGACATGAGACCGCAGCACAGCACTCTCTTTCATGTATTATTGCTTAAATATGTACAATATACAATTAGTTTGGAGTGTTTATCCTGAATTGTCCACTCTTAATTGCCAACTTTTCTTGGAATGACCTTCAAATTTCTAAGAATAAAAAATATATATTTTTCCAAATTAAAACAGATATTAATGATCAAAGGGAATGGCATGCCTTATACATTTACTGGACATCAAGATTCAGAAGAATTAATCAAGATTGTTTTAACTGCATTTTACAAAATGTATTTGAAAGTATGACAATTCTCCCATAATCTAAAATAAGAAAGACAGCAGCTGTTTTATTTAACCTGTAGAACATCAATATTTCTTGCTCACACAATACTGCTGAGTGTGTTTGTTTCCTAGGTAAGAAATCCAGTCTTCTGTCCAGTATTTAGGAGAATTCTCCTCATTCTCCAGCCTGAACAGAGACTCAGACACGCCCAGCAGCTCCGTCTGATTACAGCACCAGCAATTATTCTGGCCTTATGCTCCAATGACATATTGATTACAGCGCCAGTCATTTCCTCCTTCATCAGACGCTTTGCAGGAAATTAGACGAGATGAGGACAACCACAGCACACGTCCTCTACAACCAAATTAAACAGACAACAGGGACAGAGAGACAGAGGAAGAAGAAGGAGAGAAGAAACAGGACAAAAGAGTAGAAATGAAAAGAGAAACATGGAAAAGAGACAAAGAGAAAAGAAAGAAGAAAAAATAAATGATAAGAAAAGGGAAAAAGTTAAAAAATAAAGAGGAAAAAAGGAACAAAAAGAAGAGAGTAGTACAAAAAAGGAAGAAAAATGAGAAGAGAAGAAATGAAATGAAATTTTCATTCACTTTTCAGTTTTTCTCGCCTGTTAACACACAAATCCTGGTACTTGAGACATAAAAAATAACCACGACTTGTAACTTGTGCACCAATTCTGCCAAACCACAGCTTTACACTTAAAATTGCAGGTCTAAAACACATTTTTCTCAAAACACTACACACACATTTCTGCTTTTGGCACAATTTTCTTGCACAAAATCTCTTGTTTTCACAAGAAAAACACCCAAAACACAGGTTTAGTATCAACAATCAGAGCTTTAGCATAAAAAGCAACAGGTGAGCTCTTTGATTTAGAAGCAATGGAGTCCAACATTGAAGAGTCTTTGTGAGGGTCACAAATTACACAATTTCTCACTGTGGGAAATCGTGACTCACCTGGCTGATCTCCAAAAATACGCTTTTGTCACAAAAACACGTGAGAACTAATCGAGAAAAGCTGTAAGGTAAAAGGGGAGTAGACAAGATGAAAAGACAAGAACAGAAATAAGATCTAAAGGGACTTACCGAGGGAGTTTCAGTTAAAAACAAAATATGTAATGTAGAGTTAAGTAAAATAAAGACTAATTGATTGGCTGATTGATTGATTGATTGATTGATTGAATGAATAATTGATTTGATAGGACTGTAGTATCTTCAAGTATGCCAAGCCTTGTGTTTCCACAAACACATCCCATACTTTGTGGTTTAACAAGCAAAGCTATGCAGAATAGTGGAGGCAGCATATTCACCCTTTAACAGGCCTTGGCTTGTATATGGTCTGCAAGTGTAGGTCATACAAAACCCTTTTTCTGTGCAGTTGAATAAGTTATTTACATTTTGAGACACTTGGAGAAGCTACCTGTCCACTCTTAACTTTATTTAGTTTACCTTACTCTCTACTTTACTTTAGTTCAGGCCAACTACTGGTAATTAATTCCAAATTAGTACATTTGAAAACACACAAAAAATAGACAACCATAAAAAAAGTTTGAAGGACAAGTGTTTGATTTGTATTTACAACAAAGATTGATTTTAAAATGAAGTGTAGGAAAGTGTCTAATTTATGATTTTTATTCAGACTTTTAACAGTTGCAGATTTACTTCAGTATTTTTACATTTTGTTTTACAATTAATTTCTTGCAAAACATGAAATCATTTCTTGAATATACTGTATGTAATCATTGAATATAAATCATCTAGGTTTAGATGTATTGTAATATCAGCCGCAAAAGAATAAGAAAATAATGCTGGCCTGTTAAGGGGTTAAAATTCGGTCATAGGTTGCCAGGTCTGAATGGAAACCTCAGTGGGATTGCCAGTTAAATTCTTACAACATTTCTAAGGTCTGAAGGTCCTTACTGAGGGAGTTTCAGTCAAATAAAATATATTCAATTCGATTTTGAAAAAAAAAAAATGTTAACATCTCGTCTTGTTCTTATGAATTTAATAACGCATCTCATTTTATTTTATCTTGTCTCATGACACCCTCTAGTACTACCGTTTCTGCCGGAAGGATTTAGAGGGTGCACTCACATGTGGTTCGCTGTGGACCAGCGTCCTCAGGTCCGGGAGCTTCCTGGGACTGAAGTCCACCCTGGACACGATTTGGTGGAGCATCTCAGTCATGTGGGCATGGTCTCTGTTGGAGGAGACGTTGAAGGGGAGGGTGCTGGGGTTGAGGGAGGGGTCGACGTGGTAGGGGGACGGGGTCAGCAGCAGCCCCTTCCTCTCACTGCTCAGCACGTAGGAGGCCATGATCAGGAAGATGACGGCGAGGCCGAAGATGAAGCTGTAGAGTCTGGGGCGTCGCAGGAAGGACAGGGGCGTCGCCCGTGGGTGCTGCAGCTCCCTCTCCACCTCCAGAACAGCAAACACGCCCAGCGGGGCGTAGTCCAACTGAGAGAGAGCACAGGATAACACAGGATAAAGCATCCATGTTTACATACAGTGGTGTTAAAAAGTGGATCCCCCTTTCATGATTTCCTTTTTTTAACATTTTTTTTATTACTCTTAAATGTTTCAGATCATCAAACAATATATATATATATATATATATATATATATATATATATATATTAAACAAATAAACCCAAAATGCATTTTTAAATAAAGATTTTAATTGTTTTTTATTGTGTGATTGTTTTCCCCTAAACCTAATAACTGGTTGTTTCACCCTTAGCAGCAGCAACTGCAATCAAGTGTTTGCATTAATTTGCAGTAAGTCTTTCTGTGGAGGAATTTTGGTCCACTCTTCTTTACAGAATTATTGGTGGGTTTTTTAAACATTAACTGCCTTTTTTCAAGGTCATGCCACAGCATCTCAATAGGATTCAGATCAGAACTTTGACTAGGTCACTCCAAACTCTTCACTTTGCCTTTATTAAGCCATTTGAGGCTGGACCTGCTGGTGTGTTTTGGGTCATTGTCCTGCTGAAGAACCCAAGTTAATTTCAGCTTGAGGTCACGAACATTTATGGTTCCATTTATCACAGCATGTCTTCCAGGACCATTACACTACCACCGCTATTTTTCAATCTCTTTTCAATGGTGGAGTCATGAACACTGATTTTAACTGAGGCAAGAGAGGCCTGCAGCTCTTTGGATGTTGTTGTGGGGTCTTATGTGACCTCTTGGATGAGTTCTCGTGCTCTTGGGGTAATTTTGGTCGGCTAGACACTCCTGGGAATGTTCACCACTGTTGCCATTTGTGGATAATGGCTCCAATTGTGGTTCGGTGTAGTCCCAAAACTTTAAAAATAGATCTCAATTACTTTCTTTCATATTTGTTCTTGAATTTCTTTTGGATATTGACATGATGTCTAGCATTCGAGTATCTGCCTTGTCAGGCAGGTCCTATTAAAAGTTTCTTGATTGAGAACAGTTGTGGCAGTAATCAGGCCTGGGTGTGGCTAGAGTTTTATTTTTTTCCTACTTCTCCTTCTAATAATAAAAACTTTTATTTAAAAACTCTACTTTTTGTTTAATTTTGTTGTCTTTGATGACTATTTAGATTTGTTTAATGATCTGAAACATTTAACATCGACAAACACGCAAAAAAAATAAGAAATCAAGAATGGTGCAAACTCTTGTCAATGAGTTTGACAACCCCGGATCTAGAGCACTTAAAAAGTTTCACGTTAGCTTCATATCCACTTGGCTACAGGACAAATGCCATGCACTCTGGCAGATTAGACTGCGGCACAGCTGAGCTTACGATGCCAGGAAGGTGTGCCAACCATATTTACAGCATCATAAGAAATTCACTCAGATAATCTCCAACCGTATCAATTATCTCAGGCCCCCGGTGAGTATTTTGAGTATTCTCATCTGGCACGGAGGACTTCCTGGCAGAAAATACTGAAGCTAAATCTGTCATATTATCGGCCACCGTTTAAGAACTTTTACTGTAGCGCTGGCGGAGGTGGCACCCCACCAAACAGCAGGGCCAGCGGTTCTTATACCCGGTCTAATTGGGGCTCAGGCTGAGCTGTAATTGGCTCTTTGCTGCGTGGAAAAGACCCTGTGTTTAATAATGGAGGAATGCTGGGATTATATTTACTGATACAGTATATACAGACAGTAAAGTGGCTGTCACTGTCGTGCCACTAATATGTGCACTAATTGGCTGTTTGTGAGCTTTTCATTCCATTTTATATAATAATGTGGGTCATTATCCTTTGGCCTCAGCCTCTGTCTGTCTGTAGTGGCAGAAGCTTATTTTAGTTAGTGGATATTAAGAAAACGTGGGTCATGCAGCAAGACAATGACCCTAAGCACCTTAAGTTGTTCTATCATAGAACGGGTACAGAAGAATAAAATTAATTCAGTTTTCGAATGGGCTAAAAGAATGTGTCAACGAGTTGGAAAATGCATGGGCATGGTAAATCGGACCAAATTTTGCTCAGAAATGCAACAAAAAGCACTTTTAATTTTTTGACCCAAATCAGAAAAAAACATAGACCCGCGGTATGTTGTTTCTGTTAAAAATTCGATCATTCATGAAACCTAGTTTTTTCCATGAAAAATGACTCAAATGATTGGGAAAATGTGTATTATATAGTTTTTGTGAGAGAAGGTGTCAAAGATCTAAAGAAAAATTTCAGACAGTAGTGGGTACAGATGTCCATTGTATCGTATTGGCCAAAATTAAGGAATATATCACATTAAAAAAATAGGCTATATCATCCAGCACTAATTAAGCCACATTTTTAATGCTTTTTGATAATTCTATTAATAATAAAATCAAAATGGATATTTCTTTTCTGTAGACTATGTTGTTTTAGTAATTAAATATACATTTTTAATTCATTTATGCGGTGCTGTGGTCAACTAGGTGGAAAAGCGCAAAAACATGGAGACAGACGGGACAGGACGAGAATGTGACATTTGGTCATTTATTTATTGAGGAAAATGATCCAACATGCTCTGTGATCTCCACCTCTAATATAAACGATGTAAACTCTTAATTATCATTTGATAATAAAAGTGAGTACCTGCAGTGGAAGCGGTCTCTTGCGGTACTCCTCGGCCTCGGAGCTCAGCAGGCTGTACTTATAGTGCAGGTGGGCCATGACCCCCCCAGGCAGGCTGACCTCAGAGCCGGTGAGGAGGTGGGCGGGGCGGGGAGAGGGCGGGGTCTGGACCTTCATCCATGAGGCTGAAGAGGGAGCTGCCAGAGCTGTAGACCACTGTACTACATCATCCCACCAACAGCAGATTTACCTGTAGAGAGAAAAGATTTCATTAAAAACTCGATGCAGAACTACAGCGGCTTGCAAAAGTACTCATACCCCCTTTTTATTGTGTCACTCTACAACCACTTCTTCAATTAAAATGTATTTTATTGAGATTTTTGTTTAATTTTAGATAGATAGATTAACATAAAGAAGCACATACATGTGAAGTGGAATGGAATGATACATGATTTTCAAAATTAGCATCAAACAAAAATCTGAAAAGTGTGACGTGCAAAAGTATTCAGCCCTTCAAGATGATATGAGTCAACCTTTTTTTATATTTAATCTTTAATTTAACTATGCAAGTCATTAAGAATATATCGTCGCTGTCCAATGAAAAACACTTATCCCAAAACAGCAACTTTACAGGAGAGAGAAAAAAACTTGTAAACTTTCAAAGGAAGTCAATGTAAAAAGAGTTTATTTTAGATCGTTTTGAAGATTTTCTATTGGTCTATTCGTCGACAAAAATGGAGATAAGTGTTTTTCATAGGACAGCAACGATATTCTTATTTAAAAAAATAACAGCCTGGCACAAAGCAGAAGCTACCTCAGAGAAAGGTACATCAAAAAGGTGAGAGTAAGAGGTAAAACAAGACAGAGAGAGAATGAGAGATACAGTATAAACCGGATACGGTGGCTTGCAAAAGTATTTATACCCCTTGAACTTGAAGAGAAAGAGAGAGAGAGAGAGAGAGAGAGAGAGAGCGCAGCGCGGTGCATTTTGCCCGATTTCTCTTGATTAAAAATCAATAAATATGGTAATTTAATGCCTTTTAATACCATATATTTCACTTCACTTGATGGGACCTTATTTATTAAAAGTTTTTTTTTATCGCAATGCCGCGCGCGCTTTCCTTGTGACTGACGCTAAACTGTTTGATCCAGCTGTTATATTATATTATGTTATATTAATACCATTTTAACGTTTTTCGTTTCTATGTTTTGAAATTCGTTAGACTATATTTTTGTCAACATTTTGGGTTTATTTTCGTTTGTTATTTTTCTAATAATAATAGAATTTACATTATTTAAAGTAAGTCAATAGTTTTACTGGTAATTAGTTATTTTTATAGTGGGGTAACTCCGTTAGTAACTAGTAAATATAACTGATTACTTTTTCAAAGTAAGGTGCCCAACACTGGTTGACAATGAGCAAGTTTCCCGACGCACAACGAGGCAAAAGTAATAATATCTTAATAATAATATAATAATAATAATAATAATAATAATAATATAATAATATAATAATAATAAATAATATAATAATATGCCTATAGGCATATTTTTAGCAGTAGGGTATGTTAATTTTCATCCCTGACTCTAATTCATTCTCATTCATCTTTTTCCATACAATCCCTGCTAAAATTTTAGGTGAAGGAGACTTAAAGAAGGTCAGTGCATGTTTCTGGAAAAACAAAAAAGTTGGTGTGGCATCGCAATGTTTACCATCCATCGTGATGTTGGGTCATAAATGACACAACCCTAGTACGGCACCTCCTAGTCCTGACACACCAAAAAAGCTTATCAGTTTTGGAAGAGCATCTGTTTTTAGTTTAGACTCTTCCTTCTTCCTTCTTTTTTTCTTTTCTTTTCTTTTTTCATGGCTTTGCTCACAACCCACTTGTACACTTAATTTCACCTCAATTCCATCTTTCACAAGCAGCGCGTTAGGGGTCTACGGCATGGCCACATGGCATGGTTGGAATATTTCATTTTGACGCGAAAGACAGGGGGTGTGGACTGAACTGTATTTCTTTGTAATTTAGTGTGTTGTCTTTGTTTCCATTTTAAACATACAAGAATCACCATTTCTGAACGCACTATCTGTGAATTACTGTCCAAAGGGCCCCAATTACCAGCTGTAGGCCTATGGAAAGTTTGCAGCTAGTCAGGGGGCCCCTACAGTGGGCTGCAGTGGGAGGGGCCCAAGGCAGTTGCCTAGCAATGCCTCTATGCAAAGACCACCTCTGGTGCTAGGATGGCTGGCACGTGCTTACATCTGTTACATTCTGGACTAATGTTAGGAAATTTACAGCTCTGAAAAAACTATATAAGAGACCACTTAAAAAAAATTAGTTTCTTTGATTTTACCAAATTGAAAATCTCTGGAATGTAATCAAGAGGAAGATGGATGATCATAAGACATCAAACCAAACTGAACTGCTTGAATTTTTGCACCAGGAGTGGCATAAAGTTATCCAAAAGCAGTGTGTAAGACTGGTGGAGGAGAACATGCCAAGACTTTTAATTTTATTATTTATTAAAAAGCAGAGTTATTCCACCAAATATTGATTTCTGAACTCTTAAAACTTGAATATGAATATAAACTTTTTTTTTGCATTATTTGAGGTTTTGTTTTTTTAGCCATTTCTCATTTTCTGCGAATAAATGCTCTAAATGACAATAGTTTTATTTGGAATTTGGGAGAAATGTTGTTTATAGTTTATAGAATAAAACAACAATGTTCATTTTACTCAAACATGTACCTATAAATAGCAAAATCAGAGAAACTGATTTAGAAACTGAATCATGATAAACTGAAAAAAAATAGCATGCACAAAAAAACAAAACAACATTTTCCCTGAATGTAATACATATAATACCTATTATTGCTTAGACATTTGCTTCAGACTTAACTTAAAATAAATTGTAAAAAAAATTACAGTTTAATAAATAGTAGACAGTGTTGGGCACGTTACTTTGAAAAAGTAATTAGTTATAGTCACTAGTTACTTCTCCAAAAAAGTAACTGAGTTACTAACAGAGTTACTACACTGTAAAAGTAACTAGTTACCAGTAAAAGTAACTATTGTGTTACTTTTCTGTTACTCGCCCTCCGTGTCGGAAAAGTATTATTTCAACGCCGTTATTCCCATCACTGATAGTATAAGTGATGAGAGAAATGTATTAGTTGAGGAATTTAATACCATTAATATAAAAATATACCAAAATCAGACTCACCCTCACTGCCCCCACTCCACATAAACACTGTCTGATCGGATTAGTCAGATCTGATACAGTCAGAGTTCAGGAGAAGCTCCACAGCAGTCTGTCTGATCTTTATATCCAGTGTTTCTGATCCTCAGAGCGATACTGAGTAAAGAGGGATGAGTCAGAAGGTTCTGTGTTTGATGAGATAAGTGATGTAAGCAGATGGGTTGTGTTTTTAGGATGTCAGTCACATCCTGCTAAAGTGCTGAGTCTGAGCCAATCAGCAGTTTTCAGTGTGGGTTAAACACAGGACAGTGCCATAATCAGCAAATCAGCACAGTATTTAGTACTGTATTCTACATAAACATTATTTTAGAGCTGGACGATACGGACAAAATGTATGATGTATCATGATCTACAGCTCTGGAAAAAAAAGAGACCACTTCAGTTTCTGAATCAGTTTCTCTGATTTTGCAGACATTTATAGGTACATGTTAATATGATTAAAATGAACACTGTTGTTTTATATTATAAACTACGGACAACATTTCTCCCAAATTCCAAATAAAAATGTTGTCGATTAGAGCATTTATTTGCAGAAAATGAGAAATGGAGTTTTAAAAGTTCAGAAATTAATATTTGGTGGAATAACCCTGGTTTTTAATCACAGTTTTCATGCATCTTGGCATGTTCTCCTCCACCAGTCTTACACACTGCTTTTGGACCATTTTATGCCACAAAGAAATCAAATCAAAGAAATCAAATCAAAGAAACTTGTAATTTTTACGTGGTCTCATTTTTTTCAGAGCTGTATTTCAGTTATTTCACTTCTTTTTTCACTTTATAATATACTAATCGTAAAAAAGTTTTTTTTTTTCCATAAGAAAGTGTGGGATTGCAGTGATATTCAAAAATTCAAAAGGAAGACAACCCAGCTGGCACACAACTGACCTTCAACGTTAAAAATTGTAAAATTTGTATTTGAATATATATGTATCAAATTAAAACAAATGAGGTAGATGCAGTAGCAAATTTTTTTCAAAATTATACTGGTATTTAAATTGAGTTATCAAAATAAACGCAATAAACATTTTTTTAAGTGTCCGTCAAATAACGTAAAGCAGCATCATGTCGAGTTTATGCAAAGTGACCACGCCAATTTATTTTATCGTAGCCTGCTTTATATATTTGCATGATATTTATCGTCATATCGCACAGAACTAATAGAGAGCTTCAGTTACAGTGCATTATTACCGGATGATAACGGCACTCACCAGAAAGCCTCTCAGCCAATCACATTTTTACAATTTTGAGCATGCCCAATGTGAGCTATGGTTTAAAAAAGGTTGAACATACAACATTGAAACAACATTGCCATATCAAGGTTGATTCATTTTTTTTAAATCAACACCAAATCCTTAAAATGGCAGCTAGGAAATGTAACCTGGAACAATACATTATAAGAAACAATTGAGCAGGATAAGGGCAAAATTTCTTGAGCATCCTGATACGGTAGCAGTATGTGGACGAGCATCGTCCTGCTGAAACAACAAAACACCAGAGTGTCTTGTAGCAGGATCTTATTAACGTAACATCAAACAATGAAAGTGCGTTTCTTTCTTTTTTCTTTTCTTATCTAATTAAAAACTGACTGTAATATTATTTAAATTGATTAAATTGACTCTATATGTGCACCCACGTACACACACACACACACACACACACAGAATCATCAAACTATGCACACACAGTAATTGCAAGGCCTGAGCAAACAGCGGATCCGCTGCCCTTCATCAGGAATTCAATCATCCGACAAAGCCGTCCTTCATTAGAGCTGCTAATGTCCGGCCCTCGCTGCCCATTCTCATTCAGATCCAGCACTCAGAGAGAGAGAGAGAGAGAGAGAGAGAGAGAATATTCACCATCACACCACATGACTTTACATCTGCAGCTCCCTTTAGAACCAGCTCACACTGGTTCTTCTATTGTATTCTTCTTAATTATTTTTATTCTTTTTTTTTAAACAAAAAAATTTCTTTCGTACTTATCACAGGTACTTTGACAGCTTAACGTTATGTTAATAAGGTCCTAAAAACCCTACCTAATCTGAATTTTTTTTTTTAATAAGACAATGCTCATCCACAACTTACTGACATCTCAAACAGATACTATTCCAAGGCCAGCTGTATTACCACAGCTTTCCCTGATTAAAAATGTGTGGGATGCTATTTGACATGCAATTACCAATGTAATCCTACTGACAAATCTGCAGTAACTGCGTAAGAATATTAGAAAGAGCGACATGGGATGGATTATCAAAGGACCCCATTAGGAACTAGAAACTGCACGATATTGGAAAAGTTTACATTGCAATCTTTTTTTTTCAAAGGTATATATTGCAATATTAAACAATGCAGGACCTTTGACGTCACCAGCCCCGCCCCCACCCATGTGCTGTCTCACGTCCGAGACACAGACCGACCGAGAGCAGAGTCAGCGCTTTAGATTCAACCGATAACTCAAAACCTGAAGAAAACAGCAAAACAGCAACAATCCTCCATTTAATCGGGCATTTAAATGGACTTTTAAAAGATAAATAAGAGCATTTTTCTGGGCTTAAAAGCGTGATTTCAGCTGTCACTGGAAATATCTGCGCAAAACTGTGCCGGACTGAGGTGTACTGCTTTCGACAGGCTGTCAGCTTCTCAGGCAGCAGCAGCCTTTCACTCACACAGAGACAGAGACAGAGCTGTGTATCTACTTCTTGTGTCAAGAATCAAAACATTGCTTTTGATTAATTTGTTAGGTCACACTGCACGGCCTGCTATGTGACTATTGTGCATGCTCACATCACGATGACGATGCTTAAACGATATATATCGTGCAGCCCTATTAGGAACCTCTACAACTCCAAGATGCCAAGATGTCTGGCATGTTACGTTACACAGCACCTCTCTATCCTTATGGAAATGGTCAAAACCCAATCCATACCAAGAGGTTCTTGGCTTGCCCTGATCCACCATCCCTCAAGATACAATATAACACTGCTTAAAAAAATAGCTAACTAGCTAGTTTACCATTAGCAGCACTTTACTGAACTCTCACTGTAAAACAGTAAAATTAAACTGTGTTCCAATTCAAACATTTGTGTTTCAAATCTGAAAAGCTGAATTAAAGGGTTAAGAAATAAAAGTGAAACTGAATTTAGAAGATATTATACCAGGTTTCCCCTCCTCCAGCACATCTGTTCCAACTCGTGTGCTAATCAGCATGAATCACATGACCTCCAGCATGGAAAACACTGTGAATGCTTTTCTGACTGGCTGTTCAATTTACTGTAATGAACACAATGCAGATTAATCGACTGGAAAAAGCCGGTGACACATCTCTGTACTCACTGGAATACCCCAAACACCTCAGCTTATATCATGTTTAATTTATTCTCACTCTCAGTTCATTAAAAGAAGCACAGAAACTCTGTGGAAAGAGCAGATTTTAACCTCCAGTCCATATAGCTTCACATCATTCATCCATACTTATAACCGTACATAACCATACCCATCCATACTTATCCCCATACACATACCCAAACCCATTCACATACCCTTAGATACTTAAAAGCATACATAACCCGTACCCATCCATACTTATTCCCATACATACTCTTAACAATACTTATCCATACCCATTCCCATACATACTTATAACCATACATAACCATACCCAGTATCATACATACTTATAACCATACATAACCATATCCATCCATACTTATTCCCATACACCTACCCAAACCCATTCACATACTTATAGATACTTATAACCATACATAATCATACCCATTCCCATACATACTTATAACCATACATAACCCGTGCCCAACCATACCCATTACTATACACATACCGAAACAAATTAATGTACCCATACACACTTACAACTATAAATAACCATACCCATCTATACTTATTCCCATATACATACCCAAACCCATTCACATACCCACAGATACTTATAACCATACATAACCCGTACACAACCATACCCATTACCATACACCTACCCAAACCCATTCACATACTTATAGATACTTATAACCATACATAATCATACCCATTCCCATACATACTTATAACCATACATAACCCGTACCCAACCATACCCATTACTATACACATACCGAAACAAATTAATGTACCCATACACACTTACAACTATAAATAACCATACCCATCTATACTTATTCCCATATACATACCCAAACTCATTCACATACCCACAGATACTTATAACCATACATAACCTGTACCCAACCATACCCATTATCATACACATACCCAAACCCATTCACATACCCACAGATACTTATAACCATACATAACCCCTACCCAACCATACCCATTACCATACACATACCCAAACCCATTCACATACCCACAGATACTTATAACCATACATAACCTCTACCCAACCATACCCATTACCATACACATACCCTAACCCAGCGTTTCTCAACCTTTTTTCTATCACGACACCCTTTAAATATATACGAGATGTCACGGCACCCCAGGGGGGAGTGGGGGTGGGGGGGTGCTGGCGCAGTACTTCAGGTGAGAACGAGGGGTGTTGCCACGCGTGCATCGCGTGGGGGACAAAAACTTTACAGTGTGTCCCAATTTAAGGGCTGCATCCTTCAGAGGCTGTATTAGAAGACAGATTGCGTCACAGCTGCGCAGTAATACACCGCCTCTGTGGGTCGCATCCTTCAGAGTATGCTGCCTGTGAATTGGGACACACCCCGACACGAGCTGACTCTGGAAAGGAAATATGCACGTGAGGCGCAATATTTTGACGGCACCCCCGATGAAGCCAGACGGCACCCCAGGGTGCCGCGGCACCCTGGTTGAGAAACACTGCCCTAACCCATTCACATACCCACAGATACTTATAACCATACATAACCTGTACCCAACCATACCCATTACCATACACATACCCTAACCCATTCACATACCCACAGATACTTATAACCATACATAACCTGTACCCAACCATATCCATTACCATACACATACCCATACCCATTAACATACCCACACACACTTACAACCATACATAAATATCCATTCCCATAAACATCCATACTCATTCTAATCACTCCATCTATACCCATTCCCATTCATTCTCATCCATACCCATACATACCTAACTATACGTATTCCCATCCATACTCATGAACATGAACTACAAATATACTACTACTAATAGACCACAAAAACAGCTGACAGAGCAAAAAAAAAAAAAAAAAAAATCACACACACACATAGACAGACACAGGAATTATACTCTGAGTAACAGACAGTGATTCATCAGACTTGAATGAGCAATTCTGAAACTTACTGTACGCCTGAATGCAGAGGAATTTGACTGGAGGCTGAGTATGAATACCCCTGTAAACAGTCTGGAATATCATTAATTTGGTGTAAAATGACAAAAAAGTAGGTCTAAATTCACAATATCATGAATATCACGATGTTCATTACACACTCAGTGTATCCAATATAGAAGTAAAACAAATGATATTGGAGAGAGGAAAGTTAAAAAATAATCAAGAGGGCACAAGTGCAGGTCTCGCCTGTAAAGCTAAGATAAGTTAGGTAAACAAAACTGTAATTCTTACAAAAACAGTCAAACGAGAGCTGAATGCTAATCTACACAGATTTCTCTCCTGAAAACTGTTTATTTGGGTGAGTAAAGCGATTCCGTTCATTTACAGTAAGCTTAGATTTCAAGATTTCTATTAAGGCTAGTCACAGTTAGCAGCTAATGCCACCTGACAGCGCTACACTGAGGAGCCCTGAGTGTTTTGGTTAGCCAGGGCAATATTAGCTAGCGGTTTGTCCCACACAGCTTGTTTTTAACACGGTAAACACACAGGCTACAGGCCGATATACTCTCCTCTTAACAGTGAAAGAGACAGCGCTTAGTGGCGTTAGCGGGTAATGCTAATGCTGCTCCAGCAGTGCAAGCTGAGGTTAGCAGCAGACTACAGGCTGATAATACTCTCCTTTGAACAATGAAAGAGTTAGAGCGTGATTTTAGTGTCAATTAAGTAGGAAAATGATTTTTTGTGCCTGTGTTTTAAAATTAATATCATTTTTTTTTATCTTTATCTAAAATTCAAGCTCAAGATGAAGATTGTCTGACAGTCTCCAGTAAATTTACATAAGCCAACAAGGGAAGAGAAAAAAATAGTATGAAAGATCACATTACATAATCTTAATTTAACACCCCCAACTTTCGGTTCTCGTTTTAGCTTTAAACAGAAATACAAACCAAGAACTTAACATTTGGACTGTGGCTGGTTTGATGATAAATCTGGTCACCAGTTGTGCCAAAAAAGTGTTGCAATCTGGTGGAGACTTTTCTGGAGAGCCCTGCTGAACACTGCCAGTAGGAAACCTTGCAAATAAGAGACAACAGAAGTGTCTGCAAGATGTCCTTCACACAACCAGCAGTTGGGGCAGTGTGTCTTTTAGTGTTCACCACATGTTCACCGAATGTTTAACTATACAATTAATATCCAAAATAATATTTATTTTAAAAAAATCCTAACAAGCAGTGTGGATATTTTATTACTAACTACATTGCTAATTATTCTATCAATATTCAGTGCAATGGTGTTCCTTACCTATAAGAGGTAATGGTTCAATCAGAATAATTAACGTCCCCCCCCCCCAAAAAAAGACATGTTCACTTTTTTTTTACCGTTTCACTACTTTACCACTTTTGAAAGACCAACATATTACACATAATAGATTTACATAACATTAAAACATAACAGTGCAATTTGTTTTAGTTTTTATTTGTTGCAGGGGGTTATTTGTTAATTACAACATTTAATGCAAGCAGAAGAAATTTTATATTAAAATGTAAATGAAGATGATGGTGGCTGGCTGACTGACGGACAGCATAGACCAGGGCTGAAACTAGCTATTGGTGGGGGCCGGCCAAAAACTAGGTATTTGGGTGCCCTGTGGTATGTCAAATTCTGGTTCATGCTAAACCAAATGAGCTTTTTTTCCTAAGTTTAACCTCCCATTACTCCAAAGTGCTACAGTAATATAACTTCAGATTAATCTCATTAATAGTATAGAATGTGTTCTTCAAAAATGAAATGGTGTCATTTAATAATAATTTGACTGGATGGTTTTATAGGACTCCAAAATCTGGTTTATGCAAAACCAAATAGACCAAAGTTTATTCCAAATTACTAGATTATTTTAACCTGACATGATTAACACTATGGAGAGTGCTTTTCAAGACTACATTGGAGGCATTTGATAACTTATTGATCATCTTACCTTAAATACATGAGAAATTAGAGGTGCAAAATGAAAAACCATTAATTTTCATGAATTTTCATCAATTTTATGACTCCGAACTAATTAAAATAAAATTTCTTACAGTTTTAATACTTGAAACATCCATAATCATCACTATTACAAGTGTTCTTCAAGACGTCAGTGGTGTCACTTAATAATCTTTTGATTTTTTTTTATTTAAAGGAGTCTAAATTCTGGTCTAAACCAACCAAATATGCATTTTTTTCTAATTTTGCCATCCAATTACACCAAATTTGTAGAATAATGTCATTTGAAACTTCCATAGTTAATATTATGGAAAAAAAAAATTAAGACACAGTGGTGATTTTTTTCTTTAATAAGACTTTAAATTGTGGTCTGTACATAACGTAATATTTAAAATCGAGACGATTTAAGCTAAAAACTGATGTATTTTATTTTAAGTAGCTAAGAGAAGTTCTACATTTCCAGAATGTTACACTGTTTCAGTGATGGAAGGTGTATATTTGTTAATTAGATTGTGTGTATTATTGGCCTGTAGCCTGTTGCTGACCCCAGCTAGCACTGCTGGAGCAACATTAGCATTACCTGCTAACTAGCCAGTGACGTGCAGAAGCTATGGCCCAATGTGCTTGGGCAACTGCCCTTTTGCCATCCTAGGGTGATATTGCCCTTCCGAGGGAGGGGAAAAAATAATATAGGCAAATATGATTTCATATTTCAACAAGATTTTCTTTATAATTCGTAATTTTGATTGAAGTTTTGTAAAACAAAGTTTTTTCAGAGTCAATCATTTAGATTCAGACACCTCGAGAGGCAAAAGGGAAGGGCGCGGGCGTAGTGGGGGACTCCCAGCACGCTTCACTAGGGAACAAATAAAAAAGCGCAGCACCATGAAATGAGCTTGAAATGTAGCCTTCACAGTATTACAAGACAGGATCACAATCAACTTCTCTAAAATCCAATGTCGTCGAGTTTAGGATGTTTAGTGATCCTAAATAATCTGACAGCCACCTACTGTGCCACGTTTAGGTAGCTAGCTTGCAGTCAACGTTTTACATGGCTCAGGTTGTTTTGTGGGAGGCTAACCAAACTAAGTTACATGCAGCTGATAACGTTTCATTTTATCAAGCAAGATGAATGACGGACATAAAGCACTATTCAAATTATTCACATGCACGCTGTGTTAATGCAGAAAATTCGAAATGCCCACGGAAAAGTGTAGCTCTGTTGGGTGGCATTAGCCGCTAACTGTGGCTAGCCTTAGTGGAAATTTGGAAATCTAGGCTTACTGTGAATAAACAGAAGCGTTTTACTCACTCAAAAACTGTTTTTAGGAGAGAAATCCGTGTATATTAACATCCAGCTCTCATTTGACTTTTTTCTAAGAATTACAGTTTTATATACTTGGCTTAGCTTAGACACCCTTGTTTCTTACTAGAAAAGTAGTCTCGGAGATTAATTTTATAAAGCAGTGGAGAAAGCACTTTTACACCCTGAGTCTAATTAACCTAATACACCTGTAATAATTTAAATATCTGTCTGAGACAGAACTGAATACCAACTGGGGTGAAGTGTTGGATGAATTTTTGTTCTCGTTGAGTGTATGCAATGTGAAATATGAGAGATATAAGAATGGAACAGTTGCTCAATAAAAAGACAGCCGCAACTGATCTCCAATCTGCGTCCCTCGCGGACGTGGGTTATTTTTGTAGTCCAGACACACTTTGGGATTTGGGGCGGTTCTGTCCTAGTTCTGCGGATCTCTGGTGCTTTAAACGCGCCGCAGTAATAACGGGAGATCCAGCTGCGCCTCGGCTTTTGTCTCTCTTTTTTGTTCCTTTATTAAATTCATATGAAGTCGCTTCACAGCCACAATAGTACACAAAGGACCGTGTGTGTCAGAGCACGGCCCGTTAAATCAGCCCGGTTCATTAATCACGGCCGTCCTGGGCCCATTAATGAGACGCCGCGGCCGCGCACTTTACTGCTCCTGAATACTAAAGCCGGAAAGTTTGGACGCTCTGCTTTAGTCCCTCTACAGCGTTCCCTGTAGTCTGAGACCACGGCTAAGAGCCGCTTCCACTCCTATTCATTAACCGTACGATGACCCGGCTGCTTTAATGCGCTCAGAGAGGCTGTAATTAATCAATTAGCTGCAGTGTGTGTTTAGGTGTGTGTAGGGAACACCTGCAGGAGGCGCCAGATTCCCCAGAGAGCCCAAAATACTGTAAACAGAACGATCTCACAAAACATGTAGAGTTAATAAACAGAACTTACACCAGTCTAGTTACAGCAGCCTGAATTACAGACTAGGGAACAAAGGATGAATCAAATATAGGGTAACTGAAATTATTTAGGTTAAAAGTAGCAAAAAAAGCACTTCAGCCTCCTTCAGGTCCTGTCAAAAATGTTTTTCCTTGGACTTCTATGTTCTCTATTGATAATGTGACTCTCACATTATCATTGGCTGACTCTCATTGGCTGATAATGCAACCTTCATTATTTGGAGTGTCCTTCTCATTGATTGTTTTGTAATCATGTGGGTTTTAAAATTTTAATGTCATTAACTTTTATCTTTTAACCCTGATGAATGTGTCAAAACTTTTTTTTTTCTTTTTTGTATATCTAATAAATCGGAAATTCTCCAGCTGCTGGTTTTTACTATTATTGATCATTGAATGTATTGCCAGGCACCCTGTTGTGCAATGAAGTTGCACCAGATCCATCCACAACAAGATGCAAATAACCAGCTTCTCTCAGTCAAGTGATGCGGTCCTTTTTAAAGAAATGCAAAGAAAACAAGTTCATATTTTCAGAAATCGATATTTGGTGAAATAACCCTGGTTTTTAATCACAGTTTTCATGCATCTTGACATGTTCTCCTCCACCAGTCTTACACACTGCTTTTGGATAACTTTATGCCTTTATGATCATCCATCTTTCTCTTGATTATATTCCAGAGGTTTTCAATTTGGTAAAAATCAAGGAAAAACATCATCATTAAGTGATCTCTTATTTTTTTTACAGCTGTATATGGTGCTGCCCTCATCTGTAATAATGCTGATTCAACTGACTCAGAATGTTTGTTGATCAGTGAGAGATTAGCAGCGCTCTCTCTGTTTCTGATTCCTTTGTCCAGCTAAAGTGTACGTAATCTCCACTGCGCTGGTTCTGTGGACAGATCGCTGCTCAGTGTGAGTCCGAGTGAGAAACAGGAAGATTAATCCATCTCACACAGAGACACACACACACACACTCAATTCATCAGATCACAGATAAAGCTGTCTAATCTACAGCAATCCACACAAACAAACAAACAAACAGCAGTAAAACACACTGACATCATACGCATGGCATGAACTACTGTGTCCCATGACTTTTGACATGTCCCATGCAAGCTAAAGTATGTTGCACTGATCTGTGGGATATGTGTGTGGGGTGAATATGCATCCACTATCAGACCTCACTTCATATTACATAATTAATTTGACCACAAGATAACAAATTACTCATAAAATCTACTCAATTACAGTAAAGTGAGTAAATGTAATTTGTTACTTTCCAACTCTGCTCATGACTTTTTGAAAAATATGGCCGACAGATGGCCAGGACTGTCTGGTAAACAGCAGAATTTCTGGTTACATCTACTACAGGAAGTTATCAAGACCCTGAAGCACAAAAGTAGCCCCAGACCATCACACTACCACCACCATGTTTTACATTCAGTTCGAAGTTTTCTTTTTCTAAAATTACGTGTACGTTTTACTCCAGATAACAGGACACACACCTTCCAAAAAGTTTCACTTTTGTCACGTCAGTCCAAAGAATATTTACCCAAAGTCCTGGAGAGCATCAAGATGTTTTGTGGTAAATGTGAGATGGGCTGTTGTGTTGTTTTTGGTCAGCAGTGTTTTTTTTTTGCCTCACATAAGACCATCTCTCACATAAGACCATTTTCATCCAGTCTCTTTCTTATTATTGAATCATTAACACTGACCTTAACTGAAGCAAGTGAGACCTGCAGTTCTTTAAATGTTGTTCTGGGTTCTTTTTTGACCTCCTGGATGAGTTGTCCATGCCCTTTTGGAATAAGTTTGGTCAGGCCACAACTCCTGGGAAGGTTCACCAGTGTTCCATGTTTTCTTTCTATGCTCCAAAGCCTTAGAAATGACTTTGTAATATTTTCCAGACTGATAGATGTCAATGATTTGGTTTTCATCATCTGTTTTTGGATTTTTTTTATAGCAAAATGTGTTGCTTTTTGAGATCTTTTAGCTGTTTTATGTTGTCAGACAGGTTCTATTTAAGTGATTTCTTGATTCTACAGGTCTGGCAGTAATCAGACCTAGTTGGGGTTAGTAGTGAAATTGAACTCAGCTTTCTAAAAATGGTGATTAAAGTCTCCGGAGCAGGTAAATAAACATGAAGCAATTGGAACCTTGGCGATGGCTAAAACTCCCACTTGGTGAAGTATATGGTTTATTATTCCATCAATAAATCTAATTAATTGTGTATCAACCAATAAGCAAATTTTACAGTTCCTAATCGGAAAATGTAAACCTCGGATTAGAGCTGGGCGATTAATCGATTTTATCGATTAACTCGAATTTACAGTTAAGGACGATGTGTTTTAATGAAAATCGATTTTCTCTGAGTTTGTCAAACCCTCCCTCCCTCCCGTGCGCATGCCCCACCCCTTTTTTGCTTGTTTCTGGTTGCACTTTAACCACAAAGGGAACATTTTAAGTGAAAACAAATTAAATAACAACTAGTTTTAACCATTTCTTTATCATCTTTAGTTTGATTTTTAGTAGGGGAAAAAAATCGATTTAAATCGAAAATCAGATGTTTTTTTTAAATCGATTTTTTTTTTTTTGGGACATATCGCCCAGCTCTACCTCGGATTTGTGCATCCCTGGTTTCTGCTGGTTTATGAGGACCACAGTAAGTAATGCAGCACCACGTTTACGTTCAGCCTCCACAGGAGAGCAGCTCTGCAGTCCCTGAGACTCAGACACAGTTAGATTACATAATCCCACCGTTTCCTCTCAAGAGTTTCATAAAAATAAAACAACAAACAGAGAGCCGGCGTATCAGAATCACATCGGAGTCGTACTGCAGACTAATGTTACCTCACAACAGTCCAAACACTTTCCCCTCACCATTACAAACACTTCACATCCTCTTTACCAGTTTATTCAGCTCCAAGGCCAGTTTCCAATATAACCTATATCTATGAATACTGGTCTGCATGTAAGTGTTTTCAAAACTGTGAAAGGTGTGAAAGAATACGTTTATTGGGGGAAACTGTACATTTAATAAAAAGAGCCTCTACTATCTAGTCTGAATACACAAAGAGATGAGACAGTATGGTTGGGCATGGAGAAATGCAAGTTCCAAATGGCATCCTTCAGCACATTTACCCACAGATGTTGAGACTGGACCTTAAATGCTTAATTGGTTATAAATCTGGTGAACGGGCAGCAAGAGTTGCAATCTGGAGGAGACATTTCCAGGAAATGTGTTGTGTGTGTGGGTGAGCATTATCCTGCTGAAAAATGCCATTTGGGAGGGAGCCCTATCAACAGAGGCAACACAAGAGAGGTCACAGGATGTCCTATACATGTCTAAGAGCTGTTAGTGTTCCTTATGTCAATACTACGGGTGACTGACTGTCGTATGCAGTGCTTCCCAGATCACTACACCAGCAGTTGGGGCAGTGTGTTGGTTGCAGCTGTGCCTGTAGATCCTACACACTCATAGGTTGCTGAAGCTGTTGTCCTTGCTGGTCCCATAATTTGCCCTTTGTGTGTAATGAGCAAATTGCTCGTTAATTGCTCTTTAACAGTAATTGATCAAATCATGACGATTATAGCTAAGCTCAACCAAGGTATCTCCTCATCTTAGGGCGATTTCACACCTGTAGTTCGTTTCTCTGGTCCGAATCAGTTAATGAGTTTGTTTACTTGGTCTGGTTTCACATAGGCATAAATGTAAACGCACCAAAATGTGCATCAATAAACCACGCGAGCAGCCTGTGTCCTCTAATTGGTCAGAGCTGTCTGACACGGGAGTACGTTAAACATAAATATGCGAAAAAAGTAAATACAGCGAGAAGATTTTGTGTTCCAGCACAAATATCTGTGCTTTAACACTGAACGCTGAAACGCTGCACTTTCAAACACAGTGTTTCTACGTGCAGCGCAGATTTATACATAATAAACAGAGTCACGCGGCTGTGAGCAGTGAATGCAGCGCAGACGGCGCGTGCATGGACACAGCGTTTGTTCACAGCTGTGGTAATTAGCGTTATCTGGCTAATATATCAGTTTAAACTGTGCTTGCTTTATCAGCAGTTTAGCTCAAATAAATGGCTTATATTTAATAGCTGGATCCGACCGAGACCGGATCACGTTCTCACCACAAGCGAACCGCTCCAGAGTTCGTTTGGTACCGGACCGAGACCACCTCCTCTAGCTGGTCTCGGTCCGGTTCTTTTGATCCGCGCCCGAGTGTGATTACTGTTTTCACACCTGCTCAATCGAACTGCACTAAAGTTACAAAAGGACCAGAGTTCATTTTAACCGGACCAAATAGTGCTGGTGTGAAAACGCCCTTAGGCCCAAGAAAGGACCAGTGCAGGGCAGCGATACCTACAGCACAACATGGGGCGTGCACATAAATGAATGCAATAGATGTTTTATTAAGTTTAAGAATAAGAATGGGAGTTTTTTAAATGACAACATCACTGACAACAATTTAATCTGTACTGTACCATCAATGACAGTTTATCCTACTGTGATGGCACATATGCACCATATTCTCTCCGTGCCCACACAAAAGCAAGGCTGTGGGGTATGTTACTAAACCAGAAATTCCAAGGCACTGAAGGAGCCGGCAAATTATCCACCAGTTTAACCTTGAAAACCTCCCTGAATTAACGATGAAAGCATTCAAAAAATGGGAAGAAAATAAGTGCAGGATACTCTGGGCTACCTCCAGGCTACAGCAACTGGACTGAGGGCTTAGGAAGGTAATTGTCTTTGTTTGCTGTATTGAAAACGTGTGTGTTAGCGAGCTTGCTAGCTAGTTATTTGCTAACAGAGACTGTAAAAAATATGGACGCCGTGTCGCCGTTCCCATTTCTTTAATGAAAATGAAGCCAAACTCTTCCGCCCTAATGGCGATCCTGAAACCCGAGTCTGTGCAGTAGAGACCAGAGGAGGGAGAAACACTGTGGAGAGACAGCCTACTCATTTAAATGCCTCCACAGAGCTATACACAGTAGGTCACAGGCTGACGGTCTGATATTGGCCCCACCCATACAGTCACTGGTCCCACCCCGGCTAGGTGTAACCCAGCCCTTTTACAATAACCACACCTTTTTAAATAGAGCAGAATAACGTTTTAAAAAAACGAATTCTGTGGGGATATAGGCAGAGGTTACACTGTTGCATTTAAATAATGGAGTTAGAATTACAGTATATTGGAAAAAAACTTGATTGAAAGATGTCTGTTTTGCCATTGAAACCTATGGGGATGGGTAGGGTTACACAGCTTTCTGCAACCGAACAGCAGGGGGCGCCCGACCTGTGGTGGCTTCAATTTTTGGTTGGACAATAAAACTAAAACACCTGTCATTTTAGTGTGGGAGGTTTCATGGCTAAATTGGACCAGCCTGGTGGTCAATCTTCATTAATTGCACATTGCACCAGTAAGAGCAGTAAGAGTGTGAAGGTTCAATTAGCAGGGTAAGAGAGCAGTTTTGCTCAGAATATTGCAATGCACACAACATTATGTATGGGTGACGAAAAAAAGGGGAAATTGTTGGTGCACGTCTTGTTGACACATCTGTGACCAAGACAGCAAGTCTTTGTGATGTATCAAGAGCCACGGTATCCTGGGTAATGTCAGCATACCACCAAGAAGGACCAACCACATCCAACAGGATTAACTGTGGACTGTGTGCTAACCCGGATTGTAAAAAAAAAAACATAAAACCACGGCTGCCCAAATCTCGTCAGAATTCAATGTGCACCTCAACTCTCCTGTTTCCACCAGAACCGGGTTTACCTAGTTAGCTGACTGTCTCTCTGCTAACATTTATCTGGCTAGACGGGCTGGCTGGCTAGTATTAATATGGCTAGCTTTAGCAAACCAGACCAGTAACATACATCTTAAACTGAAATGACTATCTCTGCTGATTTTGTGAATCCATTCATGGTGAAGTACAGGATCTTTTGGGAAACTATGGAAAGATTTAACCTTTATAAGATTTCTTTCTTTTTTAAGGAGTGTATTTGTGAACACAGCAGTGAGGCGGTATTGATAGTACTCTGCGGTAAACGCTACTTTCCTACCTCACAGCCTCATTTTGGTAGACAATGGTGACATAGGTGAAGAAAAATCGAATAGGGCACCACGTCAGATTTAATCCACTGGCGGGCTCTTCTTCATTAAAATCACTTCATCATGTTTCTCTACAGCACTGCATCCCTTTTTCTCTACTGGAGGGACGCTGTCTAGTAGGGGTGGCATAGGAAAAGAAATTCAAAATCCTACTGGGTACTTTATCACATTTTCCTACAAGAAATCAAGCTAGTAAGGGATTCTATATTGATATTCTAAAGGGCATTTTATAGACACTTTTAATGTTAGGAGGGCAACAAGGGGGCACCTGCCTTTGCCCAAATATTTGCCTATATATGGACATATACTGTATTTCTTATATACACTTATATGTGTAAATCTCTCTGTTCTGGAATTTAACAGTAGTGATTTGAGTTAAGCTGCAACTTCAAAAGCATTAAAGATTACTTGGGAGTCACAGTGAACTCAGATGCCCCCCTGCCACTGCACCCACTCGCCATCTCTCAACCAGCCTCTTTAATCCCCCCTCCAGCCCTCCAGCGGATTCTCAACAGTGTTTGGGTGCGTCTGACTCCATTCTGCTGTTCAATAATTCCACAACTGCCACCGAGTTCATTTTTATATTTATTTATATATATATATTTTTTTTATTTATCTATCTATCGATACTTATACGTTTATAAAAACACCACCATCAGCTCTTCCTCCTCACCTTACTTCAGCAAAAGAGAAAATCTGACCAATCAGAATCATTCATAAAATATTAGTTTCAGAAAACTGCTCAACTCTCCTTTATACTACTGTACCATGTGCTTCAATCACTAGACATTTTATTAGAAACACCTACTGTATCATGTGCTTTAATCACTGGACATTTTATTAGAAACACCTAGAGTACCTTATGCTTCAATCACTGGACATTTTATTAGAAACACCTACTGTACCATGTGCTTTAATCACTGGACATTTTATTAGAAACACCTACTGTACCATGTGCTTTAATCACTGGACATTTTATTAGAAACACATACTGTACCTTATGCTTCAATCACTGGACATTTTATTGGAAACACCTACAGTACAGTCCGTGTGCCTCCACTCACTGATGGCCACTTTATTAGAAACACCTCTAGTACAGTGCTTGTGCTTACACTCACTGATGGACATTTTATTAGAAACACCTACAGTACAGTCCTTGTGCTTCCAATTACTGGTCACTTTATTAGAAAAACCTACTTTACCATGTGCTTCCACTCACTGATGGCCACTTTATTAGAAACACCCAAGTTGTAAGTGGACTCACTGGCCACTCAGAAGAAGTGAAGACCTCTCTGTCCTCTCAGGGTCTTCTCTAGGTTGGCTGTTTAAACCGTAATCCTGGTGAATTGGGTTCACGTCCTCTCCACCCGAGTGTCGGCCCATAAAGTAGAAGTGAGAGGCTGAGCAGAGGTTGCGGGTTATCTGTTGAATTTAAATAATTTACAGGATATGCATAATTCATGATTCCAAAACAGCATCTCAGCAGTGGGAATGCAAATGAAAGGGTCTGAGATGGCGTTGCTGCTTAACTCTCACAGTGGAGTTATTAGATGTTTTGAATTATACATTTAATTAAGTCAGGACAGTACAGGTGAATAGGGTAAAAAATTGACTTTCAGAAATTTACCAAAAAAGTTCAGTTAATTACAGTAAATATTGACGAATTTGTTTTACATGCATTCTAAAATGTTATGTTAGAATAGACAAATAAGGCATAGAAAAGTAATGCAACAAACTCAGACAGACAGTTGTTTTATTCTATAAACTATGGACAACAAAGTTCATATTCATAGCTTTTAGAGTTATGAAATCAATATTTGGTGTAATAACCCTGGTTTTTAATTGCAATGTAAATGCATCTTGGCAAGTTCTCTTCCACCAGTCTTACACACTGCTTTTGGATAACTTTATGCCACTGCTGCAAAAATTCAAGCAGTTCAGTTGGTTTGATGGCTGGTGATCATCCATCTTCATCTTGATTATATTTAAGATGTTTTCATTTTGGTAAAATCAAAGAAACTTACACTCTGGCAACAACAAAACATCAGTGAAATAGCAGTGGTGCTTGTGAATATATCAACGAAGATGAAAGTGTGGGGGACTAGAAGTGAGGTGTGTTTAGGGGGTTCTAGGGTCTTGCTATCTTGGTAGCGGAAAACCTAGGTGTGCCACTGACTCAATACAACCGAGACAACCGCTGTCAACTGCCAGATGTTTATTGCTATCTTGCCAGTGATTTGTCACACACACACACACACACACACACACACACACACACACACACACACACACACACACACACACACACATGTACAGTTGTGGTCAAAAGTTTACATACACTTGTAAAAAAACATAATGTTATGGCTGTCTTGAGTTTTCAATAAGTTCTACAACTCTTATTTTTCTGTGATAGAGTGATCGGAACACATACATGTTTGTCACAAAAAACAGTCATAAAATTAGGTTCTTTCATAAATTTATTATGGGTCTGCTGAAAATGTCACCAAATCTGCTGGGTCAAAAATATACATACAGCAACATTAGTATTTGGTTACATGTCCCTTGGCCATTTTCACGGCAACTACGCGCTTTTGGTAGCCATCCACAAGCTCCTGGCAAGCTTCAGGTCGAATGTTTGACCACTCTTCTTGACAGAATTGGTGCAGTTCAGCTAAATGTGATGGTTTTCTTGCATGAACCCGTTTCTTTAGCACTGTCCACATGTTCTCAATGGGGTTTAAGTCAGGACTTTGGGAAGGCCATTCTAAAACCTTAATTCTAGCCTGGTTTAGCCATTCCTTTACCACTTTTGATGTGTGTTTTGGGTCATTGTCTTGTTGGAACACCCAACTGTGCCCAAGACCCAACCTTCGGGCTGATGGTTTTAAGTTTTCCTGCAGAATTTGGAGGTAATCCTTCTTCTTCATTATCCCATTTACTTTCTGCAAAGAACCAGTTCCACTGGCAGCAAAACATCCCCAGAGCATAATACTACCACCACCATGCTTGACAGTAGGCATGGTGTTCCTGGGATTAAAGGCCTCACCTTTTCTCCTCCAAACATATTGCTGGGTGTTGTGGCCAAACAGCTCAATTTTTGTTTCGTCTGACCAGAGAACTTTCCTCCAGAAGGTTTTATCTTTGTCCATGTGATCAGCAGCAAACTTCAGCCGAGTCTTAAGGTGCCTTTTCTGGAGCAAGGGCTTATTTCTTGCACGGCAGCCTCTCAGTCCATGGGGATGTAAAACACGCTTGACTGTGGAGACTGACACCTGTGTTCCATCAGCTTCCAAATCCTTGCAGACCTGCTTCTTGGTGATTCTTGGTTGACTCTTGACCATCCTGACCAATCTCCTCTCGGCAGCATGTGATAGCTTGCGTTTTCTTCCTGATCGTGGCAGTGACACAACTGTTCCATGCACTTTATACTTGCGTATAATTGTCTGCACAGTTGCTCTTGGGACCTGTAGCTGCTTTGAAATGGCTCCAAGTGACTTCCCTGACTTGTTCAAGTCAATAATTCGCTTTTTCAGATCCACACTGAGTTCCTTTGACTTTCCCATTGTAGCTTTTGTAGCTGAGTCTAATCACTGGGTCAAATGAGCCCTATTTAAATGGGCTCATGAGAAGTCAACAGCTGTAGTCAATCAGAATCACTTACAAGAAGTGAAGAGGCCATGACATGAAGCTAATTTGATTGACACAACTCGCTACATCACCAAAATTGACAAATTTTGTTGCTGTATGTATATTTTTGACCCAGCAGATTTGGTGACATTTTCAGCAGACCCATAATAAATTTATGAAAGAACCAAATTTTATGACTGTTTTTTGTGACAAACATGTATGTGTTCCGATCACTCTATCACAGAAAAATAAGAGTTGTAGAACTTATTGAAAACTCAAGACAGCCATAATATTATGTTTTTTTACAAGTGTATGTAAACTTTTGACCACAACTGTACACACAGCAGTGCACAAACCCATAGAGCATGCCTGTTGGCAGCTATGCAAACTTTTACCTCAACAATGAACGAATGAGTGTGAACGAGCAGGAAACGTCCAGGTAGCTGCGCAATTGAAATAGCAATCTTCCAAACTCAGAGCACATCTAGCTCTTAAAGGGAATAGCAAGTTTAACATTAATTGGCTTGTTGCACATTATTCCCACCATTATGATAGCAAAGACACACTGACACACCCTAAATCAAGCTCTGCAGATTTAGTAATCTATAGGTTCACCTACAATCCCCATAAAGCTCTATAAAAAAAACACCCAGAAGCTACTTTTGGCTAGTGTACCTCTTGGTTCTCAGGCACTAAACTGCAGTGTGAAAACAAAACTAACCAGATTAAATGTACATTATACAACTTAACAAACACATCAACGTTGGTTTGGACTTTGATCTGGATTTTTTTATGCCTGAACATTTGCACCCAATGCACAAAGATCACTATCCCTAAAGCCAGACATGAGCTAGAGGGGTATAAAGCTTCCAGTATTGAGCAGTGGAACTGTGTTCTCTAGAATGATGGAGCTCCATCCAGTACTTTGGATGGGAAGAGTTGAGGAGTTGGGGATGAGGTGTAGTGTGGTGATGATCATCCAACATCTTGACTTAACTATAACTGTTTTTACTGAATACAATCAAATCCTCGGATCAATGCTCCAGAATCTGAAAGAAAGTCTTCGTATAGGATAGAAAAGCAAGAAAAGCAGGATAAACTCTTCAATAACATTGAACAAGGATGAACAGAGGCCCCAATTCTTTTTACTGTATAAAGGATAATTTATAATTATCCTACAAGCTTTAACTTTGAAGTTGACAAGCTGACTTTGGCTCTAGATATCCTTAAATGCTCTATTACTTAAACAAGTCTGGAAAATATGAATTATTTCTGAAACAGAGCTCAATGAATCTAGTGCACTTTTTGGAAAGCGCAAAAAACTTTTGTGTTTGTGGAAGAGGCAATATTTTATTCTGATTTGATCTGAATTGGATTAATATTCCGGTTGTGTCTCCTGTTCTATTTTTCATAAAGAATAAAGTATTAAAATAAGTTTCTGCCATTTCTTTGTCATTCCCAAGCAAAAATAGAGCAAACTTTTCCTAATACTTTGAACAGTGGAAAATAAGGAGTCTTAGGGGTCCTATCGTACACACTGTGAAAGGAGCGTTGCGATGCTCATTGCTATCTTACACCCTGTCAACACGCTTTGCACAAGCACCGTTAAAATAGCTCTGGAGTTTAGGAATATATTAAAACAAATGGGCGTGGTGGTGTGGAAGGGAGGTGTGTTTAGGTCATTTTTTGCCGTGTTTCTATCTTGGCGGCGGAAAACACAGGTGCGCTACTGACTGAGTTAAACCAGGGCAACAGTCAACAGTCAGCCGCGCAATCATGACTGGATCACCAGTCACCATCAGCACTGCACACCCCAAGCAAAATCCCACATTAACTATTAGTTATTTATTAGTTATATTTATTTTTAACATTTATAAGAATTTACAGGGGTTGGAAAATGAAACTGAAACACCTGGTTTTAGACCCCAATAATTTATTGTATCGACGGACAGTTCTGGTGGAAACAGGAGAGTTGAGGTGCACATTGAATTCTGCCGTGATTTGAGCAGCCGTGGTTTTATGTATTTTGGATACAATCCGGGTTAGCACCCGAACATCCCTTTCAGACAGCTTCCTCTTACAGCATCCACAGTTAATCCTGTTGGATGTGGGTCATCCTTCTTGGTGGTATGCTGACATTACCCTGGATACTGTGGCTCTTGATACATCACAAAGACTTGCTGACTTGGTCACAGATGCGCCAGCAAGACGTGCACCAACAATTTGTCCTCTTTTGAACTCTGGTATGTCACCCATAATGTTTTGTGCATTGCAATATTTTTGCAGAGCACACCTGGCTCTTAACGGGAATGACGACTGGCACACTGATTGGACTATTTCGTTTAATGCCTAAAACACACCCATTAATGCCTTTAGAACGTTGTAAGATGGACAAGGTGTATTTTTTGCACCCTCACAATTCCAAATACACACCGACACGCCCTAAATTCAGCTGCGTGTTACGCAATTGACCGGAGCACCATAGATCACTATATTAGGGCCCATAGACTTGAACATGATGGAACACATTCTAGTATCAGCAGAACACAGTGTTAAGAAAGCTCAGTGCGAGCGTGAGGCAAAAGTAAAATCAAGGTGCGGGGTTCAGGCTGGGGACGGCGTACAGAACCTCATTAGAAACCACAACACGCGTTCAGGTGGGACAGAAATCTCTGGAGCGTCCAGGTGAAGCTTTTCATCACAGCAGGAGATAGCAGGCAACAGACACATGCTAATGGATCTAATGTGGTATAAGTATATACTGTTAAAAAAAGAGGAACCTGAGGAAGCTTCTTCAGGGGTTCTTCAGTTCAAAACAGCTGAAAAACTTCTTAAGGTGCTTTAAGGAACATTCAAGAAAAGTTTTTTAGTAGAAAATGCTCTTTGAAGTGCCTTAAGATTAAGTTAAAGTTCCCTCAAAGCACTGTAAAAGGTTCCTCAAGGAACAGTGTGGGTTTAAGACAATTAAGGAACTATCAGAGGATCCTTTAACTGCATACAATCAGGCAGTAGACCGGTCCTGTAGACCAGTAGAAGATCTGAGCTGCTTTTTGCTATATAATATAACAGAAATTGTGTCCAATTTTCCAAAAAGGACCATCAACCCCCGGCTCTTCTATTCATTCTCCTCCATCACCACTCTACACCTGCTGCACCCAGACTATTACAGTACAATTCCTCACAGAACCGAGACAATAGCTATTGTACTCACAGTCTGCGCTGCTGCCCTATCTGCAGGTGTGGGGAATACGCTGAACAATAGATATATAATAAAGCTTTCACTGCTGATAAAACTTGTACAGTTCTCCACACTGTATCCAGAGATATTAAACTAAATCATATACAGTACAAGCCAAACGTTTTCAATGCGTTTTCTTTATTTTCATGAATATTTACACTGTAGATTTTCACTGAAGACATCAAAACTAAGAATGAACACATGTGGAGTTTATATACTTAGCAAAAAAAGGTGAAATAAATGAAATCATGTTTTATATTCTAGTTTCTCTTTTCTCTGATTACTGCTTTGCACACTCTTGGCATTCTCTCAATGTGCTTCAAGAGGTGAAGAGTCACCTGAAATGGTTTTCCAACAGTCTTGAAGGAGTTCCCAGAGGTGTTTATTAGCACTTGTTGCCCCCTTTGCCTTCTTCACTCTGCGGTCCAGCTCACCCCAAACCATCTGGATTGGGTTCAGGTCCGGTGACTGTGGAGGACAGCTCATTTTTTGTTAAGTATATAAAACTCCACATGTGTTCATTCATAGTTTTGATGCTTCAGTGAGAATCTACAATGTAAATAGTCCTGAAAATAAAGAAAACACGCTGAAAAAGAGAAGGTGTGTCCAAACTTTTTAACTAAATTATATAAAACTAAACCAATACATAATAAATATTACATTACTGAGACACTGAGAGTGAACAGTTTTATATACAAATGCAAGAAAAAGTGTGAATGTGAACTCTTTGGGATTACTTGGATTTTCGCATAAATTATTATGATGATTATTATCATTAAATGTGTTTTGATCTTCATCTACGTCACAACAATAGACAAACACAGTCTGCGTAAACTGAAACCACACACAAAAATAATATGTGCGCATGATTTTATTGAACACAACATGTTCACACTCAGTGAGGGGTAGAACAAGTATGTGAACCCCTTCGCTAATGACTTATAAGAGCCAATAACTGGAGCCAAATCACAATCACATGTACAGTCACGGTATGTACTTAACAAAAAAAAGACCTGGCCTCCACATTCATCCAGATGGTTTGGGGTGAGCTGGACCACATAGTGAATGCAAAGGGTGCTAAACACCTCTGGGAACTCCTCTCCTGTTGGAAAACCGTTTTAGGTGACCACTTCTTAAAGCTCATTGTGAGAATGCCAATAGTATGCAAAGCAGTAATCAGAGCAAAGGGTGGCTATTTTGAAGAAACTAAAATTATTATTTTTTCTAGGTATTTCACTTTTTTTTTGTTAAGTACATAAAACTCCACATAGTTTTGATGCCTTCAGTGAGAATCTACAATATAAATAGTCATTAATATATAGAGAAAACGCATTGAGAAAGAGAAGGTGTGTCCAAACTTTTGGCCTTTACTGCAACTTTCAAGCACCGCTGTACGTTAGGCTTATTCGGAACCATAGACTGGAGTATAGCTGGACAGAGCATCCTCTCTCGAAAGTGAAGCCACCGCAGGTCCGGCACCCCCTGCTGTTCGGTTGCAGAAAGCTGTGTAACCCCACCCACCCCCATAGGTTTCAATGGCAAAACAGACAAATTTCAATCACGTGTTTTTTCCAATATACTGTAATTCTACCTCCATTATTTAAACAGCTAGTGTAACCTCTGCTTATATTGTCAATTTTTAATATCCCCACAGAATTCGTTTTTTAAAACGTTATTCAGCTCTATTCAAAAAAAGGTGTGGTTATTGTAAAAGGGCTGGGTTACACCTAGCCGGGGTGGGACCAATGACTGTATGGGTGTATAGCTCTGTGGAGGCAGCCCTCAGGGGCGGAGTTATTTAAATGAGTAGGCTGTCTCTCCACAGTCTTTCTCCCTCCTCTGGTCTCTACTGCGCAGACTCGGGTATCAGGTTTTCCAACATGGCGGAAGATTTTGGCTTCATTTTCATTGAATGAATGGGAAAGGCAACACGGCGTCCATCTTTTTTACAGTCTCTGTTGGGAACTTCTGAGCAGTGGGAAGAAGAATGACAGCAAAGCGTAGCTTGTCGTGCATCAGCACAGTGACAGGCTCTCTCCCGGACTCACACCGTGGCCTTCTGCTCGGTTGTCAGCTTAGCCGAGTTTAAAAATCACCGTAAACAAAATCACACGCCGATAAACCCCCTCATAATCCGACCTGCTGGCACCGACCAGACAAACAAAGCGAAAGCATCAACTAATTAATCCAATCCCAGTGTTTACAGTTCCACCGGCCCGGCGCCCAGGATTCATAACACTCAAAAGAATAGAACTCGTATAAACAGGTGCTGCGTGAAGCTGAGCGAGGAGAACTCCAGCCGGAAGGCTGTTTTTGTTTGTGGCGGTTTGTTTTTTTTGGTTATTTCCGAGACGCTCATTACAGCGGACCAGAGCGGACGCAGAATTTCCCACCTAAAACCACCAGTTTCCACTGGTTCACTGCTCGCTCGTCAGGCCTGCGACAGCTCTGACACATCTGTTATAGCTTAGCTCTGATTTGTACCCACAATCCCTCTCCAGCCTGGCCCCAAGCACCAATCAAAAACAGCAAATCATCCATCTGCTCTTTTTTTTTAGCCGCCATTCACTTTCTCCTACTCTCAGAATACAAACCAACAAAAAACACACAGTAATACTTCCAACAGGGCTAGGCGATATGATAAAATGGTTATTATATCACAATATTTAAAAAAACGTTTTTAAAATACACAATACAAGTATTTATCTCAATACTTGTGCTCAGGGTGCAAAATGTAAAATCATAACTGGGGGGGTCAAGTATTTCTTTGGGGTGTAAATGGAAACCAGTACAGGGCAGGCACTATTTCACTAAACTGAAGTCTAACAATCCTCACAGTGTCTCACTTCCTTACTGTAATGTCTACAGTACGTAAAAGATAAATCCATTACATCAGCTTATGTAGCTCATATATACCACACAATAACCTTTATAGTCATAAATAATATATTTTTACAGCAAAATCCACAGTTAATCCTGCAAAAACAAACAAAAAAAAACAATGCTATTGGCTGCTATCTTTCATCAGCTTTCTTGCCATTAAATTTTAATTCATATTCTACACAATCTCTCCGCCACTGCTGTTAATAAACGGAGGTGTTTTACTCACCCAAATAAACAGTTTTTATAAAAGAAATCTGTGCATATTACTGTAAGACACCCTTGTTCCTTATTATTGTTGTTTAAAATGCGCCTTAAAATCCAGTGCGCCTTATGTATGAAAATAGACTAGAAAATAGAGTCATATAGAGTATTTTGGTTTGTTTAACACTTAAATAACTATGTATGAAAAATATAACAAAAATTAAAACAATAAATGAGAAGGTGTGTCCAAACATTTAACCGATACTGTACAGAAATTGTTATAAAATACACGAATGTGGCTTTATGAAGGTTTTAAAATGCTGAATAAATGGACAATGTATTTAGAGGTTTTATAGTCAGTGAATTTTGACTGGTACTGTACGTCCCTTATTAGTTTTTACATATAAGTACTTAATATTTATTATAAAAGCTTTTGGCAGTCATTATAATGTATTATGTATGCTGTATAATGCATTATGAATTCAGGTTTCATATGAAGTATTACCAAACAAACAGACAAACAAACAAACAAACAAACAAAGCACTTCAATATAAAAAGGCAAAAAAAGTGAAAAACTAATAACTCCACTCCCGTCCACTCAGAAGGAGCGCTGTACGCCAGCAGACTGAGTTACGGTCTGTTTTGTGAGTCGAGCCGCAGCGCTGTTAGTTTTTCCATATTAACAGCTTTTGTTTGAAGTTTGGAGAGAAAAGCTAGAAAGCAGAGGGCAGGTGCGCCATATCATATTAAATAAATCCGCTGGTATTTATTAGGACAGACGCTGGAGGCTAGAATCCGCCGCTCGCTGCCGTTTTTAATTAAGAAATGCAAAATGATGAAATGCTTCAGCAGCACATTTCAAAATACCCACAGCGGTTACAACATTTTATTCAAATTAAAAACACCGCCAAGACAAATTCAATTACGGACTCAGAAAAATTCAACTCTGAACCAGACGACTGTAGACTGTAGAGCGCTGAGTGCCGGGTGCTGCTGAAGAGGAGGGGAGTAATTGGCATTTCCAGGAGTTTCTAGGTTTTTACTCTTTACTTCGCTCTTTCTCAGGAAATGTCTTTTGGGTGTGCTGGATTAATGCATAGGGTGAAATACTTTCAAACCTCATATCTCTATATGCTTAGGAGAAATATATGTTTTAACAATATATTTATATATCTACAGCTCTGGAAAAAAATAAGAGACCATTTAAAAATGATACATTTCTTTCATTTTACCTGATTTATCAGATTAAAAAAACTCTGAAATATAATCAAGAGGAAGATGGCTGATCAAAACCATCAAATCAATCTGAACTGCTTGACTTTTTGCACCAGGAGTGGCGTAAAGCTATCCAAAAGCAGTGTGTAAGACTGGTGGAGGAGAACATGCCACGATGCATAAAAACCAGGGTTATTCCACCAAATATTGATTTCTAAAATCTTAAAACTTTATGAATATGAACTTGTTTTCTTTGCATCATTTGAGGTCTAAAAGCTCAGCATCTTTTATGTTATTACATAAACCTATAAATAGCAAAACCAAAGAAACCGATTCAGGAACTGAAGTGGTTTCTTAATTTCTTCCAGAGCTGTATATTATATCACCAGATGGAAAGGGTCTGTGTCTAGACTATCACATCACAGTTTTACAAAGTTTTACCATAATCATCATAAGAGCTGCAGAGCTGCGAATAATTATGAACTTTATAAACACATCATTAATCTGACCTAGACTTCTTGGTCAACTTATTTATGAACATTCTTAAATTAAAAAACAAATCGTTGATTTTAACAGATTTTTCACCCTACTAGTAACAGTTTTTATTTATTTAGTTTTAACTTAAATTTTCCCTTTTTGGTTAAAGTGCAACAAAAAACAAGCAAAAAAAAATATTGTAAACAGTGAGAACATCTAGTAACTTTTAGAAAGCTTTCTCCAACATAGTTTAGGATGCACCCTCAAACTTAAAAAAAAAAAAAAAAACACACCCTCAAAAAACAAATACAAATAAATAAAATAGTGCCCTTTTTGATAAAAATGACAAAATAAGAAAAAAATAAAATAAAACGAGGGGAGCGTTGGTAGTGGAATCTAAAATCGATTTTCATAAAAACACGTCGTCCTTAACTGTAAATTCGAACTAATCAATAAAATCGATTAATCGCCCAGCTCTACATTGTTCCTAGTATGCTTTTTGTTACTACACTTTATTTTGTTTATTTCAGACTGGTTACTGATTGGACAGAGAGTGATGGAATTCTGCAGAAGAGGAAGAAGAATCTCACTTCTGCTCAGAATGACCCAAATAAACATATTTTATTTATAATCCAGACTGCTGAATCATGCATCTTCGGTATTATGGCGAGGACAGAGCTTCTGAATAAGTGAAGATCTTCACTCATCCTCTTATCAACTGACTGAGTGAAATGTGGGGAGCAAACTGAAAAACACTCCTAAATCATCACTCTTAGCAAAGAAATGTGTCAGATCTGGCCCCCGGGCAAGACCCCCAACACCACCAACCCAGGGATGCCACAGAAAGGCCAACCCCGTCCCCTGACCCTGGCAGTTTCAGGTGGGCTATGCAACTGCAGCAGTGGGTTGCTGATGACAGGGTTGTGGGTTTGATAGCGAGGGTAAGTAAGCAGCCCCTGTTGAGCTCCAGAATAAGCCCCTTAACCCTCACTGCTCCTTGGACACCACAATGATGGCTGCCCATTTTTGCCAAACAGGTTCCAAGTTTGTCTGTTTTCAGTGTCTTCATGGCCACTCACACTGTTTTTTGATACTGATCTTTGGCCAGTTAGCACAGGCACTAATTCTACAAACTACAGGGGTTGTACAATGAAACTGAAACACCGGTCATTTTAGTGTGGGAGGATTCATGACAATGCACACAACAGAGGACAAATTGTTGGTGCACGTCTTGCTGGCACATCTGTGACCAAGACAGCAAGTCTTTGTGGTGTATCAAGAGCCACAATATCCAGGGTAATGTCAGCATACCACCAAGAAGGACCAACCACATCCAACAGGATTAACTGTGGACACAGGAGGAAGCTGTCTGAAAGGGATGTTCGGGTGCTAACCTGGATTGTATCCAAAAAACATAAAACCACGGCTGCTCAAATCACGACAGAATTCAATGTGCACCTCAACTCTCCTGTTTCTTCCAGAACTGTCCGTCAGGACAATAAATTATTGTGGTCTAAAACCAGGTATTTCAGTTTCATTGTCCAACCCTTGTACATATGAAGCCATTCGCTACTTTCATCCACGCTTCATTTTCCTCCAAACTGATGACACACCATAACTGTGCTGCTCATAAGGTTGGCAAGATAAGATACGTGTCGATCTGGACAGACAGACATATTTTGTGGCCGCTTGAATTTTATTTGCTTGTCCCTATAGTGACATATGGCTGTCACTGTAGTGTAGTGTCACTGCTGCAGCTCTAAGAATGCAGCTCTTGCTTTCTTTGCATTATGAAATAAAACACAACTATCTGCAAAACCCAGGATGGGTATTCTATAAATCTATATCATGATAAATAACAGTAAAACAGTGATAAACGTGTTAAAAGCAAACTATTTGTATTTGTTTAGCTAGTAGTGTAACGCTTTCAGTAAAAATGGAAGCAAGTGAGTGAAATAGGTCAAATGAGGCTACATGCGTCAAATTTCCAAACACTGGATAAAGTTTTCTGCCCCACCCATTCATTCCTAGATGTGAAGCTCACGCAGGTTGCCAGATTGACTGCTGGGGGGCGCTGAAGTAAACAAAACTTTAATTCTTAAAAAAAATAAAATCTATCGGTCAAATGAGCACTGGACTTTAATCTACACAGATTTCTCTCCTGAAAAAAACGTTTATTTGGGTAAGAAAAGCGCTTCTGCTTATTTACAGTAAGCTTAGATTCCACAATTTTGACTGAAATGGACGAAAATGCAGAGTTAACAGCACAGCTACAAACAGAGCAGCAATGGAACTATTTTAACACGAGTGTTTATAACCAATCATATTTTCTTGCCCTGTTTAACTCAAAATCTTTTCATAAACAGCGATAATATAACTGTGGTATAATTCTCGAGGTTCGTTCTATAATGTGTAATAATGGCAGCGCCTTTGAGCTGATGTATCGGAACCAAGTCGCTGCGCTTTGGAGGAGGAAGCATGTGTTAGTCTTCACCCTCCTGGTGTGTTGGGGCAACACTAGTGATAGAGGGAGTCCTAATGAGTGGGTTGTGTAATTGGCCGTGTAAAGTAGGAAGAAATTAGGAAAAAGAGAAATAAATATACAAAAAAACAATAGCAACCAAAAAAATAATAAATTATTGGAAAATAAACATAAATCAAAGGTTTGATCAATTTAGTACTTGGGCCCAACAACAGTGATACTCTAGAACATTTTCAATTACAGTTTCCAAATCACATCTTTGATTCTAAGAGTGAAAAGGGCTCAAACTAAACCACGCTAATGCAGCAAATGCTACGGATCTCTGAATATATCGATTTTTTTAAGTCCTTTTTAGTGTCGCACTACAGAGTCTAATGGCCCAAAATCAAGAAAAGAGTGGAGAATAAGGAATTGCATTAAATAAATAAATAAATAAATCCCGCGCATCCCTCAGTGTGAGAAGCGTGACTGATTGGATTACATAAGTTACATATTCCTCGGCTGTAGAGAACCCAAGAGAGAACACGCAGAATCAAGTGGGGGAATTTGCCGCTCTGACCCTTTAATCCGGATGAATAATCGAATTAACCCTGAGAGATCATCGGTCCTGCAGATCAGAGTTCAGAGCACATAATTTAAAGCCTAATTTAGAGTAACAGCATCAGCTCCAAACAGAACATATGAACCAGAGGAAACTTTAAGAAGTTTAGTCACAGAAGAATCATCTCAAACAAACAGGAGCTGAGAAGCAGGATTCATTTTCCTTGAGTAAACCAGTCCAGCATTGCCACCAGTAGTAGAGGAGTAAATCACTCTCTGTTCATTTCATTAAGGAAGAATCTATACAAGGAGATGGGCTGTAGATGCTGCTCTAAGATCCAGACAGAAAATCTGAATCAGATTTACAGACGATTCGTTCATACGATCAGCAGTTTCCATTTAGAATTCCTTATTTCTTCTACAAAGGTCTGCAGAACACATTGATAACTAATGCTACGTTCACACAGCAGATCAATGTGGCTCAAATCTAATTTTTTAAGTTGTACGTGACACAGGTGTGTTGTTCGTTTGGTTGTGTAAATAGAAAAAATATATATATTCTATTCGATCTGGGCCACCCACGATTCAAGACAATGTGACTCAATGTGTATCACATATCGTGATATCGTGACAAGAATGTTTACTGTACTTACTTTTCTATGTTTGTTTGTAGTTTATATGTTTATATACTCCATGTCTATGTTACCTTCTGGCTCTCTGCCTTTAGTTAGGCTGTTTTATTCAGTTCTGCCGGAGTCATTTGCCACACTCTGATAATGTTTTAATATTCTCAGTTTTGCATAAATCCAGTAAAAACTAATTCCATCTCTCTGCTTTCCTCCGAGTTACTGACTGCCCACCTGTCTGACCCGATACCGATGTTGGACCCTCAGGCTCTCGCGTCTCCTGTCCAGCCAGACTGATGGAAGTTTCTGAAGTCAGCTCTTCTCCACCACCACCACAGATCAGCTGCTCATCATCCATCTCACTCTCCACTACAGATTACATCCAAGCCATTAGTGGCGCTATTACACTCCTGAGTACATAAAACCTATATGGATGTATAAAAGACTTTTTAAATTTTAATTTAAAAGCCGTTTGACCAGTGGTAGGATGGTCCCCCCTTTAATGTGAGTCTTGGTCCTCCCAAGGTTTCTTCCTCCTCCTGCAGCTCTGAGGGAGTTTTTCCTTGCCTCCGCGCTCACTGGGGGTTCTGTATTATGTATATTCTATGTTTAATGTTTTGCCTGATTCTTTGTCCTGTAATCATGTTTCTGTAAAGCTGCTTTGTGCCAACACCTGTTGTAAAAAGCGCTATACAAATAAATTTGATTTGATTTGATTTGATTTGATATATGCATGCACGAAATATGCTACACTTTGGTTTTGTGGTAGATTTTTGTTGTATTTTTTATTTTATATAAAATCAGGGTCTTGGTAAGTTACAGTTTACACATTTCTTGCAACAAGCATTTTTGTTTTTTTTTGTCCTGTATGATACTGTAATTATATTACATTATATTTAACTAAAAAATGAATAAAACTTAAATTTCTTTTCGTTTATATTTTTGCAGCAGTGTTTTCTTGAAAAAAAAAAACATTTTGTCATATTGCCAAGAATATCGTTATCGAAAAAATACCCTGAAATATCGTAATATTATTTAAGGGCCATATCGCCCACCCCTATTCACACAGATACAACAACAATCTTTAGTTAGAATTGTGAACCAGTTCCACTCAAATATTCATAAGAAGTGATTCATTCACACACTCTCGCACCGAGCGAAGAGCAGAGCACTGGATTCCTTCACAAAGCTTCCTCAGTGTGTGTGTGTGTGTGTGAGTTTGTTCTTTTGATATTTGCAGGAACGGGAGATAAAGCAGTCGGTGAAGACAGCAGCAGTGTGATGCGCAGGCGCTCTGACGGTCTGACACCCGCCTCTGAAATGTTTGGCCTATCTGACGGTCTGACCTCTGACCTTTCTCAAACACAGCGCCTCAGCCGCAGCTCCGGAACCCAGTTCAGCAGGAGTTTAATCAGCAAGAAGAGGAGAGGAGAACCAGGCAGACGAGAGCACAAATCAATATCACAGTTAATCCAGTTCAGTTCCAAAGATTTATCATAGCCTTGGACTAAGCGGAACTCTGAAATCCAGAGATCCAGATAGAAATATCCAAACCTCCTATTCAATAAGCAGCTACTGATACAACAAATGTATTTATGTAAATAATGGGAGTTGGAGTGAGGTCTGATACCTCATATAAGACATGATACCTTATATAAGACATTAGCACCCACAGTGGACAGTGCAGTGAGCGAGTGGTAATGATTAGGGAACCTCTAGGCACCTTACATTTCGATTACAATTAAGAGGTCTGCGATAATAATCATTATAATAGGATTATTAATGCATCTTGATGCATCTTTTTCTTCTATACAGTAGGGCTGCATGAGATTGGAAAAAATTTACATTGCAAATGATCTTTTTCCAACTATATATATTGTGATATTAAACAATGCGGGGCCTATGACATCATGAGTCTCACCCCACCCGCGGGCTGTCTCACGTCCGGACCAATCAAGAGCTGAGTCAGCCCCAAACACTAAAAACCAGAAGAAAACAGCAAAACAACAATAATTAGCCCTTTAATCAGGCATTTAAATGGCCTTTTAAAAGGTAAATCAGAGCGTTTTTTGGGGGGATTAAAGACGTGAATTCAGCTGTAACTGGAAATATTGGTGCAAAACTCTGCTGGACTGAGGGGCACAGCTTTCAACACGTGCCCACATTTACAAGCACGTACCCAACCATGTGGATGGAGGCCTTGCGGTTACCTCGTGTTTACTCCTAATCGTCCATAGGGCGTTTTTTGCAACAACAAAAAAAAAATCCTCAAGTAAAATTTTAAGATTAAAAAGGAAAAAGTCAAAAGGGGAAAAAAAGCAAATACATTTAAAAATATTTTATTGTTATACGTGCGCTGGGTTATAAGGTGCATTATTGTACACTAGTAAGGAACAGGGGTGTCGACATGTTTCCCTTCTAATTCAGCAGGTCTCATCGCTGGAGGATGGTGAGGAGGTAGCTAACTATGCAAATCTTTTCTTTTAAAGTTACATGAGTGCTGGATGTTAATCTACACAGATTTTTTCTCCTGGAAACTGTTTATTCGGGTGAGTAAAGGGTGCTTTTGTTTATTAACTGTAAGCTTAGATTCACGAGTCTCTCCAGCACTAAGGCTAAAGCATTAGCATTAGCCGCTAACCGACAGCGCTACACCAAGGAACCCTGAGTGTTACAGTAAGACAGGGGGATATTTGGATATTAGCTAGAGGTTTGTTCCACGTAGCTTGTTTTAACACGGTAAACACAGGCTAAAGTCCAATATACTCTTGGCATAAGAGTACACGAGCATAGCACACCTATAGGAATGGACTCTGACTATTGACTGTTGTCTAGGTTAATTTCAGTCAGTGGCACACCTGTGTTTTTCACTGCCAAAATAGCAATACGCCAGAAATTTACCTGAACACACCTTACTTCCCGACCACCACACCCATCAGTACGGATTTATTCCTTAACTCCGACACTATTTTAACAGCGCGAAAGCCGTTAGGGGCCCTAGGAGTTTAGATAATCACCAAGCTCAATGCTGGCGGCTTTATACCCCTCTAGTCCACGCCTGGCAATAGATTTGTGTTTATTTATCTGCTCTAGAGAGTATTTGCACATCGGTACATTTGCAAAGGTTTAACTTATAGCATTTATATAATGTATTTAGTAGAAGGGGTGTCCACAAATATAAGGACATACGTATAAAGTGCACTTTAGCATTGCTTTTTCTGTTCCATTCCATAACTACGCAAACACACACACAAACCATACAGTAGCACCGCAGTGAGATGGAGGGTGGAGAGAGCAATAACCTGCTGTTGATTCGGGTTCAGCATCATTAGTTCAGCCAATGACCCGGAAGCTGGCTTTTGGCGGGCAGCATCTGTGAACGTCCAGCCTCCCCAATCTAGAGTTTACAGTCCAGCAAGGGTAAAGTCCTGATTCAAACAACCTTCAACTACAATGTTCAACTAAACTCTGATGGCCAAAAGTATCCAGACAGCCTTTATAATGAGTTAATAAGGAGGACAAACCCTGTTAGGTATTTGGTATTCAGCCAAATGTTTAATTTCTATTTTATCCCTATTAATAAAATGTACTACTTTTGTTTATTCTACAGTATTAATGCTATTCATACTAATTTATTACTTACCACTGTAATAATACTTTACTATTACTATATTACTACTGTAATGTAGCTTTGAGACTCCCCAGATGCGAAGCTCACTCAGGTTGCCAAGTTAAGGAGGCTGAATCTACATGATCCAGTGCAAGACTGTATGTGGCCTTTTCTTGTATACAGACTTCAGAAGAGGCTTCCTTCTGGGGTGACAGCCATGCAGACCGATTTGATGTAGTGTGCGGCGTATGGTCTGAGTACTGACAGGCTCACCCCCCCACCTCTTCAATCTCTCCAGAAATGCTGACAGCAATCCATCGACTATCTTTCAAAGAGAGCATTTGGACGTGACACTGAGCTTTTTTGGACAAGCAACGCAAGGCCTGTTCTGAGTGGACCCTGCTCTTTTAAAACGCTGGATGATCTTGGCCACTGTGTTGCAGCTCAGTTTCAGGGTGTTGGCCATCTTCATGTAGCACAACGATTCATCTTTTAAGATCCTAAGAAAGTTATTTGCCATGAGTTGCCATGTATGAGAGCTGTACTACAAAACTGAACACACCTGTTTCATATGAACACCTGAGATCTAGTAACACTAACGAGTCACATGACATTTTGGAGGGAAAATGACAAGCAGTGCTCCATTTGGACATTTAGGGGTGTAGTCTCTTAGGGTGGTTTAGACATTAATGGCTGTATATTGAGTTATTTTAAGGGAAGAATAGATTTACGCTGTTATATAAGCTGCACACAGACTACTTTTGATTGTGTCAAAATTTTGTCAGTGTTTCCCATGAAAATATATATTCAAATATCTGCAGAAATGTGAGGGGTGTACTTACAATTCTAGTAATACAATGTAGGTGTGAATTAAATAATAATAATCATAAAATAACCAGAATAATTAGCACCTTACAACTTTTAATTACATTTAAGAAAAGATCCTGTAAAAGCCTCTCAGTTTTTGCCAATTTCTCTCTGTAAAACGGTGAACAGACACTGGACCTTCCGATACACAGCCTGACCTTACTGACCAGAACACTACTGGTTAAACTGGATCATTCCCACAGCACCAGGAATGTGTTATTTCCAAATGTTTTCCACGATGGAAGAGTCACATACACACAAACACACACACACACACACACACACACACACACATACAAAGTGAACATATAAAACCACAATGACCAGTTTCAGATCCAGTACCGAAACAGACACACTCTGGAATACCTCAGACAAACACAGCAGTACTTCTGTGTGTGTTTTTATATATATGATGGTAATCTGCACTGTAGCACTTAGCTTAGCATCAGTACTGACTGACTGACCAACCCAAACAACTCCATCACAGTCCGACACTGACCAACTGAACCACAGGTATAATGAGCTGCAATGACCCTGAACAGAGTGAACCCAACAAGCTGAGAGACAGAGAGAAAGACACACACATATATAGAGAGAGAAAGAAAGAGAGAGAGAGAGAAATGCAACTTCTTTAATCAATACTATTTTCCCAACAGAGTACGAGTACAAGTACATCTACTAGGGTTGGGCGGTATGACAGTATTTCGGTATACCACAGTATTTAAATATGGTGACGTATTGTAAAATAGTGACGGTATATTAACCACGTGACGTGCCAAATCTGTACTTTGAAAAATGGGACATTAAAGACATTCTGCGCATCCACAATGAAAGAGCAGTAGGAGGGGTAAGCAGTTGGAGCTCACTGATGGTTATGGGTTGGGGATTCTCACTGAGGAGATCATACAACAATAACTCAATAAACTCTACAGGATTCACTCATTTTTACCGAAATTATCGCCACAAATAGCCACATTTGTGCTGGAGTGGCAATAAAACCCCAACAACCAACCAACCACCGAAATGATCAGATTTCTCAGTTTATCCTGCAGCAGAATGATAATTCTGCAATAATATAGTTCTGCATACTAGAGTTTAGATTGTCTGCCTGAACCCCCCATCTATTTTCTGGTCTATTTTCATACACAGGGGGGTAGCTAACTAGGTTAAGTAAAGCTAAGTTAAGTAAACAAAACTGTAATTCTAAAAATAAAAAAAAATGAGCGCTGGATGTTATTTATTTATTATTTATTAGTCGATATAACAGACAATGTCGACTATTTAAATTTGTCGACTACAAATTACATTGTCGAATTATCGTTAATTTGTAACAGTACCACATTACACAGAGTGCTGGGGACAGAAGCACAATGGGAGATGGGTAAATGGATCCCTCACATAGTGGCGCCGAGTGGTCCAGCGGTCTAAAGCGCTGCTACTATGATCGGGAGGTCGCCGGTTCGAACCCCCGCTCATGCAGCTTTGCCATCAAGCCCTGCTCCCTCCGGGTGGGTAGATGGTGCTCTCTCCCCACTTCATGTCCTTAGCACAGGGCGTCTGTGAGCTGATGTATCAGAATCGAGCCACTCATTGTCCTCCAAGCACAGCTCAGCATCAGCAGCAGCTCGAAAAGAAGCGGTGGCTGACTTCACATGTATCAGAGGAAGCATGTGCTAGTCTTCACCCTCCTGGTGTGTTGGGGCATTACTAGTGATAGAGGGAGTCCTAATGACTGGGTGGGGTAATTGGCCGTGTAAATTAAGGAAAAAATTGGAAAAATTAGAAATAAAATTATAAAAAACAAAAAACTCAACAGTCTGTGTCTCCAAAAGTGCCCAAACTCAATAGATTACAGATTTAATCATTAAATATCAGTACTTTCCACGTTTAAATAACATTCCGATATTTAAATGTCATTTAAATATCATGTTCTGCTGCTTCTGTTGTTTTTAGTGATGGCAGAAATAATCATTGGCGAATTGACTGATCAAAAAAATAATCGTAAGATTAGTCGACTACCAAAATAATCATTATTTGCAGCCCTACTGTCAACAGTCAGGCATGCATTCTTATCTTAGGTACACAGGTGCCCTGCGCTCGCTCAACACGCCTACTCGTTATACAGACAAAGACGTGCAGCAGTGCACAAACCCAACTTTTACATTAACAATAAACACTTAACACTGTGCTGTTAAGAGAGGGATACACCAAGGCGAGTGACAAACTGACAAACTGGTTTATTTCATGTTATGCCTGAAACATACCCATGATAATTAGGAAGATTACTCAATGCCTTTTGCATGCTTTTCCCATCATTATGATAGCAAAGACACACTGACACGCTCTAAATAATGCAGCACAGTTCACTGTTGATGGCTTGCCTATAGGTCCAACTTAAGATAAAACTTTAGAGAGGGAAAGCGAGAGGAAGAAAGAAAAACCCGGACAGAACGAGTGAGGAAGCAGACCTCATCCCCACACAGTTTGATCACTCCCCCTGGGAACACCACTGACCACTTTAATCCCAAATTAGGGGGCGGAGCAGAGAGCTGGAATGTCGTTACAGAATCCTCTGTGCTAACGACCCAGAATACAACAGCCACCAGCCATACTGACCCCCTACCAGAGCGGACGGACCACCTACACACTGCAGGACCCTCACACACACTCATCACAATCATCATCATCATCATCATCATCTTAGCATCAAGGTACACACTACAGCCCAGCACAGATCATCTTAAAGCAGCAGATCAGCCAGAAATCTAATCTACACACTTTCCTTTCTACCCTAAATGTAGCTCGTTAGCCGGGGTGCTAATCAATAAGTCTGCAACATATGTGCAACAGAGGGATCTCTTGCTCTTCTATTCCTGGATCGGTTCCTTTCCTGATGAGTGCCAGTTTTATCAAAGTTCTTAAAAGGTTTCAGTATTTTTTTCTTTACTTGAGTTGAGTACTTGTTGTCATAATATAGATTAGAACATTATTCAAATAAGGTTATTCACTCTAAACCAACTCTACCTCTTCATAACTTTACAACTGATTTTTTCAAATACACATTAAGAGGCAAGAAATTCAAATAATTAACTCTTGATGAGTTCAGCACAGCTGTTAACTGAAAGCTGATCATTACAGGTGACTTTACCTCATAAAACTGACTGAGAAAATCCAGCCAAGATACAGAGCAAAGCTGTTATATAAGCAAGAGGTGCTACTTTAAAGAGTCTAAAATATAAAACATATTCTGGTTTGTAAATATTTTCTATATGGTTTTCTTTATAGTTTAAAAGTAGAGTTTAGATCGGGCCCAAACAATGCAGCCCAACCCGGCCCAAGCCTGTGTGCACTTTCTCCCTGAGCCCGACCTGACCCGCCAAATAAACTTTTATTACGAGCCCGAGCCCAATTTTAGTAAGTACAGCATTTAAATTAGACTTTTTAAAAACATTTTCAGGCTGTAAAAATAAGCGAAATGTGCTCAGAATAAAGTTAATTAACATTGCAACATTAATGAAGCATAAACAACTTGTTATTTAAGAAAAATCTGTAATTTAGGCTACAAGAATGATATCGGGATGACTTTCCTCTAATCTAAGATAATTGTTTGGTGGTTTAAGAAAATAAAATACTTTCTAAACAAACAACATATTTTTTTATATTGAGCCTACATCCAAAAACACAAAAAGAAAACAGCAATACGGTTATGCACTGCACAAACATTAAACTGAAATAGACAAACAACAATAACATAACTTTCATCTACTCTAATATAATTAACAAAGTTTAAGAATAAACATTACTTTCTGAACATTTTTTTTATTATTTTAAGCATATAGCCTAAGAAAACAAAAAATAGCAATTGAACCTTTGGATTTAATAACTGGTTGACCCTCCTTTGGCAGCCCCAAACCATGATGCACCCTCCACCATGTTTCACAGTTGGGATGAGGTTTTGATGATGGTGTGCTGTGCCTTTTTTCTCCACATATAGCGTTGTGTGTTCCTTCCAAACAACTCAATTTTGGCATCATCTGTCCAGAGTATATTTAGCCAGTAATGCTGTGGGACATCTAGATGCTCTTTTGCAAACTTCAAACGTGCAGCAATGTTTTTATTTTGGACAGCAGTGGCTTCCCCTGGGGCATCTTCCCATTAACTCCATTCTTGTTTAATGTTTTCCTTATTGTAGATTTGTCAACAAAAACGTTAGAATGTGGCAAAGATTTCTGTAAGTCTTCAGCTGACAATCTAGGATTCTTCCTCACCTCATTGATCATTCTGCGCTTTTAGTGACCAATTTATGCAGAAATCCAAGTAATCACAAAGAGTTCACATACTTTGTCTTGCAACTGTAGATATTTAATGGAAAATATGAACAGTGTGAATTTGCACAAGGATGTGCAAAAAGATTATCATGCCACAGGTTTATATAAAATAGAAATCGCATAAAAAAAACAGATGCCTAGATCACAGACCATTTTCTTGAGCCGGGCTCGAGCAGAGAATCTAAATTCTATTTAAAAGACAAAAATGGAAAACTGAATTTAAAGTATGTCCAAATGTTTGATTGGTACTATCCACTGCAGATTCAGAACCTCAGGTTCTCTTTCATCTTATTGACCCCAGCAACACTGGCTTCACTCTTATTGACTGAAGCAGGACTGCTCTCTGCCATATTTCTTGGGACACGCGAGAGCGGGAAGTAGCAGCGATGGGAGTTTAATGACCCGAGACCACCGCCAGTGCGTCCAGAAGCTGACGAGACTCCAGCATGCATCATACTGACCGCTGGAGCTCTCGCCTTTTCATTAACCTACGCCTGTAAAGATCATGTGGCGGACTGGACGCCTGGGGTAATGGAAAATCAGAGCATTTAAACCAGCAGAGGATTCAATAACCCCCCCCCCCCCACTCCTCAAACACAGCCTGATTAACCATCAACTGAGACTAAACGAAAACCAGCGCAGGAGCCTTCACACAGATCCAGCTAGAGCTGAAACTAATGAGAATTTTGGTGCAAACCATAGCAAACTAAAAAAATGCCCCAGAAATATTAAACATAAGGCTTGACAACTTAATTTAATGTATTTTTAACATTAATAAATGTAAAAAAAAAATTGATCAATTAGTCAATCCCATAAATTCTAAAGTACTCATTATTAAGGATTTTTTAAAAAGGGATATATAATGCAAACCTCACTTTTTGCACGTTTTTTTGTTTCCACTTGGATCTCGACTGCCCCTGTGAACACTACAAGCGCAGAAAAATACCAAACAAATCCATACATTTTCTGTAAATTTGCTGAAAATGTTTGGTATCAGGAATCATATTCGTCTATGAGCTGTTTGGATGGCTGCCTTATTCTGATGTCACAATAAGGAAGCATGTATAGAAAGAACCACACTGGCTCCACCCCTCAGCCATCAACCCCCACCAGAACCACACCCACTAGATCTGGAATTTCTGTCATTTTGGTTGAGAACTTTGGGAAGTACACAGTAGGATAAGACTTTGACTAGCTTGTTTGTATTTAACCGTTTAGCACAAGCTAACCCTAATGTATATTAAACTCTCAGTATCATAAACATGGCGTAACCACTAAACTCTTATTTGTATAAAATTGACAGAGCCCTTAAATGGCTCATTCTGAAAGGAACTGAAACTGGTAAGAACAGATGAGATCACTTTAGAGTTATGTTGAAGAGATTTTGCACAAAGAACTTCATGAATCTGTTTGTATTGAATATAGACCTATTCTAACTTGTGTAAAAAGAAGTATATGTCCCTTTTAAATAAGTCATTTAGCTTTTCTCTGTCTCAGTAAACCTGTAACACTGCTACAAATAAAGCCTACACTTTCATTTTTGTCTTAGACAAATAAGCCTGCTTTGTGTTCCTGTGACACAAAGTCAGTTCTTAACTTCAATGTCCTGAATAAAACTCTGAGAACAATAAATCATTTTCCTTTGTATTTTACAAACATTGGTCTGAGCGGTATTTACTTTTTTGAGGAGCAGAGACTAATGGAACCATATCAAATTACTTTTTTAACTATTGTACTACTTTAACTGTACACAAGACGACTTCAAAAAGACTCTGAAAAGACTTTTAATAGACTAAAGTGTGACGCAGACTAAGATTTTGCAAAGACTGGGGATCTTGCAGGGTCGTACTATTTATTCTTTCTGAGAGTATTTATTTATTCAGAATATTATTGATTTAGCTATTGAACATTGTTATTTTATTCTTTAAAATACACAAAACATTTCTCCCAAATTCTAAACAAACATATTGTCATTTAAAGCAATAATTTGCAGAAAATAAGAAATGGCTGAAATAACAAAAAAATGCAAAGCTTTCAGACCTCAAATAATGCAAAGAAAATTTTCATATTTATAAAGTGTTAAGAGTTTAGATATCAATATTTGGTGGAATAACCCTGATTTTCAATCACAGTTTTAATGCATCTTGGCATCATGTTCTCCTCCACCAGTCTTACACACTGCTTTTGGATAACTTTATGCCGTCACTCCTGGTGCAAAAAATTCAAGCAGTTCAGCTTGGTTTGATGGCTTGTGATCATCCATCTTCCTCTTGATTATATTCCAGAGGTTTTCAATTTGGTAAAATAAAAAAATCTTATCATTTTAAGTGGTCTCTTAATTAATTCTTATTATTTATTTTATAGTATTATTACTCTTGCTCACTCCATAGCTCCACCAGTTTCTCCTCCTTTTGTACACTTCAGGAGAACCGTGGCTTCTGAGCCATCGCCAGAGTTTCATCCATGTCCAGTTCCGCAAACGTTCCTGTACTTGCCTTGCAGCTTCCTGTAGATCTCTTATTGGTTGTTGACATTGCATCCTTTATTTGCAAAAAAGACTGACTTTAACTTTCAATCCTCGGTCTTAAGTGGTGGCACTATGAGCAGGAGGTCGCAGATTCGAACCCTCGCTCATGCAGCTTTGCCATCAAGCTGCCGGCGCTCAGAGGGAGCAGCAGCTCGAAAAGAAGCGGTGGCGGACTTTACATGAGGAAGCATGTGCTAGTCTTCACCCTCCTGGTGTGTTGGGGCATTACTAGTGATAGGGGTGAGTCCTAATGAGTGGGTTGGGTAATTGTCCGTGTAAATTGGGGAGAAAATGGGAAAAATTTGAAATAAAATTATAAAAAAATATAAAGATATTGAATGTCCCATCCATCTGCATCCAATGTCACACTCCACTCCAACTCCCATAATTCAAATCACCTTGCCATGAGCACTCTGGCCAGTCTTCAAATTCGCTCAAAAGATAATGTCTCACAATGTATACATGTGTTAGATCCCAAAGTCGTACCCTAAGGTAATAATTCATGCTTCACATACGTCCCATGACTTATGGCATATAAATATAAATATTCAAACGAGCTCAAACTAGGTTTGATTAGTTTATACTTGTTGAATGCAACTGCATGTGCAAACAATTGTGTGTGTGTGTGTGTGTGTGTCTTCCTGTTATTCCGTGTTGATACCGTATCTCTTCTTCTTTATCTTCACGCCATCTGCCTTCTTCTCAGCTCCACTGTTTCAATAGCAAATTTACCAGCCAATTTTTCACACACACACACACACACAAACACACACACAAGCACACACACTCTATGTGCGAAAGTCTGTTACATACAAAAGCACAAAGAAATGAAAAGGCGAACCAGAGTTTCTTGTTAACTACAGTTAACTGTTGATGTAGTCTTCAAATCAGCCATAACATTAAAACCACCTGGCTTATACTGAGTATGAACTACAGTCTTGTGCTGCTTTTAATATGTACTGACCACCGTTCATCAGAAAATTCTGCTTCACTGTAGACTGTGGTGGCTTTATTGTAGTGGCTTACTGATGTTCAGCACGTACTGAGAGGTCTTAAATGGTGCATTTGAATAAAATGTGTAGTAGTAATTAGAAGATGCCTCTTACTAATACTTTATGGGTCTTTGTCAGGGTGCGAATTATACAATAATAATTGTTTTATACAATAATAATTGTATTTCTTCGGGGTGTAAATTTGATTTACTGTGATATTTCACCACAGCACGCTGGACAGCTCAAGCTTTACCTCAGCTAAGGATAAAGATAATATAAGAAATATCAGGTGAAATTAATATTATTAATTTCTGAACATGCAGAAAGTGTTTTCAGGCCTTTACAAATAAAATAGTATAAAAATTGTGATGTTGAAAAGAGACCAGAATATGATTTTTTAGATTCTTAAAAAAAATGGGAATAAAAAGCTTTACGCTGTATCTTGGCTGGATTTTCTCAGTCAGTTTTGACGTAGAGTCAGCAGGAATGTGAGCTTTCAGTTAACAGCTGTGCTGAACTTGTCAAGTGTTTGAGAGCATCAGTTGTAAAGTTGGTATACAGTGAATAGCTCTATTTATTTAATGTTTAAATCCATATTATGGCAAGAATCTCTTAACTAAGTAAAGAAAAAATATACTTAAAGAAATGAAGGTCAGTCGATCTGAAAAATTTCGAGAACTTTAAAAGTATCCTCAAGTGCAGTCGCAATGACCATTAAAAACATTATGATGAAACTGGCTCTCATCAGGACCACCTATAGGAAAGGAAGAGCATAAGTTCATCAGAGCTAAGAAACCTCAGAAACCACAAGTTAATAGCCTAATAAAAGAGCCTAACCTAAAATTACTTCACAGAGTATTTTGGTTTGTTTAACACTTTTTTGTTGTTGTTTTACTACATGATTCCTTGTGTTCCTCCATAGTCTAAATTACTTCAATATATAACCAAGCCACTTAAAAGAAGAATTAAACTTAAATTCGCAGCACTGCAGACATGGCAAAAGCCACAACCCAAAACCGGAAAGAAAACAGTATAAAATTTAGAAAAAGTGCAGTAAACTAAAGGATAGCATTGCTATATATAGGTAATGTATTGTTACACTGTTTTTTTTTGTGGTGCATTACAATAAAACATTTTATACAATATACTCGTAATGGTTATTCATCCATTCATCCATCCATCTCTCTCTATTTCTCTCTCTCTCTGTGTATAAAACCCCGCACGTGCTAAACCCTCTGTCAGTATAACGCTTTGCTCTCTGTAAAACGCCACGAACACGCCGCGCGCAGCAGCAGAACCGGTACCATCACCACAGCTTACCGTGCGCGGGTGCAGAAGCGAGGCACGCGCGCAGGCTGAGCGCGAATTTCCATGTGTTTCCTCCTGACCGGGTTCTCCTGAAGCTGAAGCGGCTGAAGGTATCAACTCCCAGTTCCCCCAGTTCCCCCAGTTCCTCCTCAGCGTCTCCCCAGTCCAGAATTCTCCCAGCTCCTATTCCTCACACAGTCCGCGCGCCGCTCTCCCGGCTCACGCGCTGCCGCTGTGAACACTTCACGCGCCTTGTTTGTTTTTTCCCACCCACATCCCCACAGGCCACGCCCACGCGCGCTGGGATTCGCTGGTAGTAGAGTCTTCTGCTCCCGTTGCTGTGATTGGGTTAGCCGTGTCTTCCTCGCTGCTATGTGATTGGTTAATAGTGTTCAGCACTGTGTGATTGGATAACAATGTGTACACACCTTAATCCGGTGTGATCTCTTAAACTGTGGTTAACTAATTAAGCCCCGCCTCTGAAACTGTGAAGAATTAATAAAGCCCCGCCTCCTAAGCAGTAATGAACTAATAAAGCCCCGCCTCTTAAACTGTGATTAACTAATGAAGTGCCAACTCCAGCACTGTGACTGGCTAATATATTTCCACTTATTAAACTATGAATTCCTTAAAAAGCACCTTCTAACTTATTAACTATTAACTTTTAATTATTAACTAAGAAAGTCACACATTTTTGAGTCCTGTGTCTCCAACTTCGATTAACTAAAAATATTCCTGTCTCTTAAACTATAATTAATAAATCCCCGCCTCTTTAACAGTGATTGGCTATGAAATCCCCACTTTATAAACTGTGACTGACTTATAAACCCCACCCCACCCTTTTGATTGACTATAAGCCCCGCCTCCTGCATTGCAATGACGGGTTGTCAAAAATCACAGTTTGTGGTGATCTTGCTCAGCTATAGAAGAAGAATAAGACCTTCAGCACAAACCTGGATCTTCTTCAGTGTGAGGGATTAGTGATGTAATAAAGCACAGTGTGGGATGAGTTCAGTCCACAGAGAACACGTTCCATTATCCAGCAGCATCAGGACCTTCAGGAAGCAGGCTGCATGTTCACAGCGTAACTGACATGATCCTGTTACTGAAAGTAGGGTAATGGTTGATTAATAGCAGACAATTAGCTCACAGTGCTCAGAGTGGGCGAGCGAGGAGAACGAGTACAGGGAAGTCTGCCCAGAATTATTTAAGCTTAAAAATGAGTCGATGAGCCGGTTCTGATCCAAAACTGACAGCATATGGAGGGAGATATGGAGTGATGATTAAGTGGATTCAGAAGAACTACAGTACATATTAGAGAAAGGCCTTCAAGCTCTAGCCTTAAGATATGGATCAATTTATTACAAATTATCAGCGACACATGATCACAAATTCCAGCCAGACGTAATCCTTTCCATGTTAGCTTTTTTATTGTATAATTCTTAATACTTAAATATTCAAGTATCCTCCCATTAAAAAAAACATCATCATTTTCCCATAACATATAAGCACTCACATATTAAAAAGATACCTGAAAATAATTTCAGAAAAATATGTATCACAGTTTCTGTGTGTGGGTTAATTCAAACTTTCTCTTACAATTCACTTACAAAATACATATTACACCCATTTTTACAGAACTTGCAATAATAGGTCTCTTGGCTGTACAGTGCAAAACATGTTCATAAAGTTCTTTAAACAAAATCACTCTGACATAAAGAGATCTCACCAGCTCTATTCTTACCAGTTTCAGTTCCTTCCAGATTGAGTTGTTTAAGGGGAAGGGTTAGCTTGTGCTAAATGGCAAAACACAAACAAGCTAGTTCAAGCTTTAATGAGATAGAAGCACAAGACTCCCTATTTGAAAATACTCACTCATCTTCCTTATCTGCAAACTTGCCATGGACAGTAGATACAGATTCCTCCATCAGACAAAGTCTGCTGGCTATTCCTGCTGTGTACTGTCTGAGGCTCTTAACCAAACTGACCAAAATGACAAATTTTCAGCTGATCTAGTGGGTGGGGCTCTGGTGGGGCTTGACAGGTGAAGGGTGGTGCCATGGTGGTTCTATGCAGGTGATGTCACAATAAGGAAGACATTCAAACAGCTCATAGAAGCACATGATTCCTAACACCAAATCTTTCAACTGATTCACAGAAAAGGGATGGATTTTTTAAGGGCAGTCGAGACCCAAGTGGAAATTTTAAAAAAGCATGCAAAAAGTGAGTTTTGCATAATATGTAACTATAATATGTAAGAATTATTCCACCTCAAAGTTCAGATAATATACTTAATTTAAACTCTTGTTTAAAATGTTAGGTATCAACTTACACACTGGTCAGCAGGGGTGTGCAATATCGTATCGTATGTGATAATATCACCAACATTTTTAAATATCGTGAACCATATCATACCCTGAAATATTGTGCCATTTCATCCTACTCTAATTATCAAAATCAGGGTACTATTTTTTTGCTGTTTTTAGCAAAAAAAAGACACCCTGTTCTCATTTTCCATTATATATCTACTAGATTATAGAAAGATTATATCTGTCTAGTATCATTTATTTTACTTTAATCCTGAATATATGGAGATATTTGGAGTATCAAGTATTAGTATTAGTGTCATGACATTCTGGATCATTGACTTCTTTTACAAATCTGATAATTTTTTTTTTTTTAATCTCAGTTAGGGGTGTGCCATATCATATCGTATACAATATTAAAATTTAATTTTCATCATTTAATTTTCAAAAGTATCGTTATTGGAAAAATAACATAAAATACCATTATTACCGATATTATTTTAGGTTCATATCGCCCACCCCTACTGGTCAGTATAAAGATCTTTGCATGCATCCTGAAAAAAAAAAAAAATTGCAAGTGTTGCATGAAGCCAAATGCGTCGGCAATGGTCATGTAGTTTGCCCAGATTCCATGCCCACGGCCTGGCGAATGAAGCACAATTTCGTCATATTGTTCTCTGAATTTGGTTTTTCTATTAAAAAGATACGTATACATACAGCACACTTGTATAAAATGCTTTTGTGTCAGAGTATCTGCTCTTGTAAGAGACGGTCTTCAGACAGTGTTTGAAGACAGTGAGTGTCTCTGATGTTCAGACACCACGGGGAAGTTTGTTTTTGAACCTCAGCTCCAGGACAGAAAAGTTGTGTGTCTTGAGGGAGGGTGGATCGAGCTGAGCTTTGCTATAACTCTGAGATCATCCTTTACCTCAGTGATATTTACTTTTGGCTTTGAAGGCCAGCAACAGGGTTTAAAAAGGATTGCAACCAGAGGAGATCCGTGATCAGATCTGATTTGATCTGTGGAGACAAAAAGGGAAAAGCCTGGTTACACATCAAATAGTTCAGTCAGTGTCAATAGCCAGTGTAAATGTAGAATAATGCAATATATAACAGCATTACTAGCAAGACTAAGCACACTGAACAGCCAGCATGACCAGCAAGACCAAAATCAAGTGAATTTTTATATTTTACATAATTTTATTTAAAAAAAATCACATTTTCTCCCCAATTTACACAGCCAATTACCCAACCTACTCATTAGGACTCTATCATAACGCTATCACTATTGATGCCCCAACCCCGGGAAGGAGAAGAATAGCACATAACTCCTCCAATACATGTGCAGTCAAACTCCGCCTTTTTTTAAAATGATGCTGATGCAGAATTGCCGAGTAGCATCACAGCGCACTCGCAGGAAAGCCCAGCGACTGGGTTCCGATACATCAGCTCACAGACGCCTTGTGCTGATCGACATCACCCTTTGGAGTGATGTGGGCAGACAGTATCACAGCATCTAGCTGTGGCCAATTGTGCTCTCTCAGGGCTCTGGTAGCTGATGACAAGCTACATGAACAGGATTTGAACCAGCGATCTCCTGATCATAGTGGCAATGCTTTATCCCGCTGGACCACTCGGAGCCCACTACACGTAGATCTAAATACAGAATAAATTAGCAAAAGAGGTGGGAATTTCAAGTTCAGACCAAACAATATGGAATTTGAACAGTGGTGATCGATCAAAAATGTAAGCATGAGATATGCAGCAAAAATCCAGCTAAAAAACCCTATACTATGTTATGCTATAACATGCAAGTTCACTACAGTGCTGATCACTACAGCCAATAAAAGAGGAGCTTACCATTTTTTCCCCTAAAAGCTTCATAAAAGACCAATGTTTCATTCTGACCAAATTAAACAGAGTGGTACAAAATGCATTTAGATCCTTTTTTTTTTACCCCTAACTACAGTGGTTGGACAATGAAACTGAAACACCTGGTTTTAGACCACAATAATTTATTGTACCGATGGACAGTTCTGGGGGAATCAGAGAGAAATAAGGTGCACATTGAATTCTGCCGTGATTTGGGCAGCTGTGGTTTTATGTTTTTAGGATACAATCCGGGTTAGCACCCTAACATCCATTTCAGACAGCTTCCTCTTACAGCGTCCACAGTTAATCCTGTTGGATGTGGTTGGTCCTTCCTGGTGGCATGCTGACATTACCCTGGATACCGTGGCTCTTGATACATCACAAAGACTTGCTGTCTTGGTCACAGATGCATGGTATGTCACCCATAATGTTGTGTGCATTGCATTTTGAGCAAAACTGTGCTCTTACCCTGCCACACACTTACTGTTTATACATTAAAAAACAACTGTTAATCAACTGTTACTCAATAAGTACATTCCTTGCCATATTTATCAGTCCTGGTTCAAGAGTAGATGATTATCCGATTGTCCAAGTGAAGAACTTACTTATTCCATCTTTCCCAGACTGCAGCTCATCGCACGCTTTCGACAGGGCCTGACTCAAAGGCTAAATGTTTATATATTATTAATGGAAGCTGCTGGAGCTAATTCATGCCCACAGAAGAAAGAGAGAGCTGTGGCGGGCAGCGAGTGGGTCTGCGAGTGGACTGATATTGGTCTAAATGGGTGTGGGTGAGTTATGATCACTCAGCGTTTTGCTGAAGCTCTAAAAAGGTGGTAAAAGCTGGAGTGCTGATTCCTGCAGCTCAGGAGCCGGGCGGCTGTCGAAGGATGAGCATTCAAGGCCGTACAACAGAACAACACATCCCCGGGCTCGGTCAGGCTGGGTGTAATTACACTCAGACCGTCACACTCTGGAAGAAGTGATGGACCGTGACTGGGGGAGCTGGACCTTCAGTTCAGGGCCATCAATGTTAAAACTCAGGCAAAAAATAAACTCCACGAAAAGTTTGCAGACTTCTGCTGACATGGAGTTCCAGATGTACTGTACAGGGTTTGGACAATGAAACTGAAACACCTGTCATTTTAGTGTGGGAGGTTTCATGGCTGAATTGGAGCAGCCTGGAGGCCAATCTTCATTAATTGCACATTGCACCAGTAAGAGCAGAGTGTGAAGGTTCAATTAGCAGGGTAAGAGCACAGTTTTGCTCAAAATATTGCAATGCACACAATATTATGGTTGACATACCAGAGTTCAAAAGAGAGTTTGTGATGTATCAAGAGCCACGGTATCCAGGGTAATGTCAGCATACCACCAAGAAGGACCAACCACATCCAACAGGATTAACTGTGGACTCAAGAGGAAGCTGTCTGAAAGGGGTGTTAACCCGGATTGTATCCAAAAAACATAGAACACAGCTGCCCAAATCACGGCAGAATTCAATGTGCACCTCAACTCTTCTGTTTCCACCAGAACTGTCCGTCGGGATAATATATTATTGTGGTCTAAAACCAGGTGTTTCAGTTTCATTGTTCACCCCCTGTATGTTAATGATTTCCTTTCTGACCGCATAGTGATGTTCCCGGTGGATGTGGTATACCAGACAGGAGTTTTGAGACAGGCTATGCTTAGGGTACTTTTTCTAAAACCCTACTTTCAACTAGATCAAAAACGATTGAGCGATTGAATCGAACACCCACCACCTTTGTGCCAAGGTGCGGCTAGAAACTCCCAGACTTCACGGTCCTACCCCAGTCACCACTTCCTGATCGCTGCAGGAAAAATATACAGTAGGCCAGCTTCAGTAACCTACAAGTGTGCAGGATCTACAGGCCCAGCTATAATGTCTGATTTTTGGCCATGAGTGCACGTAGATGGACTGATAGACAAATACATAATGTAGATAAATAGACTTTAGATGATAAACTTCACAGCAGCTTCTGACTGGGTATAGGATGTCTTCAATAGAAGCACACACACACACACACACACACACACACATACACACACTCATTCATCTCAGCTGCAGGATGTTCACACACACTCTGTCAGAAATAAATCAGCAGTGTTTCTCACACACATAGAGCTCCTGTTATTTAACCACTCAGACGCCCAGTACGTAATGAACACTGAGCACACACACACACACACAGACACGCACACACACACAGAAACTGTCTCTCTATTTACTCCATGTCAACAAACAGTGAGTCATACTAGATCTATAAGAACAACATCGCCTCTTATCCCCCCAGCGTGTGACGTCACACAGGAGGACCACGAGCCGTGGCCTGACTGATTACTCACTTGTAAAATACACAGGTACTGTATGACTCTGTGTGTGGTTATTTATGTGTGTGGTTATATATAGTGTGTGTGTGTTCTGTATGGTTGTCATAGGAGAGTTGTATACGACAGGAAGAGAGAGAGAGAGAGAGAGTATGTGAATGAAAGAGTGCAGATGCTCCCTCCTGTCCTCTCCTCCTCCGCACTGTCATGGTAACAGAACGTCCTTCCCATCCAATCAGAGGCCAGCTTTACTCCTATCGTCCCTCAAAAGCGAGCAAGAGTCCAGTTCAGCAGTTCAGTGGGCGGCACCTGGACCCAGTCAGGTCACGGACAGAACCTCAGCATTCCTGGACTGATCTAAACAGACAGAAAGACAGATAGATAGATTAATTGATTCACAGATTTCACTTATTTTCAAATGGTCCAAAGTCTAGTCTTGGTCAAGATCAACTAACTCTATGTTCCAGTTAGTTTGCATTGTAAAAACTCAATGAAGGCAGTCTGAGATGATTGGTTTTGGGGAAGAGGACATGTCTATCAAAAGAGTAAGCAAGTTGTCAAATTTGAAAACTAAAGTCTGGTTTCGTTCAGGATTAACTGACTAACGCTATTATCACTTATTAAACAATAGAAGAAGAAAAAAAGCTGTGTTGGGCCAAAATCTGACTTTACTAGGCATGCAGGCTCATTATGCGGCAGTATAGGTACACTTAGTGTTGTAGTCAAGACCACTAGAGCCAAGTCCAAGGCAAGAACAAGACCAGGACTTGTCCAGTCCGAGTCAAGACCAAGATTTTTAGTAGTCCAGTCCGAGTCAAGACCAAGACCGAGACCAAATTAATATTTAAAAAAAAAAAAAATTTAATTCCATTTATTTTTATTTTAAAATATAAAAAAACTGATCACAATTTGCCATCAAACAGCTCATCACTAAGGTTAGCTAGCTCGTCACTAATGGTAGTTCTCTCCCCGGTAGCATTAATATTTAGCTAGCTTGTTGCTAAGGTTAGCTAGCTCTTTGCTTGCTTCAGTTCAATTCCCGGTAACATTAGTGTGTAATTGTGTGTCACTAGCTTTAGTTCTCTCCCTAACATTAGTTATTAGTTAGAATTTTAGTTAGCTCATTGCTATGGTTAGCTGACTCATCACTAAGGTTAGCTAGCTCGTTGCTAACTTTAGTTATCTCCCCGATAACATTAGTATTTTGGTTAGCTCGTCACTAAGGTTAATTAGCTTGTCACTAATGGTAGTTCTCTCCCCGGTAGCATTAGTATTTTAGCTAGCTCATCATTAAGGTTAGCTAGGTCGCTAAGGTTAGCTTGTCGCTAAGGTTAGCCAGCTCACCACTAACGGTAGTTCTCTCTCCGATAGCATTAGTATTTTAGCTAGCTTGTCATTAAAGTTAGCTAGTTTAGTATTTTTGCTAAGGTTAGCTAGCTCTTTGCTTGCTTCAGTTCACTTCCCGGTAACATTAGTGTGTAATTTAGCTTGTCGCTAAGGTTAGCTAGCTCATCACTAGCTTTAGTTCTCTCCCTGGTAACATTAGTTATTAGTTAGAATTTTAGTAGCTCATTGTTATGGTTAGCTAACTCGTCACTAAGGTTATAGCTAACTTGTTGCTAACTTTAGTTGTCTCTCTAATAACATTAGTATTTTGGTTAGCTCGTCACTAAGGGTAGCTAGCTTGTCACTAATGGTAGTTCTCTCTTCGATAGCATTAGTATATTAGCTAGCTTGGCGCTAAGATTAGCTAGCTTGTCGCGACCGGTAGTTCTCTCCCCGGTAGCATTAGTATTTTAGCTAGCTTGATATTAAAGTTATCTAGCTCGTTACTAAGGTTAGCTAGCTCTTTGCTAGCTTCAGTTCACTTCCCTGTAAAATTAGTTTGCAATTTAGCTCGTTTCTAAGGTTTGTTAGCTCGTGATTAGCTTTAGTACTGTCTCAGGTAACATCAGTATTTTAACTAGCTTGTCACTAAGATTAGCTAGCTTGTTGCTAGCTTTAGTCCTCTCCCTGGTAACATTAGATAGGTAGCTAGCCTGCTGCTAACGTTAGTAATTTTGCTAGTTTGCACTTCTCCTAGTGCTTTTTTTCTAGTGTCTGGAAATTAAAAGTGCATTGATTGGATACTGATCAAAAGCAACTGGACTAATTGGACTAAACAGTATACAATGTAACAAACACATCAGCCATGGTTTGGATTTTGGTCCAGACTTTCAAGCAGTAAAACACCTTGATTTGCTGCAGAATTTATATGTATGAGGAATGAAAGGACAATAGAAGGAAAATCTTATTATTTGACAGTGATCTACTTCACCTAGACAAACTGGAAGTGCTTTAAATAAGTGGCACAAATTCCATGACTCCAGATAGTGAGAGAACTGCCACGCATGACATTTAAGAATTTCATCAGAATGCGCTGTGAATAGAACCTCAGATCTCTGAGGATATGGAGAGGTAGTCGGGTTCAGACAGTCTAAATTATTACTGATCTTATTATTCACAACCGTAAAAATGACAGAAATCCTTCCCCACCTGTAAGAGTGTGTTTCTGAACCACTTCTCAGGTTTTATCTGCCTATTTTCTTTTTACTTCAGTTTGTCACAGCTCCAGTGTGAGTGTGTGTGTGTGTGTGTGTGTGTGTGTGTGTGTGTGCATGTGTGTGTACCTGGCAGACTGCTGTGAATTCTACTGGAATGTCTTTGAGAAAGCATGAGTAAACACTGGTTAAATCAGTCATACTTAAGGTGAACAACATTATAGAGCACCCCCTCCAGTTCCTGTAGTGTATTACACTCTGTCAGAATGAGAGTGTGGATCATATAACCATTATAGAGGATGGGTGTCAAATTCATTTTCACAGAGGGCCACATCAACATAATGGCTGTCCTCAAAGAGCCAGACGTAACTTATAAATGTAACAAAATGTAGCCAAATGTAATATAAAATTAATGTAGCTACTCCTTAATGTTAAATAACTCTGAATGTATTACTTCGTTAATTTAAACATTACAGTCGCATTGGAAAAAATTTTTTATATGATCCAAACGATTGACTTACTGAAAAGAGGCCTAATTATCAGTGTTCTCTCACGCACCTCAGCGAGTTCACACGCTCACACGCCACACCTGGTATTACTTACACTTGCCAATCCATCGGCTGTATATTATAATGTACTCTTGTTGAGCCAATCAGAATATAGATCACTCTGTTGTTAGGCAGACCTAGTCAAAGAGGTTGGAGTTTCAGCCAGAGTGTCAGGTGTGCAGAACTGTCCGATTCGAAATGCATTGTGGGAAATGTAGTTTTTGGTCAAAGTATGCTTCTGACCTATTTATTTTTTGACACTAAGACCTTTCAAGCTCTCGCAGGCCACATAAAAGGACGTGGGGGCCTTGAGTTTGACACATATGTTATAGAGCATTACAGGGTGCCCCCTACAATTCATGTAGTTTATTACAGTTTTGCTAGTATTTTCCACGCCCTTGGACTGGAATGAGAAGGAAGAGGGGGCAAACTCACGGGATTTTGGGCAGGAGTTTGGGGCTGCTTCGCTGGAAAAGTGTGAAGATAGAAGACAAAAAGATACAGGTACAGAAAAGGGAGAAGGAAAGAAGGAGGAAGATAGGGAGAAGGTGGGTGCGAAGTTGTTCAACACGCAGGTAGAGAGTGTTGTGTCTGGATCCCTTCGGGGTCACCGGATCTTTTTCTTGCCTGGAGCCACAACTGAAGTCCCTGTTCTCAAGGCCCTGCTGAAGTCCCAACCGAAGTCTCAACTGACGTCTCAATCAAGGCTCAATCAAGTCTTAATCAGGTCCCATCTGGGGTGCCATTTTTTGTTGTGTCTTCTTGTCTCTTGTGGACTCCTCTTTGGGTGTTCTTGGAAGGCTGTTTTTCTTGAAATAAAACTCAGTGCACACTGCCTTCTTAACCGGAATAAAATATTTATTTCAATCAGAAGCAAAGTGTGGGAGAGAGCTTGTCAATTCTCGGTGTCCCAGGTTTCTCTCTCTCTCCCAGTCTTGTGGTCTAAACCGTTTAAATAGTCCCTCACAGTCACTCCTATAGCTCTCATACCTAAAGAATTCCAACCACCCTATTTACGGCTTTACCATATATGTAAATATGACCTTTTGAGAAGCGGCATGTTGTTTACCTGAAACCACATGTGACATGCCAATCATGTATAGAAATGGACTTCTCAGAAATAGTTTAGCTGGACACATGAACTTATCTGGGCTAAAGGCCTCACAAACAAAAAGTGACAAACATCCATAGTACAGAATACACCTCAAGAGGAAGTGATGTTTTTTTATAGGAGTAAGGAGGCGTGGTTCAATCTCCACTTGTCAGAATGAAATTGTGGATCATAAGAACATTACTCTGCAGGAAGTTCTTGGAAGTTTTTTTTTATATTTCGGTTAGTCTGATGTTAGCCTAAGTGTGATCTAATCAGTTGTTAGTGTAATGTAACTAGCTGTTAGCCAGTCAGCTAACGTTTGTGTAGTTGGACGTCCTGGTCTAAGGTGGTGTTGATCAGCGCTTTTGACACATTTTTCCAGCTTGGATTGAGTCTAAATAGCACTGAAGACATTTTTTTTTTCTTATTTTAATGGTCACACCAGTCACGTGACCGCTCTTTCAGCAGCTCAGGGGTTAAACTAGAGTTCTAGAGTACTGTCATTTGATGGAAATGTAAATTGTTGAGTAGATATTGAAACACATGAATGAACTTTACTTGCACTGTTGGGACAATACACTTACTGGACTTAGTGGGAATCCATTGGAAGAAATCTGCTTTGCTTCTTTTTCTTTTGGCTGAACTGTAAACTCAATGAAGGCAGTCTGAGATAATTGGTCTGGGAGAAAAGAACAGGACTATCAATTTGTTTGCAAATTTGACAACATGGCCGACCTTTCAGGCTTCATTTCTATAGAATAAAATCTAATGGCACCACAGCGTCCATGCTTACATACAGTCATTGATACCACCATTAGCGCTTAGCTACATGAGTCTGGTAGATAATCACCTAACCACTTACTTTCACTGTAAGGAGAAAAACTGTGTATATGGATTGAAATTATTGATTTTAAAGCGCTTATTTTCTTCAGAGCCGTTTAGAGTGAGGCGTGCGCCAGAGGATGCCCATACAGCCTCGCTTTCAGCATTCAGAGTGAGTGCCCTCTGTCTGCTTATTAAACTCAGATGGAGTTTATAATCTTGGCAGAGAGGAGGAGCAGCTGGCATTCAGAATCCAAACACCTCACACTCATCTCTCTCTCTCTTTTTGTCTGATTCAGAGACAGCTTTATACAACTCATATTGGCATGAACTGTAGATAAATGTTTGCCAGGACAATTAAAGGAATGTTTAATAGTAAGAAATAGACTCGTTATCGATTTGTGCCATCACTATTTCAGCTTTTATGGGACTGTGGAGATTTACTACAGGCGAAAAGACCCGTCAGTGTGCTTAATAAGATCTCATTTTTCTGTGCATGCTTATTCTTCACTGGATTATGATATAAAATAGTAGCTTGTCAATAGATTTGTACATTAAATGCCAAAATAATAGCTGCACCCATAAGGAAGTGTGGAATTGCAATGCTATTTAAAAGAAGATAGTGGTCATGTGGAGCAAAAAATTATCATTTAGACTGACATGAGCGATAGTGAGTAATGCATATATATGGCAACATGCCAGAAGTCTCAGCATGAAGCTGTAGAGGTTCCTAATGGTGTCCTGCAACAATCCTTTCAATGCATATAAACATTCTCACATAGTCACAAAGATTTTGCAACCACCTGGACATGTGACACACGGTGCCTCCACACATCGATTCGTTGGTCATCTCCACCAAGACCAAAGCAACTGTCGTTTTGAATATCATTACCTATTATTAACATTATTATTTGATACTTTATCTCACTATGAGCTTGACAAGGATGGCTTGTCCACACATGGATACGTTGCTCATCTCCACCAAGACAAAGTATCCAGTCACTGCATCATGTAGCCGTCTGCCAATGGTGCTGGCACTAACAGCACAACTCTCTAGGGGCTGGTTCAGTCTTTCAGAATTTCTTATTGCAGCACAACTGTCATTTTGGAATATTATTACCATATCCCCAGTCAAGAGTAAACAAGTTTCTGAGAGAAACTTCTCACATCTCATTATGAGCTTGACAAGGATGGCTTGTCCACACATGGATACATTGGACATCTTCATGAAGACAAAGTACCCATTCTGAGTCACTGCATCATGCAGCCAGCTGCCAATGGTGCTGGCACTAGCAGCACAACTCTCTAGTGGTTGGTCCAGTCTTCCAGAATTTCACTATGAGCTTGACAAGGATGGCTTCTTTGCAGATGGATACATTGGTCATCTCCATTCACTGCATCATGCAGCCGTCTGCCAATGGTGCTGGCACTAAGCACTTTTGCAATCGCCTAGGCATGTGACACATGACAAAAACTGTTGTTGATCTCGGTGTTGATCATGGTGCCTCCACACTTGGATTTGTTGGTCATCTCCACCAAGACAAAAGAACCCATTTTAAGTCACTGCATCATGCAGCCATCTGCCAATAGTGCTGGCACTAACAGGATGTGTTGGGGTGGGGTCATCACTGCACATATCGAACAATACGAACAACCTAACATTGAAAACACAGGGGCTTAAATACACATGGAGGGAACTAGAAACAGAAAACACCTGGGGGCAGGTGATGAGGGGGCGGAGCTACAAATGAACACAGGTTTGAGCACTGAAGACAAGGGCGGAGACAATTAGAGACACAGAGACACAGAGAGCACTTGACTAGAACAACAAACAAAGGAGGGAGCAAAAACAACATGGAGGCTGACAAGAGACAGAACAAGGATGTAACACCATTCCAGTGGCTTGATTCTTTTAGGAGCATTTTATTATATCATTTAATTTATTAATTTAAAACAAAAAAAGTTGAATATAGTTTAAAAAATCCACACTTACAGTTCAACCCAGCTCTGGACGGCGAACGAAACTCTGACAGATGAAGCGAGACGAGGTTGAGAGCGCTACTCGAGTGTCCAGGCAGGTCTGTTCTAATTAGAACGTTTGTGAAAAACGATCTGATTCAGATCTCTGCGCTCTATTAGTGACTCTCGGGGTATGCAGGGAGGAGAAAAGAGCTTGTTGTTTGTCGCAGAGCTTTAAAAAGTGTACAGACTCAGCGCTGGATCTGACAGACTGCAGTATTGAGAAATATGAGAACAGAACAGAATGCTGGCACTTCAGCGAGAAACTGTCATTAAGATATTATTACCACGTCCTCGTTCTAGCGTAGACAAGTTCCCCAGAGATACTTCATCTCACTATGAGCTCAACACGGAGAGCTTATTGGAAATAAGATCAGACTTCATAATGAAATAGGAAGATTTTTTTTTTATTTCTGAGAATCTAAAAGAATGAACCAGCTCCTGAGATTATCAAATGTAAGAACTAAAGAAATAAAGCCAAACATATCTGTTATATTGTCATATATGCACTGGGGGGGGGGGGGCAATATTATATCCTATACAATATATTGTGACACAGAAATATCTTGATATAAAAAATCCATATCGTGATAACAGGGCTGTTCTGTCTTAAAAGTAGTCTATCATTTACTGTGAAGCTTTAGGTGTATTTATTGTATAATTGTTTTAGTTTGCAGTTTATGTGCATGCACTAAATATATTTTGCAATATTTTTTGCTGCATTATATAATTTTATGCTATATTATTTATTTTGCCACGTTGTGATTATGCTGCTATACTCTTATACTATATTCCTGAAATTAATTAATAATTTTTCTGTTTTCCTATATCGCCAAGTATATCGTTATCGCAAAAATACCCTGAAATATCGTGATATTATTTCAGAGCCATATCGCCCACCCCAATATGCACCAAGAATCTGCACAATAGAGAACAGAGGAAAATCCAGATTCATGTACTCATTAGGTAGACCAGCCCTTTTCTCCCAGACCAGGCGTCTCAGCCCGCCTTCATTGAGTTTACAGTTCACGCTTTAAATACCAGAAGTAAATCACAATTTTTCTCTGCATACCAATACACCCAGTTGTGTATAAATGTCCAGTAAGTGTATAAATGTTCCAACAGTAAAAGTGAAGTTCATGTTTATTATTTATTATTACCAAACCATTTCCATTTTCATTTCCATTTAAAATTACAGTAAAGAAGCTTAGCTCTGTTAACTCTGTTTGCTGCTGAGATGAATCAAAGCCACTATGGTGCAGGTTAACCCCCAAACAGCTGAGAGAAATATTTCAGAATTACCTGCATAAAAAAACTTTATCCTAATATATAAGTCAATGTACACTGTAAGCCCAGATAAGTTAAATTTACTTAAAAATTTTGAAGAAACTGGTTGCCTTAAAAAAGTTAAGTAATGGGGAATGAAACCTTATTAAGTTAGCATAACATAGAACATCACGTTATTACAACTAAAGGGGACGTTTTTTACGTTCTTATTTTTGTTTTACTTTAAGACTGGATAATTTGAGTTTACTTAACTTTTTTAAGGCAGCCGGTTTGCTCATTTTTTTTTAATTATAGGGAATGAAAACTTAAGTTAGCATAAATTAAAACATCAAGTTATTACAACTAAAGGGGAAGTTGATTTACTTTTAGGGTAGCCCAGGGGGAATTACTACACACTGATGGTGAGTGTCTGTCAGAAACTGTTGGACACACCCAGTATGCAAATAGACTGTAACAGGAGCCAATGGAAAGTTATTGTAAGTTGGTTCAACTCAAAGATCTCAGTTTAAATGTATATCTGTGCCCACAAATGTTCAACTAACTCAAAATAGTCAAGTATTTTTTAGAAATATCCAATTTGATGTAAAAACAGACTTAAATCATTTGAGTTCAAACAACGTAATGGTTTACAGTGTAAATAGATATCATTTCAAGTATTTTCGAGCAATTCCAGTTAGTCCATTCATCAAAATATAAAATATAATAAATATATAATATAATAAAATAAAAATATAATAAGTAAAACAAAATAAAAACATAATAAATAAAATATAATAAAAAAAATAATATAAAAATATAATAAAAGAATATGGACATTTTTAATAAATAAAATAAAACAAAATAAAATAAAGCTTTAGACAAACTGAACACACAGAATTCTGTCTACCAGTTGTTATATGCTTCAATTTGTCTGGTCAAGTTTGTCTAGTTTTATTAGTTTTATTCTAGTGGCAGATCATATTGTATTCTTTACATTATATTTTTATAATACAAGTGTGTTTTTCTGTAAAATATTACTAAAATGATCAATAAAATACTATTATAACAATGCAATAATAAGAATAGAAATGAGAAAACTGACATACCAATTATTAGAACCATGTAATCCTAGTCCTATGACTTTTGCCACATCCTGTGGGAAATGTATGTGGGGTCTTGTGTATTGAATATGTATGTAATCACTGCACTGTCCACTGTGGATGGTAATGCTTCTATGATCTGTTCCTTGTACACACATTACACTGTGGCTCGAGGGATTGTTATATACCAATGGAGCGTCCCATCCACCTGTACCCACTATTACCCTGGTGAAAAAAAATATATACCATATATATATATTAATACATATTAAGTATATTAATATATACATATTGAGAAATGTCTAAGTGTGCTGTAAATATACTAACAGATTATACTTTTTATATTATATACTTTAAAAAAAAATCCTATGAAGTATACTTTTAGTTTATTGTAATTCAATATACTTGTAAAATAATTATTTCCAACTATACTTTTGTACATTTTTAGCAAAATGTGTTTTACGTAAAGTAAGTTCACTTAAAGTGTAATGTACATTTACTTTTTAGAAAGTAAATTAAATTACTTATACTAATTAAAAAATAAATAAAAGTACATTTCTAGCACATTACAAATTGTGTATATTAGTATATATTAAAAATATATTAAAATATATTTTTACACCCAACAAAGTATACTAGTGTTTAGTGTTATACTAAAGTGTTCTACTTACAAAAGACAGGAGTAAGAAGCATATTTGTACTCTAATGTAAATATATTTAACATCTATTCTTAGTACATTTCTAGTATACCCAGTGTATAATAGTGATACAGTTGTAATACTCATTAAATGTATTATAATTTTACTGTAAGCATATTTAAAATATGGGGTTACATACATAAAGTAGTATGATTAATTGTTAAAAAAAGTATATTTAAAATAGTTCCAATTAAGTACAGTTAAGTAGGCTACATTTAGTGCAATTTAAGTAGGACTTTTGTACTATTTTTATACAATTAAGGTAAAATAATAAATAGGTTTTAGCACTCTTTAAATATACTGATTAATAATGTGGCTACAAGTAGACTTTAGTGCACTATAGCATAATAATGCTTAGTATATGTTAATCTACTTTTTTTTACTAGGGTAACCCTCACTCCAACTACCACAATTCACCTGGCCTTGCCATGAGCACAATGGCCAGTGTTCAAACTCATTTGCAAGATAACACCTCGCAACGTATACAGTACAAGTATGGGCGTTCCCAGGCCGTCTCCTGATAGAACACCCTGTCGCATGTCAGTGGTTGTGTTTGGTAAATATAAGTGGGCGGGGTCTATGTAAATGAGATGTCTGGCCTGAGCGAGGTTCTATCACTGTGACTGTACTGTGGCTCTCAGCCTCTCGTTTACATTCCAGTCCGCGTCTAAGCTAAACCCAAAATCCTGAGCTGTGACCAAAGTCTGCGGCCAACAGACGTGAGGACTACCTGGCCTGTTTCCATGGGAACAGGGAGATTTATTGCCGAAAGTGCCGGGACGCGGTGCGGAGGGAAACCTGCGCGAATGTTTAACAAGCTACAGCCCATCACCTTCAATCACACTCTCCGACACAGGCCGGCCTCTGCGGCGTCCCAACACTTCTGTCCCTGCTTTCTAATAATGCCTCACTTACTCTCACTCTACTCAAACACAGATTTCACCTGTTTATCTCATGCTTACCTTTTAGAGAATGTGGACACTTCTGATTCTGAGTGTTAAACAAACCAGAATATATTCTATATTTTATATTATTTACAGTAGCACTACTTGCTGAGATGACAATTTTGCTCTGTATCTTGGCTGGATTTTCTCTGTCAGTTTTATGAGGTAGAGTCACATGGAATTATCAGCTTTCAGTTAACAGCTGTGCTGAACTTGTAAAGCACATGTGTCAAACACAAGGCCCGCGGGCCAAATGTGGCCCGCCACGTCTTTTTATGTGGCCCGCGAGAGCTTGTAAGATCTTAGTGTCTATAATAAATAAGTCAGAAGCGTTCTTTGACCAAAAAATACATTTCCCACAATGCTTGTCGATTGTATTACCCGCAAAGTTACGGCTTACTGCCACTACACGGCAGTGTAGTCATTGATGTGGAAACCCTGCCGGAGGGAAGGTGTAACTTCGCGGGTGGAATTGAGACATACAAATGTTTATCCCATAATGTCCAGAAAAAGAGAAGTTGATGCAGACGGACGGCTGTGCTTCAAGGCGAAAGACCGGTATGCCTTTTGTGTTACGAAGAGTGTTACTGACCAAAATAAACGCTTTTTAGGAGAGATATAAGTTCTGTGTAAACATTTATAAGACAATAGCTGACAAAATCTGTTTTAATGACGTTAATAAACATCACTGTGACAGCGCTAGTCGCAGTTTCACCGCAGCAAAGTACGAGGACGTGAATCACTTATCTAACCAGCCTTTACTGATTTCTGCCCTCAATAACCCTTTCAATAACCTCCAATAGCCTTTAATAGTCTTCAGTAGCCTTCAACAGTCTAACCTTGCAGCCGTGGTGTGTCCACTAAACTCCGTAGTTATAAACATCCTGAGGTTAGCAGCGCGATAACTGACCTGTTTATAATGTAATCCCAGCAGTGACTCATGCTCTAAACGGCTGCTGTTAGCTGATTGGGCTGAAAGATGAACTGTAGAGAGCTGTATTATTCGGTTACAAAAATCTTTATTTCATACACAGAAGAACTTAAAAATTGTAAAAACGCTCCAGACTGGCTGAGCTGAGCCCTGTAGCCCGTGGCTGGGCTGTAGCTCTGACTCAGTAAAGACTGCGGACTTGTGGTGCTGCTGCTGCAGCTCCCACTAGTGGTTGGATGAGGAACTGCTAAATCTGAGGAAATGCTATGTTCTTAACAGCTCACAATTTTTGATTTTATATTTATTAAGCCTTATTTCAGTTAATAATTTCAAAGTTAATATAACTTGATGTCATTTCTATTCACTTGAATAGTTTGGTTCTTGATTGATGGAGTTTTTGGATTTCATGACATGACAAATTAAAAGCATTTATGTTAATAGAGCAACAAGCAAACATTTTTTCCATGCAACTGTAATATTTGATTGAATAAATAATATATTGAGAGTTATTTAACATTAAGGAGTAATTACATTCATTTACATATATTACATTTGGTTACATTTTATTACATTTATAAGTTACATCTGGCCCTCGGAGGACAGCCAATATGCCAATGTGGCCCTCGGCCAAAATGAGTTTGACACCCCTGTTGTAAAGAGTAAACTACTTGAATTTATTGTTTTCTTAATAAAGTGTTTGAGAGCATCAGTTGTAAAGTTGTGAAGAGGTAGAGTTACAGGTATACAGTAATTAGATCTATTTGAGTAATGTTCTAATGTATATTACTGCAAGAAGTACTTAACTAAGTAAATAAAACATTACTTTTATCCTCACAAAGACCATCAAAAACATTATTATGAAACTGACTCGTATCCAGACCACTCCAGGAAAGGAAGAGCAGAAGTTACTTCTGTTGCAAAGGATTAGTTCATCCCTTACCAGACTCAGGAACAGCAAGTTAATAGCGCACCAGATAAGAGCCGTCTAAATGCTTTTTAAGTATTTGAGTATTATGGTTTGTTTAACACTTTTAGGTTTTACTACAGGATTCCTTTGGTCTTTAAGGAAAATAAATAAACTAAAAACTAAAAAAATATTAGTCTATTGTAAAACTATATTGTAAAAAAAAAAGAAGAAGAAAATATATTGTTTAAAAGATAGAGGCTGTGATTTTAAACAAAATTTAAAAAGCTTTAGTCTGTGGTAAAACAGAGCTGGAACAGATGCATTTATACACTTACAAACAGCACATTCACACTTTCATAATAATAACCAGGGCTCTCAAGTTTTGAAGTTTGGTGGGCATGAGAGTGGTGGTGGGGGTGCGCGCAGTTATTTTTCAGTTGTTAAACGAGTGTTTCAGAACTTTTGAATCGGACAGTTCTTCGCTCCTGACACTCTGGCTGAAACTCTTGTAAACTGAAAAAAACTGGTAGAAGTAGAAGAAGATTCAGGTCTGGCTGACCCACATGACAACAGCACCTTTAGCTCAGTTTAACATTGACTAAAGCCCTATCTGGATGGGATTAGTTCTCAGGGGGACGTCTGTGAATTTATTTCACACTTCTACTCAGTAATAAAACTCTTGCATTCAGACTGCAATTGAAAAAACAGGAGGTTCAGTAGCTCCTCCATTTCCACTCGCTGGTGTGTTTAAGCGAATCTCTGTGGAAACACAAGGAGACGAATCTCAGAGATGTGGATCCGGACGGGACTAAAATTACCGGAGGACCACGGAGTTCAGTGAAAAACAGTAGATAATTCAGCCTGTTATTTTCTTAGAGGACATCTGAGAAAAACACATACATGGTCGTTCCGGACAGGAATAAAATCAGAGGATCCTCCATAAAAGAGAAAATTACCCCAGAACCCCCTGAGAAACTAATCCAGACAGATAGGGCTTAATTTCAGTAAGGAGAATAATTAAAAGTCTGACAAGTGAAGTGCAGTAATAAAGTCATTGCTAATATTTAAAGAATGATAAAAAATAAAGAAATAAACTGTACTGTTCCAGCATTTAATATAAAGTCTTCCCAGTAAAGCTGCTGCATTAAAAAGAGGTCGACCGTAAGGCTAATACTCCTGAAAAAGAAGGAGCAGGAGCTGGTGTCTACATACTTTTGATCTTTTGGATTAGTAGTCTTCACTGTTCTTTAATATGCTTTGTACAGAGTAAATAATTTGTAATCTATTAACTAATCGTGGTCGTTTCCACGCTCAATTGTGTGGATGATTTATCCCGTGTCCCTCAGAGTGCTGCGGTTTCATTAGAAGCGTTAATCTGGCGGAACCGTGTGAGTGTGTCTGTATGAAGCGGGTCAGGTACAGGTTAATGCTGTAAAACGATGGTCTGGCAGGCGAGGACAGAACCGGCTCCTGTTGAAGCTTTCTATTTTTTCCCAGCTCCTCTCGCACGCCTGCCAATCGCCCTGCAACAACACGGCCACTGTTTACACAAGAACCGCAGCCCCGCTCCGTCTGCCGAGCCCACCGGCCCGGGACCCCGCGGCGGCTTCTGGAATGTTTCTTAAAATACATATCTCCCCCCGTCCTCTGAGACGAGTGTTAAATTCTCAGTGCTGGAGGGATGAGTTCAGTCATGATCTGTCGCTGCTCATTATCGTTTTCATTATCTGCTGCTGATGAGGAGCGTCCCATTTTAGAAGCATCTAGAGTTCATTTAGCAATCGCTATTTACCCTAAATTAAAGCTCCTTATCAATATCACAACATAATAATAATGATACTCAATAATCCATTGATTAACTAAAAGCCAAGAGAAAAATAAGAGAACACTTAAAAAAACCTCTGGAATGTAATCAAGAGGAAGATGGATGATCACAAGCCATCAAACCAAGCTGAACTGCTTGATTTTTTGCACCAGGAGTGATTAGCATAAAGTTATCCAAAAGCAGTGTGTAAGACTGGTGGAGGAGAACATGATGCCAAGACGAATGAAAACTGTGATTAAAAACAGGGTTATTCCACCAAATATTGATTTCTGAACTCTTAAACTTTATGAATATGAACTTGTTTTCTATGCAATTATTTGAGCTCTGAAAGCTCTTCGTCTTTTTTGTTATTTCAGCCATTTCTCATTTACGGGGGCGATGAACACAAAAGTAATGCAATAGTTACTTTTACTGGTAACTAGTTACTTTTATAGTGGAGTAACTCAGTTAGTAACTCAGTTACTTTTTGGAGAAGTAACTAGTAACTATAACTAATTACTTTTTCAAAGTAACGTGCCCAACACTGGTGCTATCTGCCACATTCAAATGTGAAACTAAGAGACACCTATGAAGAAACCAAGGTCTGTGGAATGTGTCAGTAAGTGTGGTGTTTCAGTATCAGATAGGATTTCTCATTTCCTCTAGTTCCTCTTAGTTTGAGACTGGCACCAGAACAGGGTTTAAATCAGCTGCTGTTGGAACTGGCGCTGTTTTGTCTAGAAAAGGTAGAACATCTTTAAAAAATATATATTTTTTTATATTTTCCTTTCCTGTCAGGAAGTTTTTAGAGATCATTCATTGAAGATCTTCGAATTTTTGGTCTGAATCCACACTGCGCTCCTCCGGTCCTCCATTAGAATCATATTCATCCATCCATCCATTACCCTCGTCTCTAAACATCCGCACAGATCCCTCCCGCTAGGCTCTGAATGTATAAGCAGGAAGCGGCGGGATGTTCGGGTTCCACGCTTCATTTCAATGTGATGCAAATTAGCTACTGATCCTCAATACCATATTAGACCAATCTATGCCAATCAGGCCCTATTTACATGCCATTAAGCTTCATCAGTGTTTAATTTCACCGGCACCCTCGCCCACCGTGTCGCAGGGCGCGGGTGAAATACAAATAATAAGCCGTGTGTGAAATGCCGTGCGGATTCACTGATGAACATCTGACACATTCAAGAACGCGTGACATTCATCTAACCCTGTTTGTGCCACATTAACCGGCGCTGGCACCCAATCACCCGCTATTGCTCAGCGCACACCACGAATCCATGACAATTAAACAAGTCACGCCAAACATGAAGCAGCACTGCCGTAATGAGCAGGGTCAGAGCACAGTTTCGCTCAAAATATTGCAATGCACACAACATTATGGGTGACATACCAGAGTTCAAAAGAGGACAAGTTGTTAATGCACGTCTTGCTGGCTCATCTGTGACCAAGACAGCAAGTCTTTGTGATGTATCAAGAGCCACGGTATCCAGAGTAATGTCAGCATACCACCAAGAAGAACAAACCACATCCAACAGGATTAACTGTGGAC